>NC_133954.1:6561255-6927647 GCF_031877795.1 Strix aluco | reverse complement strand
TCAGCTGTAACAGCACTGGCACAGCTGACTTGCACTAATTCAGAATAATCACACAAGACAGATCAGTCCCATACTCTCATGCTTCCTCCCTCACGAGTATTTTTCATATGTAATGCATCTCTGGGCACCTTCACTGACTGACTGACATACAAAATATGCACAGATGTAAATTATTCTGATCGCTTTCCCTGAGCCCAGACCTTCTGACACACTAAACCCCCAGCTGTAGCACTGGGCCGTTTCCTCACCAGTCGAATGGCACAAATTTTAGACTCACAATAACCAAACGGCCTCAAGAAATCCAAAATGGCAACAGGCGCAGCCATCCTAGGGGAACCCTGCAGAATCCTGTGGCACATCCATGCTTTTCAGAAAATGACAGTATACTTTTGGTTTTAGTATTGTTTTGCCTACCTTGGAATAGAAACGCTGATGTTTTAGGCAAAGTAGTAATATGAAGTTCCAGCAAAGCATCTAAAACTGTTTATTTTGCTGGAATGTTCTTCTATAGGAAGTTGCCAAGTACTCAGAAAGTCATTACCTTGACAGCAGTGGAAAAGGACGATTTTCACCCTCTTCAGAATAATCAGCGAGTAAAATATCTTGCGTCAAGAACTGGAGGACTGAAATGCGAACTATAGTTTACAACCCACTATTCTAGCAAACCAAGGACATCTACTACTCAGAAAACCACTTTCCATCTCTCTGCTGCACTAGGCCCAGATGGTTGGTTGTTCCTGCCTTCAGGCTCCTGCAACCAGACTTCTCGCCATCTGCTTCCACGGGCCACGAGACCACACTGCGTCTCCACTACGGGCAAGTTAAACAGCCAGCTCTGGGACACAGCTGACAGCCTCCATCCTTCCGCAAGCTCTCAGACCACTTCCATAGCTGCTTACCCCACCGCTGCAACTTGAAACAACTCTGCTTTGGCACAGCTGAAATACTGCCACAAAAAGCTTGATTATTAGCACCACTTAACAATTTTGCCATCAGGCAGAAATAGGAAGACCTGAATGGACCACAGAAACTCAAGACCTATCTTGCTCACAGGGGCAACTCTCTGAGCTCCGTGAAACCCTGAATCACCTCTGGGGAAGCTCACATGAATTTGTGCTGAACCCGTGCTTTGGATAGAAGGCTTAGTTTCCAAAACGTCCATCCAGCCTGCTTCGCCAGCACTCAGTATCCTTTCGCGATATGCAGCTTTTGTTTTAAATAGCTCTAGTGTTAGTTGGCTTCCTTAGCCCCTTCCCAGGAAGGGTTCATCTTGCTACCAGACCTACAACATTCAGCTCTTTAGAAAATAATTGTCCTTGTTAAAAAGCAGCCCACAATAACATTTTCTACATATTACTAAGAAACCCATCCATGAAATTACAGTACTCTGGCACCGTACAAATGTAGTTTAGCTCTCAGTTGAGCTGAAGTTCCTTATAAAGGCTTCCATTCTACACTCAATGCATTAAAAAGCAGAGCTGTTCTCAGGTGCCACAAATTCTATTAGTTTAAAAACTCTGTGCACTCTTCTAACACAAAATCATGGACTGAAGGGTTTAAGGAGCCCATTCCTGCCTGACCACCTTAAATATTTGTGGTTAGATCTGGCAGCTCCTCTGAAACCAAGCACACACACTTACATTCTCGGTGCAAGCTTGCTGTCTGTAACTGCATACCACTTTGGGAATGGGGAATTCAGGCGAGCGTAACTGCATAATTAGACTAACACACAATCAACCTTTTCATTTTAATGCTACTTCAGAAAAAAAAAACTTTTCTTCTCTCCTGAGCTCTATACCATCTTAAACGCACTCAGGCAGAAGACATGCAAGATGATAGGACTGTGGTGACAAGATTTTGCTTCCAAGTTACCTTGTCCTAACACAGTATCACAAGAAATTGTGACATGTTGCACAGTGGCTCTGTTGTAGCCCACACAATGCCTTTGACACAGTAGAGTGCTGAGAAGATCTGGCTGACAAAGGTGGCAGAAGATCCCAGCTATGATTACTTTTGGAATTTCTCCTTGAACACCAAAAGTCAGGGTTCTTTTAGTGACAGAATTCACCACGTAGGACTTTGGTGAATGAAACTGTTCAATTTCCGAGGAAGACTTTACAAATTGTTCTCCACTGCCTGCTTTACCAACAAGGAATGCCTCCGCTTTTCTGTTTTAACAAAAATCCCTAAATTTGACAAAGGAGGATACTTGAGAAGGAGTTTAAGCAGATCAGCCAATAACCTTTGCTCGTAATAGGCTATTGGGATCACTACATACAACTTGCACCGCTGTACTAAAATTTGCATTTTATCATGAAACCATGAACTAGTTTGTGTTGAAAGTACTGTCTGGGATGGGAGAAACTAAAGGACTCCCGTAGGATGTCAGTGAATAGTAGCATCTAAATTCATGCTCACACTCCAATTAATTTCTTCAAAAAAAGGAAATTGGAACCTAGCATCAAGATCCCTTTTTCCCCTCGGCGAGAGCCCAAGAGCAGCCTCAAAGAGGCTGCAAACAATCTTGGAGCCCTCCTGTACGTTCACACAGCCATAACAGTATCGAGAGTTCCTCTCAGTTAGATGGCAAATAAGGGCCTTTTTGAGACCTACTTTGAAATGTCTAGGCAATTTTATCCAATACTGTAAACAGTGAAAATGCCAATTAATTCTGCTTTTTTGTAAAAGAAGGTCCCTGAAAACCAAGTATCAGAGGAAATAACAAGGAAACTTTTACATCAATGAAAAAGTCTTCCCTTGCTCTATCTGTTGCTCAGTCACAGGAGGACAGTGATAGCAACAGGTCATCAGGAAGTGAGAAACTAGAAAAGAATGACACTGATTTGATCAGTTTCATTTGGTTTTAGTTAAATGAAACAAAAAGGGAACTATCAGGCTGAATTTATTTCAGGCTGGACAGCTTTTCTAGTATTATTGCAATTCACTTACAAATAGATATTTTGGAAACAAATCAAAGGAAAGTGTTGTATGACACTGATTTTTAAAAATAGCCAAATCGTGTATGATGTTTGCTATTTCTTCACTGTGTGTTCTTCATTCAGGAACAAGGAAAGTGAAGCCAACAAAATATTTAACCTAAATTTCTGATGACTAAATTGTTCTACTACATAAAGAATCAAAGTAGTAAAGACAGACTCACCGTCTTTCCCCGTTATGTTCAAACTTTATCCTTACATCATTCTGCAGAAGAAAGAACAAAAGGTTAGTTCACAATGAAACTCTGGCATACAAAATAGCACACAAATGGATCATAATATGATTTTAAGGCCCAAACACAAAGCAGGACAATTTGTGATTATAGTTGGCATCAAATCCTCAAAAGGCCAACCAGAACGCATCAAGGCTGATAACTTTCTCCATGGAAGCTGAAGCAGACTGTGGACAACAAGTGGCTGACATGTGAACACAACACCACGAGGAACAGAGAATTTGCTAAAGGAGAAAAAGAAGGAAAGGGGTAAAAACTAAGTTGCAATTTTTATTAACTGTCACTTAAACAGAGGACACTGCGACATACTTTAAGGAAAATTAATCTATCTAACACTGCACAGCAAAAATCTGAAATTGAGTCCAGCTGCATATTCATCTAAACTGAAGCTTATTTTCTTTGTGCACTCTCAAAGCAAGCATGTCTTCTTCTATGGCAAAAAAAGAGAGATACAGAGAACATGCTACATTCTTTGTTCTTAAGACACAGACTAAATCTCTGCTTTTGCAAAAATGCAGCCCCTGAAACTCAAACTCTGAAGTTACAAACAAGTTAACTATGTGTCATCTTTTAAAGTGCAACGGGGTCATCATCCACATCTGGCAGATGGTTAAAAGCACTGACCGCACAACCTGTGCAGCTCACTGCAAACTCAGAAGATGCTATGTGGCACGGAAGAGTCAACATGCTGAACTTTCAACTCTGGAGACTGAAGTTCAAATCCCAATTTAGGTCACAAAGATAAAAATAAAAGGGAAAAATCTGCTCTGATAAGACTCTATAATTTCTGCTGCACAATTTATGTGATTGGAATAGATTAAGCCATCTGTGAAAGCCTTAGACAATAGGCAATCATACATCTAGGAACTTCAAAAAAATGTGGCCAGGAAATGCTCTTTAGCTAGAGGAAGTATCTGGCAGGCCTAGTGGTCAAGAATGCAGTTCAAAGGGACCCAGGCAATCACTGCGAGTACACAGTATTCCTGCAGCAGGACTGTGGGTACAGAACTGATCATGACAAATGAGCTTCCACACCAGAGAGACAATCAGCTGCAGGTGGGTAATTTACATATACCTTTACCAAAGACATTTTCTCAGATGTGGGAAGACAAAGAACTTACTCTCAGAATGACACCAAAATGAAGCAAATTCTAGAGAACTTGTTTTAATTGAGCAGTAAAGAAAAAAACTGCAACAAACAGCGTAGGAATAATAAACTATAAAAGATGTCCACCAGCCAACTACTGATGAAACAGTTGTTTCTTAGACATAGTGGATGGAGCAATGATCTCTTTGTATTAGGATTTTCAGGGAAGTAAGGCTCTAGGTGTTTGTTTTTTTTTTTTTTAAATGCTATACTATTCTAAGTAGCCCAGTCTAAGGGAACTAAATAGGACTGTTCGGATGAAATTGAATTAAAGTAATTTTTCAGATTAAATTTCTAACCTCAAGACATGTTTTAGGTCATGAAACAGCTAAGTGACAAAGCTCTCACTAGTCAAAACTAAACAGCACTAAAAGAGCCTCAGGGCTCTTTGGAAACCTTTCTTCAACTTGCTGGTACCAAAGCAAACTAAAATATCTTCCTCAACTCTTTTGCATGTTTTCAAACCTGTAATTTGTAACAAAGGGAAGGTCAGAGGGGGGGTGTTGGAATTTGGCATCTATCTCCTGATGATTTTTCCAAAAGGATCAGACACTGGCCATTTGTGCCTAATTTTCAAAGATCTAAGAAAAGGTATTCAAAGTAATCTTGGTGTTTACATTTCTGAGAGAGCCTAGAGGAGTTAAACATCTAGTGTTGCTTCCTTTGAAAGCAGTGAACCTGTCACCTACATCAACCACTTCTTAAAGCAACTCACAAACTGTCCTAAGAGATGAGTAAGAAAGCAAATCCAAGTTTAGTTCTTTAGCGTTCCAGTTCTGTGATGCAGTATCGTAAATAATGATTACAGATTTTGATTTAAGAGATCTCTGAATTTACGTTTCAAAGTGATTTCAAAAGGATTTTGTCCTGCTCCAGCTACGGATTTGTCCAGCACATTCGAGGAAATCCCAGATCCCAGCTGAACAAGTAGATTATGAGCAGACAAAGCGTAAGGAAGAGACAGACATGAACTTTAAAGCCAACTCCAAAAAGCTTAAGCCTGTAATAGGAATATAACCGGAAAGAGTTATTTTACTGATATAGGCAACTTCTCCTGTTAATGATAGTCTAACTGCCAGTAACTTGATTTAATATTTTAAGACAGTAATGAACAAACAATTCTTGACTGAAATTGTTGCTTTTGCATTGAAGTATTTCATTCAAATGACATGCAGCATATACTGACAGAGCAATACTATTCTGCCCTTTCCTACCAGAAAGCCAATACAATAGTTTTCTCTATGATAAAGAGTCTCTAGCAATGTCGAACAAACCTAGAGAGACTTTAAAGTATTGACCCTGCCACTTACTACCTTGGGAAAAGTATTTCTCTTGGAAAAACGGACTTCTCAACCCCATATCCTAATAAGGGTTTCGTTCTTGTCTTCATGTGACATACGACTGCGTAACTCCAGGCAATCCTCCCTATTAAGGACGGTGCCTTTATTCAGACACCTGCAAATAGCTGTTTCCTATTCCACTGAATTATTACAGTTTCACTAAAGCCAGTCCTTTCAGACAATCACCTTCACTGTCCTTCTTAGCTCAACTTCAGTTTGACTACTTTTTATCAGGATCTTCATTCTGTATTCACATGTGGTCTGAATCATGTGAAGATGAGACCACCATTAGTTCATTATCCAACAGACTGCTTTGTGCAGCTTTAAACTGCAGTGGCCTTCTTTTGCATCAGAAATTGTTTCCTTTTATTCAGTACGCTTCTCAGTTCCCTGCTTTGAATTTAAGTATTATTTCCACTACAATGAAAAGTGCATCATACCGCTACATCTTGACAGAGTCAGTAAAGAAAAGCTTTCCTGGCCTCCCACACCTGCTTAAATGTATTCTATAAAGGTCACTGCACACAACTTTAGCACTTATAAATTAGAAGCATGTTTTAATATTGAATAGGAAACCAGTTTTCTTACCGGAATTTTTTTTTCTTCCACTGCAGAGGCACACTGGTTTGTTATTGCAGGGCTGCCCAAGAGGGGTGGACTGCTGGCATTGTGTTTTTTCTTTAAAAATAATAAAGTCATTTAAAAAAAAAAAAGGCAATATGATTGTGAATCCAGAAAACCACACAGTAAACTTTTTAGCTAGTCTACACACACCAAACCCCATCAAAAACACATATGGGAGGCAGGCAGAATACTAAGATGTTGCAAATTATCAAAACTGCACCCTCCCTAGTCCATAAAGGAAGGTAAATAAAAAAGCTACCAGGTTGGCAACACAGCCTGAGCAAGAAAAGGGGGGGTAATGCTTCAGCAGTCAGAAGCACAAGACAGAACAGAGGCAGCAGATCCACTGTCAACCTACTCTCTCCCACCCGCCTCCAGGTAACAATTCCAAGTACTCACTAAATGGCCTACTACCTGTTTGTTGGAGTGAGCAGTGTCTTTATTCTTCATGGTATCATATCCAGTCAGTCTGTGACGTCGGCTCATCTGGAGTGCTACCAGGTCCTTCATGATGGATTTCAAGGCCTCTTGTTCATCTGTGATGCACAGGAATTTTAGTAGTAAGTTGCCTGGGTGAATAGCAACCGTAACACTTCCATACTTGTTTTCTGCTGGCTCATAGAGAGACAATCCTTTTTAGGATCTTTGCAAATACACTGTAATTTCTTTTAGTCGTAAAAAGCCCAAACTCAACCTACTATCATGAAGCAGTAAACAGATGGATAAATTTTAAGTCACTTGTCCAATGTTACAGAAGGATCTGGCCACAGTAAGGCTCAGAATAAATATCCCCAGCCCCTGGTTCTGTTCAAATTGCTTCACAACAAACAGTACAACTTGGACAGATTTGCTGGATCATCATAGGTCACTTAGGAAGGGCAAACTGACGTGTTTCTGCCAAGGAAAACCCAGTAAGAATCTGTTCTTTCCAATTTTATATCCTGTTAACTAAGAATTCTTCCTTGCTGGCGAAACAAACCACGGCCAGTAGAAAGACAAATGAAAATCTGGACAAAGTCATCTTAGAGTATCTCTGAATTCAAATCCACTTGCATTTTCCCAGCACATTCCTCTCTTCCCCCAAAACAAGCTGATGGAACAAAGTTCAAACCATTTTATGAGACTTCAAGATCTACTGAGCAGATTCAAATTGCATAGCATTAAGAACGGTCTGCTGGCAGAGTATAACGCAGCAGGTTCAAGGCTTCTTGCAAATGCAGGAAAATAAAAAAGCACACACTGAAGTATTTCTTATACATAGTACTGACTGAAAATTACTTTCTGAAGCTAAGATTTCTGATGTAACCAATTTAAAATGTTCTTCCATTGCTTGTTAGTTTTGAGGAGAGAAGCGATATTTAGCAGAACTCTGAAGCCTAGAAAGAAATAAAGACAAAAAAGGAGAGAAAAGCGTAGTAGTTGGGCTGGGATGGATGCTATCATGAAGTAAGGTGTCTAAAAGCTACTGAAAATAATGCTTTGCTTTTGCAAGCATAACAATCCTAAATTCCTTGATACTGCAAAAGGTAGAAAACGTTGGCACGTGAAGTTTGGCTCAAAACGGGGCTGCACTAGCCACTTTGCTCCCAGGCGCTGTGCCACCAGCGTTACAAAGCAGCATCAGCTGCTACCGCTCAGATGATCTGCTACTGGCACACTCATGCCTACTGTATTGCTGGGCTGTTGTCTCACATAGCAAGACTCAAAGAGTTTTTAGAGATAAAGTGCTGTTTCCTTGGCAAATAAGTCCAGTTAAATCCCTCCTGATATCGAGGCATAATTTAGGCATGAAATCTGAACCAGAGATTAGATCAGCTCTGAGCATGCCCAGAAGAAGAATCTTCTAAAAGACTCTGGTTGGACTTGACTGCCAGTTTGGATGTAAATTGGGGTGCTTTTTTCTGACAGCTGAAACTTCTGGAAGCGATGTGAACTGGTAAATACACAGACAAGGCTATCACATCCCTACTTGTATGACAGTGTCAGGTGCACAGTGCTTGATATGCCAGAGTCCTCCTGTCTTCCCAAAGTCCTTAAACACATCAGTTTGACATGCTTAAATTGAAATGAGCATTTTTGAGGCTGATCTGTAAATAACTAAAACTTGATTTTAAAAATCCAGCATAGCTACACATTTGTTGGTTTGGATGGGTAATGGCTTATATTTGGAAGTGGTGTCCTGGGAACAGTTGCTGTACATTAAATGACAGACTGTCTTGCATCTGTATTTCTCTGTAAAGGGGACTCACTGGGACTATTTGTTTCTTCAATTTCATGTTATACACTTGTTCCTGACTGTATCTTAATGAAGCTTATGTTTTATGCAGAAGACTGGGTTCATAATTAATCAATGTCTGAAAAACAAACTAGATTTTCACAATGCTTAAAGATGACAGACGTGAGACACATACAGCTTCTAAAGCACGCAGGGAGTACATGCTATCAAACTTTAGAAGCAAAAGGGGGAAAATACACCTATTTGTAAGGGCACAACATCTAAAAAAGTTGGAGTCAGGACAAAAGTCACATTATCTTTGGTTCAACCAATAGTTTCTGCCCAGAAGGTCTGTTTTAGGTTTCTGAGAGTACTAAACCCTAAGGCAGAGGCACCTCCACTATGGTCTTCACTCCGTACCACCAGAAAAACAGAGACATCAAGCCTAGGCCAGACGATAGAGGGGAATGGAAAGAAATCTCCCAATGCATTTGCAGAAGGTGTTAATTAGAGTAAAACTCTTAAAAAATGAAAGCAGTGCAGAGAAAATAAAGTTACTTAAAAACCCCAAATCAAAACCCACCAAACCTCTGCTGTCCAAGACAAGCCAAATGAGACAATAACTACATTGTGGTAGTGGAGAAGGGAGAGCACTCCTTGAAATTCCAACTGCATGCAAAAGAAGCAAGGGGTGTAAGTAACACAACCAAAGCAAGAGGTTGCTTTTTTGAAAAGCGTATCAGCCAAAGGAAATAATTGCTAGGATTTATCTCAGCACTAAGTAACCCCTTGTGGGAGTAAAATGTGAAAAAACAGTTGTGAATGAAGTTAAAGTTCCAGGTAGCTAACAGCACAACATTTCATTTTTTTAAAAAATTGTTTCCAACTTTACATTTGAACATTTAACCTTGTACCTTACTGGAGTGTCTCCAATTTACTCTTGTTCTTTAATCTTGTTTGATATTTGAATCACCTGGCAGACAAAGACTATAACTTTGCACAACAAAATATCACAAAATATGGACTGGCATATCCCTGGAGCGCCTACCACCCAAAACATGCTGTGAAGAGCTGGGATACAAGTTTTCCACTACAGTGCACTTTGGGTTTGGCCAGATACCAGGAGGATGAAGAAGAGCTTGTCTTGGCAGAGTTCCTCTGGGCAAGAAGCAAAACAGCTATGAAAGCAGTTTATAACTAAGCACTCATGACAAGAAATCAAGTCAATCAAAGAATACATCTGAAAAAGAATTTGCATCTCCACAGTATGGCACATCACTTGAAAATAAGGATCAATGGTTACAAGGCAATTGTCTGCTACAGGTGTTAGATCCCAAAGCCCAGGCTGTGTATAAAGTCTGCTGGTTTACGGCGTCTTGTTTGTATGAGGAAGTGGGCAAAGAGGACGGGCATCTAACCAATTACGTATCTCTTAATAAAGACTGCAGCTCAGCTACGTAGTGAATTTATTTATTAGCTGAGACAACATGTGAATTTACAATATGCTAAGACATTAAACTCTTAAGGGCAGCATCTGGCAAGCATCTAAACCCCAGTTAGTGCACTGCAAGGTCTGTATCTCACTGTAAACTCAGTTTCCTCTGTAGACAAGCACTAATGCTGCGACCTTACTTGCATCCATGCAAAAAAGATAGCTGATGGAACAACTCCAGGTGAATTTGAATCTTACATGCTTATATATTTTTTAATAGTCTTACAGTGAGCTATTGGCTTGCCAGTACCAAAACACACATTCTGTAATTCATCCCTATGTTGGTAAAATAGGAAACGATGGTGTATTTATCTTTTTAAAACATAAAACAAACATCAAATATTGATCTGAGCTTGCAGAGGGAAAAAATGTTTCCAGTTAGGATACCATTGTGATGGATTTAATGTCGAGAAGCATGAATACCTCTTTATTTCCATCAAGATAGAGGATTTCCATAGATTGACTTTAAAGAAGCACGTGCAGCAGCATCACATTAATCACACAATGGAAAAGTTATTACAAATGAAAACTAAGCGATTTTTGAAGCGCACTGAGAGACCCTGTTTTGCTAGGTCTCCAGTAGGTCTGGGAAACACAGTTCTGCTTTGTGCGGGAAAGATGTTGTCCAGGAAATGCTTTTCATGTTTTAAAAACTACACTCAAGGATTTTTATAACATCGATAAAAGGGAACTGCTACTCACAGAGAAAGCTATTCCTCTGCATAAAGCATTTATTTCAACTAATACGTGGTTTATTACAGGGGTCTGAGCAAGTCAGTGTATTTGCTGCGGCAGAAGTGGAAACAGTTTTGAAAAAAAATCATGAAGTTCAAACAGAGTAAAAGCATCTGCACGCTGGTAAAAACAGGAAGTCTGTAAACCCCTATAAACCAGGATGCTATTTTATATAGCATGATAATAGAAGACATGATGCCACATTTGTTTAAAAAAGGAAAAAGTGAACAAATAAGCGTGTGTTTGTTCTCTGCCACCACACTAGCAAGTTGGTTGCCTGTGCGAATGATCAGCAGACCCAGGGGCAACGAATAAATTTCACAAGGAAGGCAAACTGAGTCTGTGTCAAAGCTCTGAAAAAAGCTTTTGAGAAAGTTTGAGTCCTTCACAACATGCCATCAAAAGAAAACTGGGTATTGTGACAGTCTTAGTGGTAAAAAAATGCTGTTCTGCACAATTTTTAGGAAATTGCAAGTGACCTGGTTTGTAGACTTAAAAGAAAAATCAGAGGTTCTCTACGAACCGGATCCACGCGGTATATATTTGGGGTACCTCTTCTCTCGCACAAATTAAAAAAGAGATTGGGATTTAAACCGGTCCTAACCTGTAGGCTTAACCCTGCTCCCCTTCCTGCCAGCGCACCGGGGGTGTCACTGCTGCTAAAGCCAGAGCTTGGAGCTGGGCTCTGGGTGCGTGTGTGAGCCAGGGGAAGGAAGTGACACAGGCAGGAAAAAAAGAGCAGATCGAGGGAAAGACTCAACTGCAGCTGGGCCTGCAGCGCACGCTTCGTCTAGGCCTGCCACACACCACCCAGGTATATCCGTATTTCTTGGTATGAGAAGCAAGTATTGTATTTTAAACACTGTCAAGGAGCTTTCTGGAGGGAACTAACCCTCAGTCATAGACCCTTCTGTAAAGGGCCCTCAGTGAGCTTCAGCTGCACCAAAGGACTTAAGACAAACTGCGATACCAAGCTCTTCCTGCCAATCAGCCCACGTATCCTTTCTAGTTGACAAAAAACAAGATGGAAGAAAAGTAGAGTGTGATACAGCCTGTTATCCATTACCCTTTAGATGGTTTGATCACAACTGTCTAACAAATTTAGGCAAGATCTTTCCTGTTCTGCTTGTGGCTGTACCGTGATTACTCCAGCACAAGCACGCAATGCTGTGGTGGAACGGTCTATGAAACGGTACTTTTTCATTTTGCACTCACATGTTTACAAACAGGCATCCAACTGCTGTTGGAAAACAATTCAGTGGAAATCTAACTTCTTCCTTCTCAACTATTTTAAGCTTATGTACCATCTGGCTGGTTACTTTAGAAGAAGATACAGACCAAATAACACTATGCCTCTATAAAAGAAAAGTCTATTGATGGATCTGCATGTATTCGTTGCATTTACAAAACCAAAGCAGAGGAAATGAAGTTGCTGTCCTCTGAGCAACATTTGCAATGCTTTATAAATTTACAATGTAAGAACTAATTATGCATACAGACTAAATAATGAAGGACAGTCTTAGAAAAGTAAACTTAGTTGTAGGGAAGAAATGTTAAAGTTGTAGCTCACAAAGCCACACAAGTCTGCACTTAACGCCAGCAGTAGTAATTCCCTTGCCGGTATGCAAATATGAGTAAGTCCTGGTTTAAAGCAATTAAACTTTTAATTCTAATACATGAGACCCCTCTTTAAACTGAAAAGGGAACTAGGTAACACAAAAAAGCCCTCCACAAGCAGTTCTTTATACAAGACATACAGTCCAAAAGAATTAATCACTCAAATTCAGTCATGGCAACTTCTGACAGTGATGTTTTACCTTTGAAAAAGAGCTTCTCTAACTCCTCTGCTTGTTTTTATGTGTTACTGCCGGGTAAAGCACAGCAAGCAAGAATTCAATGGAAGCTTCTTGGAGACAAAGCTGTTTTGATAGACTCCCAAGCTCCAATTAATACCACGCTAAAAATTTTCCCCATTAAGCACATAAATTCCCGTCTCAAAAACAGGCAACCTGATTCTTAGAGGCTGCAAAGTCTCCCTCAACTCCCAGGCCTGACCTACTGATCCTCAGTTACTCTGTCTGGCCAATTTTAGTAAAAGTCTGAAATCGGGTGCGTGTGTGCGGGAGGCAGCGCTACCGAAACGCCCGGGGCTCACCACGCTTTCTAGTACAACACGGGCTTTTTTTTTTTTTTTACGATTTAGAAGAAATCTCTTGAAATACAGAGTTCGCCCACGGCAAGCGGTTTCCGCGCTGCCGATGGCCCAGCTGCTGACCGATGGATCCACCCCGGGGGAGCGAAGCCACGGCGGGCAGCCGGGCCGGCCCAGCACGGACCCCCGGAGGCCGCAGACCGAGCCGCCGAGGCCGCGGGTCGACCCTCGCCGCAGCCCAGCTCCGAGGGGCCCGGCCGAGGTACCCCGGTTGCCGTTCGGCTGCGGCCCCCAGCGCACCGCCCGCGGAAGGCCCCGCTGCCCCCCGTCCCCTCCCCGGTGCGGCAGGGAGCCCCCACCGCGGCCCGCCCCCTCCGCCGCAGGCCCGTGAGGCGGCCGCGGGCCCCGCCGAGGCAGCGAGGCGCCCCCGCCCGTTCGCCCCCGCCGCGGCTCTCACCCATCTCGGCGGGCGGCGGGCCCGCGCCCGGCGGGCGGCGGCGCGCTGAGGTACGGGGCTGTCACCGCCGCGGCTCCATGGCGGCCGGGCCGAGGGGGAGGGCTCACAGCCGCCGCCACATTCCCAGGCCCGCGCCGCCGCCGCCTCCTTCCGGCGGCCGCGCTCCGGGTCCCGCCGCGGCGGCGGGGGTGGGAGGGGGGCACGGGCAGTCCCGGTCGCTCCCCGCCGCCGCCGCCGCCACAGGGCGCCCGGGCCGCGAGCAAAACAAACCCGCTCGGCGGCCGCCGCGCACCCGCCGCCGCCGCCTGCCAATCACAGGGGCCGACCCGCCGCCGCCCGCCAATCCGCGCCGCCGAGCCACCCACCCGACGGCGCCGCTCGCCAATGGGCGTGCGAGCAGCCGCGCCGCCCGCCCCGCCCGCCGCCGCGCCGGCTGCCAATCACGGGGGCCCGTTCCTCTCGCGGGCTAGCCCCACCCCCTCTGCCGCCACTAGGCGGGGGCAGCCCAGACTCCGCCCCCAGAGGGCTGCCAATCAGGGTGACGGACGGCTCCGCGGCCGCGCCAGGCAGGGTCCTAGAGCCCGCCCGAGCCCTCGGAAAGCGTGTCCCCTCCTGCGAGCAGGCAGGAACCAGCCTCACGCCACCCACCGCCCGCACCAGGCCGCGTCCCCCCGGCTTGTCCCTCCATGTCTGGTCCCAAGCATCCGCCTCTCGCAGACCCCAAAGCCAGGGCTCCCCGTAGCCACTAATTTGGGTGGACAAACTGTCCGGGAGGAGGGAACAGGGAACGTGTCCCGTGCACATGGACCCTCTTCTCATTAGTATAGATCTTGGCAATGAGTTTAATTGTTGCTTTAAAAACATCTTTTTAAGAAGGGGAAAAAACCCCAACGAAAACCAGCTCAAGAGTGTTAAAAAGATGCTGAAAGCAGGATTCTTTTGGTTTCAAAAGAAAAGTGCGAGACAATTACCCAAAGCATCACCAGCCAATCTGTGGCAAGAGATGTTACCCTCCAGTGGCTGTCCTAATAAAAGATCCTATTGCCACCCCACCTTCACTATGTCCCCAGGCCCTCACAGGTCCCCCACAGTTCCCCATGGATTGTAATAAGTGACAAATGTCAAAGTAACAGAACAAACAGCTCTTCTGCTTTTTAAGCCTTCAAAACCACTATTTCATTTTCTCCACAACCAATGATGTTTCTAAGTGCTGTAATGACATACTACATCTGTCAAAGTTACTCACCGTGAAAGTACAGTTCTGGATCCAACCTGTAGGAGTGAACTCTAGCCTAGCACATTTAAAGTTCAGCATTTCCTCCCCTTTCATTTAGGAGTTTATCTTAGTGAGAAAGTGGTTTTGTTGTTAGAAGTGGAACTGCTGACCTGCTGCATTCACTCACTTGACATGAGACACTTGATGACAATTGTTTTTTCAGCTTTAGCCTTTTGGTTTCTCAAGCCAACTTGAACACCCAGATCACAAGCAGAATACATTCTTGCTCAAAAGCTCTCCAATGACCCTAAATACAAACAACTTTGAGGGGGAAAAGCCCCAAAACAAAACACACCACACAACAGATTTTCACAGATTTTAGGGCAAAGAGGGATTACTATGATCATCCAATCTAACCCAGAAATCCTAGTCAAAGTTCATAAACCATGTTTAAATCAAATCATACGTTTCAAAGTGACATCCAGGCTTCAGCTGCTCTTTCCCAGCTTCTGCTTCCATTCCACCTGCAGAATGATATTTTTATAGTGTCTTCTCCACAAAAGGGACGGCAGAGGGGTTTTGTTTTTTTAAGAAGTAGTACAGCCCTTCTGTACACCCTGCTGCTGGGAAACCCACCTTGAGCAGATGTTTTAGCAGCTGCTTTTCAATCTGGTAAATGTCTAGAAGCAAGTGCATTGTTTTTTTAAGTGGTTTTGCTCACAAGCAACACAGCAGCGATGTCAAAAAGGTATCAACTGGATAAGCCACCCAAAGAAGAAAACTAGACTGGAAATTTCTCAAAAACGTGGGCAAATGCAGGAATCTAAATATCACCAGGAGAAAATTAGGGTTTAGCCAAAGCATGGCAACAATATCTCTGGTACCATTAATTTATTTAACTGTCTAGATGGAAAAATAAAAAGATCTCACAACGTCATACTAGGTAGACACGCAAATCTGTAGAGGAATGCTTAGAGCAACAGATCTGGCCTCTAGAGGAAGAAGCTGTGGACGAAGCCAAAAATCTAACTTTGAAGCTGGCCTGCTTTGAGCAGAAGGCTGGACTAGATGACTTCCATAGATTCCACCTTGAAGTTCCAATTTTAAAACCAGACTGATGCTGTCAGTGTTTAGACTTGTCTTTTTTTTTTTTTTAGTCCCTCCCATCTTACTGCTCTGATGGTAGAAAAGTGTTTCCAGCTTTCCTGTCTGTTCTATCCCATTTTCATGCCCAGCTTACAGCCATTTGTTTTCATGTCAAGATTATCCTTTTACTTAAATAATCCTTTCCTCTTCCCGGGTATTTTCTCTCTAAATACATCAAGAAGATAATCATATCTCCTTTCAGGCTTCATTGTAACAGACGAGTAAGCCACTCTCTCTTCATAATACAAGCTTTGTATCTGTGGTATCTTCCTGGTAGCCTTTTTTGCCCCTGTTGCAATTTGAATTTCTCTCTCTTGTTTGACAGCATCAACATTGCCCTTGGACCAACGTTTCTACGTGCTTTTTCACAGCTTCACGGTGGCTCATCACTATCCTTTATCAACTACTAAATCCCAGCTTCCTTTCCTCACTAATTTCCAAGAAGTAAAGAACTCTCAGCATCCTTCACAAATTTCTCCTTGCCCCTAAATTCACAGCCTTGCACTTTCTGCTGCTACATTTCATCTCATTTCTATTTCTCACTCTTCAAAGTCATCAATTCTCTAAGATATTCTAGTTCCCTCGTATTATTGAAGCCTCCCACTTTTGTTCATCACCAAATTTAATTATCACGCTCGCTTTTTGTGCCAAGATAATTATAAAAAGGCTTTAGCGAGATTACTCTTGGGACCAGAACTGGAGAAATTCAGTATTAATTCCCCACTGCACCAGCCCTGATGTCAAAACACTCCATCGTCACCTTACCATTTGGTATTTTTGTCTGTCTTCCAGTTCTTACATGCTTGCACATAAAATTCTCAGTTGAAGTCCTGTTAAATGACACCGATTGCATGTCCTTCGTGTAGAAACTTGGTTTACTTAAACCTAAAAGATACTAGACTAGCTAGTTGCAGCTTGTGACAGCGAGCCAGGAGTTCCCAGCAGATGGTAGGAGATAGGCGCCTTGGTAAAACTCACTCTTTTCAACTGCCCAGGATGTCTGGATTTCACTGAAGCTTTTTTCACCCTTTTGTCAAATTGAAAATAGAATGATTTGTCCTTAACAGTTCATCACTTCACCCACCTAGCAAGCCTAATGTCTAAACCAGCAATTTTTATCTGTTGATTTGTGGTTCTATTCTCGTTTCACAGACATTATCACAACACTATCTATGTGCAAGTGCCATTAGGCCCTTTTTTGACTACTGTAGACCGCCCTTGCCTTTTTTCTTCTTAGACAAGCTGGTACACCCTTCCTGAACCAGAAACAAAGTTTCTACCAAAATAGATGCCCCTATTTTGTATAACTTGAGAAAAAAAGGTGATAATTCCTCGTTTGACCTTTACTGTCTACTTAATGCTATGCTACTTTTGTGCATAAGAATTTGTTTTACCAATAACACTATGGTACGAGCTAATACTATGTGGTTTTCCACCCAAATTGCCCACATCCTTTCAAAGCTGTGGCTTTCCAGAAGAGAAGCTTCATTCCTGTAAACAGCAACTACAAAACATACTTAATTCTTCAACTTAGAGCTATTCAGATTGTTCAAGGCCATTTAATGTAAAACCATCAGTAAAGATATTCACCAAGACTCTCCAGGAGCTACTATGTTTATAGTTAGCCCATTTGTTTGAAAGGAACTTTATAGAGGCCTAATTGTTTAATGCCATCACGCAGCATGAAGCAAGAAAAGGAAATGTAATCCCTATTTTAGGGATTAAAGGGCACTGCACAAAGAGCCAGTGACTTGTTAAAGTTACACAGGAAGTCTGGAGTAGACCTTTGGGATTTATCTCCTGGCATCTTTTTTCCAGTCTCTTAATCACTATGCCATCATCTTATTTTCTATTTTGGTAGTATTTCCATTTTCTGAAGCATACCTGTCTGACTCAACGAGCCTCTTCTGCTTGCTATCAGATGTACTATTTCTTCTTTCCTTCCTGTTTCCCTTCTTGTTTAGGTAGACACATCCTTCCTGGGGAGCTGAGCAGTCTCCAGGCCGAGCCTTGTTCCATGCCAAAACTTTCTTATTCTACGTCTCAGACTCCACAGCCAGAGACACTGAACAGGAGCAGTGAGAAGAAATAAAATTGAAGGTGCGGAGGAGGAGAAACCCTGCAAATCTTTAAAGGATGCATGAAAGTGTTCTGCACTCTTTGCTGCAGATCTGAGAGAAGAGTTATCTCACTGATTCCAGGCAGTTCTGATTCTGCTAACACTTTCTTGCTGTGTTCTCAGCTTTGAAAACAAAGTTAATGGAAAACTAACATCATTACCCAACTTCAGGGCAGCGTGGCAGAATATGTATCAGCCAAACCTTGCCTCAGCTCACCTCCCCTCCAGCAGAATACATCAACCACATGAAACTCCTTAAAGCATGCCTGGAGTGCCCTCTTCCCAGCCCCTGCAGAGCCGCTCCATACCTGTCCTGCTCTGCAGAATTGTGCCTCTCCTACTGCTGACAGCACTCCAGTAGAGGGGGCTCTGAAGCTGTCTGCTTAAAAAATAGGAACCATTCTGCTCGTGGAGTGGGCAAAACTAGAAGAGAAGGAAGAGGAAAGATGTTAAAAATATTATATGCTTTTAGATCATTGCTTGTTTCTGAGCTGGCTGTCTGGACTGTTTATGGAGCATTACTAATGAAAAAGCACAAGATTAAGTGCTTCTTACAAGTATCAGGGCTTCACATCAGCTCAGAGACTACTTTTTCTCTACACCTATGGGTAGTACATTCTGCTACGGTGGAGGATTTCTTTCATTTTCAAATATTTTTAAGCCACTTATGGATTAGTGATTCATTATGTGCTTTTCACTTACAACTGGTATCAGAGAAGTGACTTTCTCAGAGTCACAGAACAATCAAGTCAGCCCTGCCAGATGTCGAGCAAGAGGCCAAGAACATTTCTTTGTCTCTTTTTCTGCCCATATTCCTCTACAGAACTTCATGGCACTTGTTTTCCCACACTGACAGGCAATCCGTTTCTCCTATCTACCAGTTCCTGACTTTTTGTACTAGCAGCTTCAATTTGCAGAAGTGGCTTTCTTCCACCAGAGTGGAAACCGAGAAAGTTTCTTTGGTAAATTCCAAAGCACAGATCCAAGGAAAAAAAATTCAGGAGGATGTTAATACATTTCTAGGGTAAAAGACAAACAAGTCTTAGAAGGAAAGCATCTTTTCCAAATACGGATTACTAGAACAAAGCCCATATATAGCTTAAAAACACTGTAGCATCTTTACAAGCAACTCTTTCCACTGTGGTCACAAAGCTTAGTAAGCTTTTATTTCAAAGCCAGTACACAAAAGATTTAGAAAGGAATCCAGTGTTGTCAGACAACAGTTTAGTTGAACTAGAGTTAATCTAAATACTGAAGTCAGTCTGGCTCACCGAGATCTAAGGTAAAAAACAAATTTCCAAGTTCTGCCGCCCTATTCCCCTCTCGGTCCTAGTTCCAGCAACAACGACACCAGTGACTGAGCCTGTAAAGAAAACACCCTTTAGCAGAGGTCACCTATACACAGGAGAGACTTGGAAGCTAAATAAGTGCCTAATTGCTTTGTCTTCAATTTGCCTGTATTCAAAAAGCCTTAGGGACCAATTATTTGAATTTAAAAAGAAAAATCCCTCTTCCCCTCATCTTAAAAACTGAAAACATGCAGGCAGCTAATTACCATTTGTTGTGTAGGGAACAAGCACCATGCAGAAATGGTGGAAAACAAGCACTAACAACACTAGTATACAGGGACCACGCAGGCAGCTTGATTTAAGAATGTAAAATGTGGGTGTACTTTAAATATTAACCAAGTTCTGTTGTCACTGGGTTCCTACTAATGTAATTATTTGGAGTAACTTGCAACTTATGAGTTGCTAGAATTATGAAGTTTGTTTGGTAACAGTAGTATGAGAGGTGAATACACTTCACCAGTTTTGAAGAGACAAGATAAAGCAATCACCCTCCCTTTCACATAGGATACATGAAGCCTATTTGAAGTAGTTCCCTGCTCACCCCCAGAGGTACCAGTTTTTAACTGACCACACAGTGAACTGCAGTCAATCTACAAATGTTCCATTTTTATTACAAAGTATGAAAGGCAGAAAATACTGTACCTAATACACAGGAGGCTGAAACTTAGAAAGAAGGTTAAAAAATCTGAATAAAACTACATAGGAAGCAGGAAATAGCATAAAAGGATGCAACATTCCACTTTGAAGCGATTTCAGAAAATTACCTTAAAATTTACAGAGTTTCAACAATATGGTTCCATGATTCAGGTGTTAAAATCCATTGTAACAAAACCGTTTGTATTTTCTCCATAAAAATAAAGGAATATAGGGACACTGCAGTTATCCATGTCAACAACATATGTCTGTTGAATAGCAGGATACTAGGATTCCTCTAGGACAGTATAGTAGCGAAGTTGCAAATCTCAATACGGAAGGTGGAGAAAAGAAGGACAGAAGTAAAACTACTATTGCTTTAACATATTTTAGTGAGAACAAGAAGTCAGGAATCTCATATGGATGTTTGTACAATCATGCTACAAAGATTACACCTTCAGGAAATTACCACAACGGGACTGTGAATGGGAAGAGCAGAAGGGAAAAACACACATAAAAGTAAACATCTACTTGACTATTGGTAACAAAAATGCTTCGGCGCAACAGATTTAAATTACATTTTACACTGCTAGCAACCCAAGTTTAAAAAAAGGTTCCTTTTAAATAGTAGATTTCATAATTCATATTTACCAAGTTGTCAAAAAAAGCAACACATCGCTTCTCAGCTGTACTAGGACTCTTTCATTCACTGGTTCTTGCATTTCTGCCTTTGTTCAGATTCGACAGACCGATCCTCATCTCTAACAGAGGGGGCTTGAGAGTCGCACGTCTTGCAGACAGGAAAGCAAACTCCAAGGGATGAGCTCTGGAACGTGGGCTTACAGATACTCATGGACACAGTATTTTTTCAGGAAATAGCTTATTTCTTCATTTTATTAGATTCTCTGAAAAGAAATAAACTTGATGGAAGCCACACAATTTCTTTAAAAAAGTTATGATTATGGAAATTCCAGCTTGATACTGAGTATTGGAGGCTGCAGAAAAGGCCACTGAGATACGGCAGACACAGTTACCACCTGAAATCAGGCAGCAGCAAGCCAGTCTCACAAGTGCCTTTGCCTCTAGAGCCTGCCATGAATCACTAGATGAGCGTTCAGTGACTGGTATTTAGTTGCATTTTTAATTACTGTTTTTTAGTGCTGGTGAAAGGTGCTGATCAGAAGTTCTGGAGATCTCTTCCTAAAATAAAAAAAAGGAGTGAGGGGCATGCTAAACTCCTCTCAATATCCTCGAGAATGAGACATTCCTGACTCTTCTCAGGTAAGCAGGGGGAAATACAGCTGCATCTCTAAGCAAGCACAAGAAAGTGCTCTTTAAGTGCCACATACAATTAATTCCCTGGATTCTCTGCAAAGATCAAGAGAAACAGGAACACAGTTGACAGTACCTTGCCTATTCCAGAACTGACTTTGGACACATCCTTTTGATGTCCACCATACAATAAATACAGGCCTGCTCTGGAATATTGGTCTGACAGTAGAAATCAGGAAATACGTATCAGGGAGAACTTGCGTTAACTGACAGGATAACTGGAGGTGGTAGGACCACTTTGCTAAGCAGCAGTGGGAAGACTAAACCCTTCAGTACTTTGATGGAACTGTAACTATGCAATCTATTGAGCCAAGAGCTTACCCTTGCTGCCATTCACCCTTTTCAGTAGGTACTGAAGGAGGCAGTTCCTTATGTTAGTGGTGTTTTGACAACTTCAAGAATTTAGGTTGTGTGAATTTACAGACAGCAGCTGCGTTTTTCCTACAACAAAAATAAGTTGTCCAAAGAATCCAGCTACATCTTTGCACAACCAACCTGCCACTACTGCCATCGTGTTCAGACAGTAGAAAAGAGGATTCCCAAACACCGTCAAGCTCCTACGCAAAAGGGGCTCTCCGGGTGACAAGCAGCACTACCCTACTTGGGTTGGCCTTGCAAGATTGCGTCAGGCTCAGAATACAGAGCTTCAGTTTGACATTAACAGTATTGTCAAGTGCTCACATTTTTGGTGTTCAGTAGGAACAGATGAGGGTCCACTAGATACTGACAAGCATAGCCAGCTTAGGATTTCGGTGACTGCGTATTTAACATTTTATACAAAAGACAAACAAACGCCTACCATAAAAGGGCTAAGGAAAAGATGACTCTCCTTCCTAATCTTACCAAAAATATACTCCTTAAAGTGCCATCTGCAAGAGAACAAAACAGACACACTCAGCTTTCTTCATTTACATTTAAAACAAGCACAAGAGCATCTGTGAATTCCAATATATGAGACTCCTCCCCTCACCTAGTCTCTGGCAGGCAGTGATCTACAGTTGAGACTGATGCAGCTTTCTCATTGCAACACCAGGCAAAAATAGATCTTTTTACTATTATCCAGAACATTCAGGAGAATAATTACAGCTAAGTTTTGAAAGGATCATTAACTTTGACTTATGAGAGGCAATGCCTCCCCCGTTAAGTACATTTCAAGGTTCCATAAGGAACAACCTGTATTATCAGTCTCCTTTCATACCATTCTTTAAAACCACTGTGTTTTCTTTCTAAATAGATTGTCAAAGCACTCAAATCCTTGTCTTTTTAAATCCCTGCACACAGAAGTACAAGTCCCATAGATGCAACCTACCATAGCCCATTTCATTTAGACAATTAACAGAGTTGGCATACTACATGCTAATTCAACATCTGACTTGTTTTCTGCAGGTTTTCACCTCACTAATGAATTTTACATGATCAAGATCTCCTGGTTGAGAGCCAATATACTCACAACAGGTTGTCCATGTAATAGTAGGAATCTATGGAAAGCTTAGTTTAAACAGAATGTAACAACTAAATAGCTTAGTATCTTGAATTAATTGACTGGAGAAGTGATACAGAACTACTGGTCAGAAAAAAACATTTGTCCCGGAATCAATCTTGCCTGTACCAACATGTGATTTTCTGCTTTGCTAACCTCACTGATGCTCACTTTTCCTTTAATGTTACTTTATACTCAAAGGATATGAGGCATTTGAAAACAGTTGCTTTGCATCCTCTGCTTGTGCAGCAAGCACAAAATAATTGAAATCAAATATCAAAGTATTTACTTCCGTCAACTTTGGGAAAAAAAAATGTTTACGGAGGCTTTACACCCAACATAATTGAATGTTAAGCAGGTGAAACATGATAAACTATCTTCTGATTCACAGGCTACAGTGACAAGTCTCAGGGTTTTATTATATCTCGCAAATAAACTCGAACCAGCAAGTAGACTGTTAGCTCCCTGACACTGTGTCAGCAGAGCAGGTGCTGGCAAAAGGGCACCAACGTCTCTCACTTCCCTCCCTACATGGAAGTGCCGTTTGCACTACAGAACATCTCACCCATGAGGATTTTCATGTCTTTTCAGTCATTAACCTTTAAAGTGTCTTCTTTGAAAAGAAGCTATTTTAAGTAGCATTTCCTTGTTCCAAAACAGCCTCTAGTGATTTTAAAATGTAATTTCATATGAAGAATAACAATGGATTATGCCCAAAGCAATATGCTGTGGAACCAGAAGGTACCCCAACTGGCTAAACAAACAGGATATAGGCTTTACTTAGAATCCACTGGGGCCTAGAAGATTCCTTCACTTGTCTTTGACGAGTTTGGAATGAGCACCCAATTCCACAAATTAACTTCAAGCAGCTTTATGGATGGAAGAACTGACACCGGATCCTTGTCAGGTTCGTATCAGGATTGTTTTCCAACAGTAGCAAAAGCTACCTGGCTATTCGGACTATTAGTCTCTTCACACAGGCTCTCTTCTCATCATCTTAGCGTAACAGATTATATTCCTCTAGGAATAAACTGCATTTGCCATTTAGTATAGCCTATAGAGTCTTTTAGTGACTTCACTTTCAACTAAACTATGTCTTTTTTAAAGCACAATTCTGCAGTTGCAAAAGATGCATTTTTAAACTAAGCAATGGATGCATTCATCTTTTACTCATGCCATCTATACAAGAATGAGACTTTAAAGCATAAAGGGGACTACAGAAAGTACTAATAATACAGGTAGTTCCCTCTTAGTAACACAGCGTATTATGCCTGTTTGTAATTAAACAGTACATGACAAGCCTGTGTACATATTTTTATATGAGTATCTAAAGCTGTGAATGCCATTATATGCTTCTGCTAAGAACATCCTAATTTTCACTTCATTCTGAACAAGTATCTTCCAGTTTTAGATGAAGTGCTATCGGTAAAAAGTGATAACCTAATTGTTTGGCTAACACTGTTCTGACATCTAGATCAAATCTGTCTGTGGAACACGCTACTCTCAGCACAGCTGCTAATAAGAAAAACTGACCTTCAAGTCAAATCAAGCTTTCTGTCAAATATCCCACAACTGAACACGGAATGTCATTGACAAAACATGAGCTTGAACTGTGTTAGAGTCTCTTGGTTCTCCAATATGAAAAGGGATGATGGAATAAAGACGTCCCTAATGAATTCCTATCAAATTCATAAGGCAGTGCTTTTCTGAGCTCCATGTTGAGAAGCAGCCTGTAGAAGAGTATTTCTGTATGTCCAGAATGACAAAACTTTTCAAATTCTGTTCTGCATTTGACAGCATTTTCAGTGTCAGCTTCACTTTTTCACAGCAATCACTTCTCCCAACTTGCCTTTCCTGCATAAACTGACAAGATTCAAGTTTGCCAGTGTCCTACTATTTATAATGCTGCCTTCAGTTGCAGGTGAATACTCATTAGGTGGAAAGACAATTTTGATAGTTTCTGACATTTACATCAAAACTCAGCTGGTATACCCTTACAGACCAGCTACGGTTGTCATGTCTTCATCGGGAGAGTACTGCAGAGCATTCATGCGAGCAGCTATGTTATCAGCAAAGATTTTTATCTTGCCTAATCCACTCAGCTTTGATTGAAAAGTATTACTGTAGAGCGATCCGCTATTCAAAACAGAAACAGAAGCCCTTGGGCACATCCCGAAAAGATACGAGGATGACAAGTGCCAAACCTTAGCCTCTATGGCATGGTTTCTTTCCTTTTAAACCCATCGTTGTGCATTACATCAGGGAATCATTTCTTTCAGAGAAACAGTTTTCATTTGGACAGCGGACCAGCTTTTTCAACTCATCTCGCTCATTCAACAAGACCTGACAGTGCAAAGCAAATACACTTTGGAAAAAAGATTGCTTTGCACTCCTTTCAAGAACTCCCAGGAACACAGGCCAAATGCAAAGAAGCTCCAAGGTGCCGGCTAACCACAAAATCTTGCTCATATTATTTGCCAATCAAGCAAGCTACAAAGTGTGAAACCATTTTATTTTGGTTTAGATAGTAAGTCTTCCGAGGGGAAATCATTTGATTGGAAGCATCAATCCCAAGTCCATTACAAATCACATTTTTTCAGGAGTCATTTACCTCCTGGGAGCTTTAGTCATGCACGTATCTTCTTTCTGAAACCTATTACCATTCTGTTAGCTAACGCCAACTGCAGGATACACACAAATTCAGTTATAATTTAAAAATAAGGCCTACCATAGTAACAACTGCCTCTAGCATCAGAAAAGTGTAAAGAAATTGTGCAACAAGTACTTGTACTTCACAGCACCAGAAAATTCTGCCCAGGTAACCAGGTATAGAGAGCCAAGGCAACAGTTAATTCTGGCAGGCCTTTACTGTCAGGGAGCCTGCAGTGTTACCGTGATTTGTGTCAATGAATAGATCCTGCTTTGGGCATATGGAAGTGGATCACATATCAAAAGTAAGAATTAGGGAAAAAACCTTACTCAATAGAAAGTTAGCCCAATATATAAAAAACATACAAATGTTTAAACAGTTTAGAGGCAGCAACAACAGGAATGATAAAGATTCCTGCCAAGGTGGCTGTTAACATCAATGTCTTTTTCCCCACCTTGTTTTGCACCTGCATCTACTAAACTAGTTGATGTGCTGCCTCAGCTGGCTGACAAACACATGGACATATGCAGCAACTTAAAAGCCTGCAAGCTTATTAATACAGTCAACAAACAAATATACAGAACTTTAACTGAGGAAAAAAAAAAAAAGAAAACCAGAACCCAGAAGGTCCAAGAGGCTCAGCACGTCTCTGCATTTTAGAGTCTTGGAGAGACAGGAGACACCTGCCATTGATTCTTGTAACAGTTTCTTGTAACAGTAGATGCAAAGCAACAAAAGATACTGGCCACTTGACTTGTGTTGTTCTTACTTTAGAGGGGAGGGGAAATTATACAGCCCTGCCTCAATGTGGCATGAAGCAGTAATGTTACACTCTCAAAATCTCCAGGCAGTTGTTGTAGCAGATAGCTATCCAGTCTGGCTGAGTTGATGCCCACTGTACATTGTTGATTTCTCCCTCTGCTGTATAGGCCAAGATAGGGTCCTCAATGGCACGAGGCATTTGCTGGATATCCCAGATGAGAGCCTGATGGTCATCCGCTGCAAAAGGAAGAGAGAATCAGGAGTAGAATCAAAGTATAATGAGATCTCCATACGTGACTACTGAAGGTGTATAGTTCAAGACACTATATAGGATATGGCTGTTGCAGTCCCAACTGGTATTCAAGTCAGAGATAATACAACTATGCTCCAAAAAAGTAAGCTTGGCTCATCATACATTATCCAGGACAAAGTTGAAAAACAAATGATCAGTGGAACTCACATCAGTTGAAAACATTCAAGAACTAGATTGCAAAAAAATAAGGAGCGTTAAAATAATATAGCTTCGCTAAAGCAAATGCACAGTTTTGGCACTGGGCTCACTACTTGCACACAGTCAGCTCCAGTAGGTGCCAATTCCATAAAATTTTAGGTGTCATTAATAAAGGGCTTCCAAACCGCAGGTATTCTTTAGCAAAAGGCAGGTAGAGAACCGCATAAACTTTTGGAGAGAGCGAATTTTGCAAACGCAGTGAAAGACTCTCAGAGATTCACCAGGGCAGCTGGATAGGGATGGATCACACTTACCTGCTGTACAAATGTGGCAGGAAGAATGAGGTGCCCAAGCAATTCCATTTACACATGCTCTGTGGTTGTTTAACCTGGCAACAGGAGTGCAGGGAACTCTGACATCTAGAATTACAACCTTCAGAAACAAAAAACAACTAGATTGATAACTTGCATTTTTTAATTTGTTTCTTCAGAGAACCAAGTATTTTGAGCCAAGGCTATAAATACAGCCCTTTCCTAAAGGATGTGCTTGGCAAGCAAACACTGTTCTTAAAGAATAGCTTCTGGCTGGTTAACGTGTCTCAAAAGGAGTCAGACCTCACAGGGAGGGCTTGTGAGTTATGCAACAAGGGCAAACAAATTATGCTTCCCTGAAGTGGCACAAGTGACAAACTAAGATACAGCGCCTTGTGCACTGAACTGAGAAAGAACAAGGTGACTGAAACACTTGCGGTTAAGATTTTATGTGAAAACTATTGCCCAGCGGGCTCACAGACCCCTCAAAAACCAGCTGAAATATATAAGAGCCATAGAGATCTTCAAGAAGTAACTCTGGCATTATAAACTTGAATTCCTACTGAAGTTAGTGCACTAAGAATTGGTCCTTAATTGTTCTCCAGTTCAAGTATTGACACTGACCCTTTAAAGAACTCACTACTAATTACTTTCAAACCACCTTCCAAAAAATCCCAACCGCTAGCACCTACAGAAGATGAGCTGCCATCTTACCTCCATGCCGTCCATGGCCATTGTAGCCAGATAGTTGGGATCCTGCTTATTCCAGCAGAGACGCAGCAATGGATGGTGCTGTGGGTCTTCATAGATTATGGTGCTGTGTTCCAGATGACGGAGATCGAACATCCTCACTGAGCCATCTGCACCAACCGAAGCGAACATATCTCTCCCACCACCTGCACGGCTAAACGCTATGTCATACACCTGCTCAGTGACACAACAGAGGAAAACATAACCTTAGTTTTAGTGAGCACACTGCCTCCTGATTCACAGTAAAATGGATTTTACGTATGGGTAGCAGATCTAGTTGCGACAGTCTGTCAAATAGCAAGTTTTTAGTTATTACACTTGACAAAAGGAGGGGAAAAAAGCTTAAAATGGTTGTCATTATAGGACCATTCACTGAAACAGAACATATCAATTTCCCAGACTCAGATTTTTTATATTAATTACTGAGAAGTAATACTATGTTAAATGAAAGAACCTTGCAAGTTGTTTATTGCCTTTGATATGCAGTTGCTTTCAATTCCAGTTTGATGTTTTACCTCATTGTTCTAAAGCATTCTGGAGCATAATCTAGTAAAACAAGCATATTCTCAAATCCAGATTCTATGATGAGTAAACAGAGTAGTCTGAATAGCCAACAGTATAGTTTTAATTAGTTTGGTACTCAAAACTGTATCTTAATCTTAGATAGGTTGTCTTTTTGGATCATTAGATTTTTCAAGAAAAAGGGGGAAAACAGGAAAATTCTGTTCCTTTTCTACAGCTTAAAAAATCTGCAACGTAAACAATCAAAAAAAAGCCATCACCTCTTTGTCATGCGCAATAAGCTGGGTCTTCACATGGCCAGAGACCAGATTTACTCTTCCCAGAACCTGTCCTGTCTCCAGACCCCAAATAGTGCAGGTTGTGTCAATACTAGAGGTACCTGAAACAAAAATACTTCTGTTGGAAAAATCAATATTCTCATAAATTATTTAATCACTTACTGGATTCATGTAATATCCCCCAACATCTACAGATCAAAATAGCCTCAAGAACAGCATACAATTAAAATCAAGAATGTCAGACAGACAACAATCTACCATGCATTTAAATGACCCAAACCTTTTAGCTGCAGGAATAGTCTTCCACACAGGAATAAAGTGTAAACAGCTCATGTCTACTTCAATGTATTCAGAAGCCTGATGCAACTCTGAGATGAACTTTCCCATTCTGTAAGTCTCACGCGCATGTCAAAACCAAAATTCAGTCATAGTGTTGCAATAGCATATTATTATTAATTGATTGTTTCTGTGGACTGCAGGTGGGGCTAGCAGTAAAGCTCTTAAGAGATGAGAGATGCAACACACAAAAAATAAATCATGTAGTAAATAATTACTAAGACATATTATCACTGGTAATCTCTGGGCAAATCCCCCTGAACATAAATGGCCATACTCTTCTGGGAAACAAACCTCTGCTGCACCAGTTATCTTGGAGTCACAATTTGTCCCACAGGCTATAATCAAACCTGAAGAATTCAGCCCCCTCCTCCAACCAAATTAAGGGCTCCTGGCTCTCCTCCTGCTGCTGAAATGGCTTCACAAAAGACAAAGCATGGTACATAGTTTTCTATCCACTCCAGAACACACTGAAATAAGTCACAGGAGTTCACATATGTCATTACTTAGCATTACAACAACAACTCACCAGCCCTGAAGACTGAGACTCCCTATCTGCAAATAAGGAATAGCCCTAATCCAACTTAAGTGACCCATCTTGTACCAGACAAGGCACCTTTCAATGAAAAAAAGTCTCTATGAGCTGCTATTTTTTTGCTTTATTTTTTTTATTTTTAACCTAAGACAATGGCAGTTTCTATGATGTAGAAGTATATCCACTGGTTAGTTATCAGATTAACCAGTGGACATGCAATGAGACAGCAGTCAGTCACAGCCCAGACTTCACCAGACCGAATTCAAAAGTGTCTTTTCTATGCTGAAAATGTAGCATTTTGTCAGTCTCACCTAGAAGGTAAGGATCCACTTCATTCCAGTCAAATGATGTTAGAGGAGCACAGAAATCAGAGTTCTTGTTATTGTTCAGCAAACACTCCAGCCGGGTCTCTGTTTCACCCACCTTTAGAAAAAGTGAAACATCTGACTTAAATAGTAACTTCACATGAGTTGTTCCACTTGCACTTCCAAAACATAAGTTGTTAATCCTGTGTTTCTTTTCTCTCAGCTTTACATCCTAAAGCTCTGGAAAACAATCACCATCTCTATCTTCAGCAAGGCAATTAAAACAGCAACTACCGTGATAATTCTGCTTCTCCTATAGTCATCATATTTAGTCACATTATTGCAGTTAAGAAAACAAATTATCAAGTGCTCTGACTTGATTTTATGTCTTAACCTCCAGACTGTAGCAAGGGCAAGAGACCCCGAAAGGAAAATAACTCACTTCAAAAAAAAATCTGGTCTCAAGTGAAAATGAGATTAATATGTAACACAATTAATATCACGGTTCATCTCTTTTTATGGAGGATTTACTCACTCTCCACACTCGCAGATAGTCACCACTGGTCGCCAACAGGTCTGGATATACCCCCTTGGTGTCTGGGATCCACATCAGCTTTGTGGTAGGGTAGGGGTGATCAAAGGTGTTCCTGCAAATGAATTCTGAGCTCTCTTCATCCAAACCAACAAGCTGCACCTGTAAGGAGCCGTATTTAAAAGAAAGCATTTTATCAAAATACTCATTTATAAATAAAGCATTAAGACTAAGTGTATTTCAGAAGGACATCTTCTGTAACCTCAAGGACAATATAAAAGGACCATCATGTCAGTCGAATGAGAAATCGTTAAAGCTTTGCTTACATGCCCCAGCTAGGAAGCAAAGTGAAGTATACATAATCACCACAGTGCTTTCCTTTGAAGAGATGATCTCAAATGAATTGAAATCCAATCCTAAAAGATTAAAGACCACCCTTCGCTCTTCCACATTGCAAAGTCTAGTTTAAATCACAGACTTAAACTGCACAAACGCTATTCCAACTCCTCTTTAACTGAACTGATGCTGACAATGTCGTCTTCAGAGAGCAGGACAAGCTGTAGTTTGCATGACAACCACTCACAATTAAAGCCCGTATCACGGAATTCTTGGCCATAACCCTGCAGATTGTGACAGATCACGTCAGCTAGCTATTAAGCTGTTTTTAGCATCACATTACCTAAAGCGTTCTGTCACAACTGCACAAAATTAAGATACAGATTAATCACATCACAGAGTCAGAGAGTAAAACAGAATTCAAACTTAAAAAAAGAATTGGGAAGCTAAAGTATTTACATAATTATTCAAATGTTTTGTGTGAAAAAAACCAAGAAAGGTCTGCTGAAAGATTCTAGGTAACTGAATTCCAAATTAGGTTTTTTTGCACAGTAATGTGACGGGGGGAAGGGCTAACTTGCCGAGTTGTGAGATTGATGCAAGACAGAGCAAACAAGAAACTATCCCCACATAGCTTGGTCATGACAACACCTGAAGTAACACTTGAAGTTCCAGACATTATGTTATTAGAAAAATATTGACATGTCAGAAAGTGTTCAGAGAACAATACGGTGCTGGGAAGATGTGTTTAACCTAGCAGTGACTACGAGACCTAAACAGGATGAAAAGCCCCACTGTGTTAAATACTGTCCAAACACAAACATTACGGGGACAACTCACTACAATTAGTTTGTAAGCTGCTCACAGTTGGAACTTCCTAGTACTTTCCACACAGCAGCTTCCTCATGGAAAGAGTGACTTAATGGACTTTTTCTAAGATGTTTATCTGGAAAAATCCTAAATATTCTGGGGTGAGAAATTTGATTAATAAAGTACACATTTAATCTACATCAGATATCTACCATATTTTTTTCCACATAACAGAAAAATCAATAAATGCTTCAGTGGATCTTAAACTATGACATTAGCAGTTACGTGCCTGTTCAGAGATGCTCTTAAATGCAAACCTTGCCCCCTGTCACAATGAGAAGATCCATCCTTTTCACCCCATAACAAACCCCAAAAGATATCCAAGTATGCTTCTAAAAACTGTGTATTTGTCTGCCTTGTCCTCTTTATTACAGCTACTCCTTATTATACTTTACACTCTAGTATGAATCAGTCAAGAATCTCCCAGTCTTCTGAAGTGATTGACAAATAGCTTTCTAACTCCTTTAGGGATCAGAAATACTAAGCGGATTTTACAAAGGAAGCAAATTGTCCTTGGTGATAGAAAATCTTGTGGCAAGGTCAGGATCAGAAGACAAATGACCTCTCATCATTTCTTCTCCTTTGCTTATGCTGTTTTCAGCTCAACGTGAGTGTATTAAGCCTACACAAAGCAATCAACGTACTCATAACCAGAAGTAAATCTCAAGCAGCAGAGGACCCACTTTCACTGGTGTGAATTTAGATATTCCTGCACCGCACGTTCATGTTTAACCCCTCCTCGGATCTGAAGAAAAAGCAATGAGTGCATACCAACCCAGCATCTTTATGATCTTTGACATTTTTAGGTGCAGGCCAGGTTAGAGAACAAAAATTGCATTAGTAACACTAGAGCCCCTGGTAACTGCTGAAGATCAGGTGTCTGACACTGATTGTCAGACAGGGCAGCAGCCTGTGATAACTCTGAGCAGGAGGCACTGGTCTGCCCAGAGACAGGAGCAGAGGCAGAAAAATACTGCTTGAGAAGCTCTATTCTTTCCTACCTCAGCACATTCAAAGGTATGACTCTTCTCTTTGGACTTGACCACATACAGTGATTACAGAACACCTCTATTCATCCTCTTGTGCGGGCTGAATACGAGGAGATGGAAGAATGGAATTATTTTCAGGATGCTGATTATATTATATTAGAGCCCTGTTTCTCCCTCCTGCAACTGAGGCAAGATTTGCGGCTGCCAGCTGCTGCACAAAGGAGTGCCTGAAGTCTAGCCCAGGTAAGACTGAGGTGGTGCTAAGAGTGAAGTAACTGTCAGTCTGAATACAAAGCGAACCATTCTACATCTACCTGGAACTCATTCCAGTGCAAAAACGAGGACTAGTGTGTTCAATCTCCATTAGTTTTTCAATTATGCTATGACAGTAGCTAGGAATGCTAAATATTTATTTATTTTTCCAATACATCAAGATAGGCTAAAATTGGATGTGGATTTTCCTGTCATAATCCAAGCCTTTATCAATTTAAGGCTTAACTGCAACAGCGCATCTGAGTAAAGATTTGTCTTTACTCAGCATTCCTTAACTTCTAAAAAAATTACATCTCTCCAACATAATACAAAAGAAGCAGACACAGAATTAAACAATGCAGAATTCGGTAACAGCTTACTTCTTTTTCTTGCATGGTTTGAGGAACAGTGAAGTAAGTTCATAGTACTTTTTTTAAAAAACTATATTCCTTTAATCTATTTAGTAATTACTGAGAATGACACTTCACAATTATTTTAGGGTCATGTACAATCAGAAAGATTTCATTGCACCAATTAATCTTCAACATGCAATAAGTTTTCTTTGTAACTCTAAACCTTGCAGAAAAAATGACCCTCTGGTTAAAACAACCACCCTGACCACTCTCTGATTCGAGGCACTGTTCAGGAGAAGGTGGCAATCTCGTAAGCACATGGTCACAACCTGTCAGTCTGCTCCAGAGATGGGACTGAGCAGTGTACAGCACCACCCTCGACTGTTTTCTAACCCAGACTCCAGTTTTGTCTTGCAGATAGATACCAAAATCAGCCTTTCCTGATGTTTTCCACAGATCGTTCCTGATCCATGAAGCCATAGTCAGGAGACTGTGGAACAGCATTAACCATGAGATTTATGAACACCTCCGTTCCCTCCCATTACACCAGTGATCCATGAGATGTTATAAAGGCTGACAGCAGTTTCCTATTCCAAGTTCAGGAAATGCTACTCCAAATAATTTTAGTTCTTCCAAATGGAGCAAGTTCTCTCTCTTCTTGTACCAGTGATTTGATCAGCAAAGGTGTACAAGCTGAAAGAAAACTCCTTTGGGGTTCGAACAGTTCTTGGCAACCAGATTTCTGGTATGCTACACAGCCTGTTAGCGTGGGGGTTGACAGAGGTTAGAAGAGTCTGGGAACTGGGGACAGCAGTAAATTAGGATTTGGCAGCCAATAGCTTTGAGTTCCCCATGAAACAAAGGTGTAAACAGCCATTTTATATCTGTAACCCATAAATACTTCAAGCTCTCGTAATTACTACAGAAATAGAAGATCACAGAGACAATTGAGATGAGAATCTCTCCTCTTTCTTTCACTGTAATTCCCTTACAGGGAGCAGTTCTGCTACAACAAACATTTGGTGCATTAAGTCTTTTTAAAAGCACCTTTTTAAAAGAAACCCTGAAGCAGAATAGTAATAAGGAAAAGGTATATTCACTCATTTGGTTAGATTTTAAGCAAGCTAGAATTGCTATTCCAGACTTTTTTTTAAAAAGTATATTAAGGATAAGGAAGAAAGTCAGTTATTTGGAACAAGGCATTGCAACATCAGGAACAGAAATGTTGTCTGGAGCTTGTCGGAAACCTCTGAAGATTACGAGTGCAAAGAGAAAGTTGAAATGAAAATGAATTTTCATTATCCTTTTAATTAGTGCCAACTGTACCTATAAGTATATTTTGATGTCAGAAGCTGTATAAAGCACCTCAACTGTGAAGGGCAAATTAGCAGGAGGACAAAGCTTTTACACATGCCCTGTAAAAATCTTGAATTTCTGCTTAGCCCAGAAGTCAGGCTATAAAACCAACTGCTCCAGACCCTTTGCAGCACAACGTTATGGACTACTTAAACAAGGTAACTTCAGTTCTTTCCATTTGTTCCTTTAGTTACACTACTTACATGGACAGAAGCTGGAGCTGAAAGAGTTTACAACCAGTGTGCACCTAGCACACTATATCTGTCCAATAGTTCCCAGTGTGGAGCACAAAGCTAAAAGATTCAGCAAAGCTGTGAGAGCCACAGTAAGACACCACAAAGACAGTGCAGATAAACAACACTCCCAAGCTTGTCCCCAAAGTAAAGGGGACAACATCAGTACTCTTAAGCAACAACACCACTTGAATTACCCAAGACAGCTCTCTGTTAACTATCTTCTTACAGTAGAAGGTCGTACTGAAAGCACTACAAAAACATCAAACAAGAAAACCACAACACCCCCCTCTCCCTGCCCTTTGAAACATCAGGGGCACAGCAAAAACTCGTAAAGTGAAGGTTATGTTTCACTGCATTTATCATACAAGTTTAATTTTCCATCATACATCATCTTTACTTCTACAGCAGCAGCATCCAGACTGGCATCTCATTCTCATACAATCAGTTTCCAGCTCTTTAGACCACATAGATCTCATAGCATGTGCTTCTTACATGAACTGAAGTCAACAGAATAGTTATTCCTGAAGCTCAGAGGTCAAGAGAAGGCCTGGGGAATATTTACAGAGAGCAGTAATTTACATAGTCCTACACAATTTCTGTCTGCAACAACTGTGAGCATAAAGGGTAGAAAAGAGAGGGGTGGACTCAACTGCTTTACACTTGAAGCCTGAACTGAAAAGCAGACCTGATCACACTGTAATCGAGAGCAACCCCAGAGAATGATCCAAACTTGGGAGGTAAATGCAACATAAATGTATACCCTCTATGAACTAATTCTACCGCCTTTAAGCAAAAAACTCTTTTCAAGTTTGTTACTTTAGCTTCTCAGAGTACAGACTACAAAAACATTTTCAAGTTGGTCTTTAAGCAAATTAAAAGTTTTCAAGCTCAGGGACCTGCCTTTCCCGAGCAGTACTCCCAGAACCACAGCAGCGCTCACCAGCGTGAGGAGACAGCTCACACAGAGCCAACTCATACTGGCTGAACTACAAAGTGCTCAGCAGAACTATCATGTCTAGGACTGCTGCAAGTACAGTAATTTAACCACTGTAGGAGATGTCAGCCCTGCTTTACTGTCACTCCCTCTCATTACAGCCTTGCACAAAACCCAATCCCCAACACCAACTTTCTGACATTCTTTTCCACAACCTCCATTAAACAGCTTGACAAAGTTAAGAAGCAGACATGCTTTAAACACACAAAGTTGTATTTGCAAAACCTTTAGTTTCACACAAACTTCAGGATGCTCTATAGCTATGTCCATTTCCTCATCCCTCTTTTATTTACATGAATTCATTACACCAGACCAGCACATTAAAGTCTGTTCAGAAATGACTGCACAAGAGGTGAACATGTAGTTTCTATTACCAATGTAAGGGTCTCTGTTAACATCTGGCAGGGAAACACTGAAGATATAATCTCATGCCTCATTACACCCTTGTTCTCAGAGAAAAGTAAAGGTACTAAGGAATCAGTGAAAGAGGTTTAATATACTCATGAAAAAAAGTTATCACACAGAAGTCCTCCACAGCAAGAAAGTATGAGAACAGCACAACATTTTCAACACAGTCTCAGACACCCTGTATATGCACATTTAGCCTGGCCATAAACTTTCCCTCATACTGAAAAAAAGCCAGGTATGCTCAAGTTAAGGGACCTTCTTGGCTGAGGAGCAGCCAGCAGCAGCACCCATGGCTCTCCCCACCCCCAGTCCCTCAGTCTCCCAACAGCTGAGGACTCGCGGGAAGGAAACCAGCCTGAATCTAGGCCAGCACCCTGCACTTCGGGGGAATATCTGAAGGCTCTACACAGCTCCCAGCGCCGAGGGCAAGGCAGGCAGACTCCTTCCAGCCACACCAACTGCGGAGGCTGTGCCTGGGGAGCCGCTTGAACCACTGGGATGAAGAGGGTCGGCCCCCTCCTCCCCCTCACTCTGCCTCAGCCCCGCCGCCCGATGCCGGTAGAGCCGGACCCGGCCGCCGCTCCCCACCTTGTTGTTATACTCCTCCACGAAGCTTCCCAGCGCCAGACGGAACCGCTTGTCCGGCCGGACGCTCCAGTTCATGGCGTACACGGTCCAGGGCGCCTCATATTTGTAGATCTCCTTCCGCTTCCCGTGCAGCGACATGGCTCGGCCGAGGGGGCCCCAGGCAGCGGCGGGGCTGAGGGGGGCAGCGGCCTTGGCCGAGGGGGAACCCCGGGCTGGGCTCGGAGGGGAGCGATGGGCCCGACTGAAGGGAGCGGGATGGCGAAGCGGGCCGGGGGAGAGGAGAAGCGCGGCCGGCCGGGGCGCAGCGAGGCCGGACGGGTGGCGGGGAGCGGGGGAGGCCGCAGCACGGCGCCGTACCCCCAGGCCCGGCTCCAGACCCCGGCGGCAGCAGGAGCAGCGCAGAGGCCGTTTGGGATTCGGCCCCTCACACAACGGGAACGGAAGCCACACGGGGAGCCCCGCCCACTGAGTGCGGGTTGGCTGTATTGTCTGTCACTTAGACTCGCGGGCATCTATTGGATAATTCTCCCGTCCGTTTGGCCCTCTTCGGTCTTCTATTGGTCTTTTTGCCCTTCATTCCAAACGGACGCTCACCCTCTGGCTGGGATAACCTACCGTTGCGTTTGACCCCGCCCCGGAGGGAGGCCACGCTAGTTCTCGAAATCTTACTGGCTACCAGGGGTCGCAGTGGCCTGAGGCGGGATCTTGAACCTGTGTTGATAATTGATTGGCTGGAGGCGATGTCAGTCACGCCAGCCATGGGCGGGCAGGGGGGGCACTTCAGGCGAACGGTGGGACCGCGCGTTCGAGTCCCGCTTCTGCGAGTGGCTGACGGGGACGGGCTTGACTCTAATTAACTGAGGCTTAATTATGGGATTTTATTTTTGGTAGCATGCAGCAGCATTAGCGTGTGCCTGGCGCCTTACTGTGGGAAGGGGCGCGGGTGGGCATCGGCTTCCTAGGGAGCTCCTGCCTGGAGCAGGGCAGGCTGAGGCCCAGCATCTGGCTTGAGGCCCCGCGGGCAGCTCGGCTCCCTCACGGCAGGGCCGGGTGGGTGTCCCAGGCCCTGGCACGGGGTGCAGAGGCCTCCTGGCTCTCTAAGCCGAGGCACGGGATGGGGAGGAGGTGTCCTGTTCCCTACCAGCTGAAATCTGGGCTGGCTTGGGTTATAAATAGCCCCTTTGTGGGACTGTGCCTGCCTGGGGCCTGGGCAGGGGTTGGTGGCTGGTTTTAGCCCCCGTGCTGCCCCATGGGGTGAGATCGGCTGGGGAGCGGCAGGTTTAACCTGCTGAGGGCAAAGGGTCTGTCCTTGCCTCTCAGGGGGGCATACGGTATGAGTTATGGGTGATCCTGGGTCTAGCCCTCCTGAAGGAGCCGTCCCATTTGGACAGGAGCCATGTCCCCTTCAGCAAGGGATGTAGGATGGGCTTTAGGTATCGCTTTGTCATCTGAACTTGCTGCAAGGACTCTTGGTGTAATCTTTGCCTGAGGTGCGTTTGCGAGGTCATTTCTCATATGCCGGGGAACAGCAGCAGGCTTGTAGAAAAGCTTTTGCAAATTGCTGCTGAGCCTGAACTGTGTCCTACTGGGAAGGAATTGCTCAGCAAAAAGCTGCCCCCTCGGCCCCCTCCTGGACCTGTAAGACCTGCACTTGGCCTCTGTTAGCCCCACATTCCCTGGATGAAGCAACTGGGGTTTGAGCACAGCCTTTTCAGGGATCTTTGCAGATTAGCATCTGTGCTTTGTACTGCCAGGGATGAATTCACGGACGCTCCCAACAAACACAGCTGTAATCCACGTTAGGTGCCAAAAACATCTTTATTAGCAAAGTGTACACTAAAACTCCAGAGAAAGAGATGCTCACAGTTTTACTACTCTCAAAGGGAGCTCGATACATTACTTGAGCAGGCGGCCTAGGACTGTCACAGCATCTAACCGAATGGCAAGGCGGCATTGCTAAGTGGGCTTCTCCTACGAGGGATGCTGCAGGAGTCTGCCAGGGAAAGGGCTGGGGAGGAGGAAGCATCTATCAAACCTTTATCAAAAGAGAGAAGCTGGGAGGAAGGGCTGGAGATGAGGTGTCTGGGGCTTTTCGGCTTTCTGGGATTGTGCTTTTGAGTTTTGTGCTTTATGCCCAGGCCTGTGACCAGTTGGGTTTATCTGGGGAGTTGTGGGATGTGTGTTGGGGTTTGCAAGGCGTGATCAGCCTTGCTGGAGAGGTCAGTGCCCTAGGACTCATGCTGAAGCATGCTGAAGTGGCAGGGGCTGTTGGCCCTTAGTTTCTCAGTGGCAGTCAAGTAGGACAAGGATAGCTTCTGTCCTCTGTCCTTGTCCTGGGCTTCCCACCTGCAGCTCCCCCCAGCACCGCACTGTGGAGATCTCCTCCTCCTCTGGTGACTACCCTTTCTGTAATGCCCACAGGCTCCGCTGGGCTAAGCCCAGTACCAACGCAATGGTCCCTGCTCCAAAGAGCTGACAGCAAAGTGGCCTCGTGGCCAAGAGCTGTGGATTTGCTCTCCTCCAGTCGCTGTGGCTCACTTGGCTTGCACCATTCTCGAGAGGAAGCCTTGGCAAGGAAGAGGTGGTGGGTACCGTTTGGCCTAGCCAGCTTGTTGGTGGCCATAAGAAAGAACTGCTCTGGGTTCACTATAGTGTGCAAATGAAATCTACTCTATGGGAACCGCTGGAAAACGTTGACCTTGGAAGCCAGCCACTCTACACTTCCTTTCACGGTGGCAGAAGACAGCTACAAATTATACCCCTGAGCCAATGGCATTGTCCCCCGTCTTACCCTTACAGTCAAAATCAACATCAACTGACCGAGCTCACAGTTGAGGTTCCTCTTGACTTGCTTCGTAGCCCCCACATCTCTAACTTCCAGGAAGCACTGGGTCGGAGAGGTGTCTCTGAATGTCCTGGTGCTCGGAAGATGCCTCCAAATGCTCAGGGAGGGAAGGGAAACGAGAGCCCCGGAAGAGTCCCTGTGTATTTGGTGCCCTTTGGTGGGGAGGCTCTGGGTTCGGGAGAGGTGGGGAATGGTGCTCCTGCTCGGAGTAGACCATCATGGTTTCATCAGATGCCACAGCGAGGTGCATCCCGCTTGACAAGGAGTCCCTGGATTTCAAGTGGAACTTTTCTACCTCTGCGTAGCTTGGGCTCTGGTGGGAAAGAAGGAAAAAGATGGGTTATGGCAAAAGAAAACAAGGAGCCATGTTCTCTCCTCACCCCATCAGGCTCCAAGACCCAAAATGTTATTTTTTGCCTGAGGAAGCCTCAGAGCAGAGGAACCCACTCCCCTCCCTACTGATGGGGCAACGTGGTGGTGCTGCAGATGGCAGGCTGTGCCCCAAAATCGGCGATGCACTGGGCAGAAGCATCTCTAGGTAGACCTACTCCCGTTTCAGGACCCCTGGGCTTTGCCTGGACCCATGAGTGCTCGGCTGTGCTTTGTGTGTAGGGTGCCTGAAGGAAACCGTTGGCCCTGCAGGACCCACCTGCTCAGGGCAGAAGGAAGCTTGGCTGGTGCTGAGCCGGGAGCGGTGACCTTACCTGCTCCGGGGTCGTCGTCTCCTCATCCTCGAGGGGTGTGCAGGGGGCGAGCGGCTCCAGGCTCCGTGGGAGGATGCCGTACATGGCCAGGTTGTGGGAGGATGGCGAGATGGGGCTGTATGCGGGCGGCACTTGGGACAGCTGGCGCTGCAGGAGCTGGAGGATTATATTAATGTCTGACGACATCCTGGACTCCAGCCTGGGGACAGAGCAGCCCGGCGTTAGCACAGTGCATCCCGCTGCATCCCACGAGAGCCAGACCTGCGGCTGGGCAGGGGAGGCACTGGGGAGGAGGTGCCGATTCAGCGGCCTGAGGGTGATGATGCTTTGCCTAGTGCTGCTTGGCGAGGTTTTTAGCAGTGCTTCAAACCAGCGCTGTCGCGGAGAGATCAATCCTGCCATCTCTCTCCTGCCACACTTAATCATCCCCTGCCCAATTTTTTGTGGAGCCAAACTGGGATCTGGGACAGGCAACTGAACAAAGCTAAAACTACCTCGGAGGGGGGAATAAATTGCAATGGTTAGTTTTAATCTGGATCAATTCTCCAGGCCAGCTGCCTGTGCTGACAGATGGGAGCAAGGCAGGTTGGTGCCAACCATTTTTAATTGAGGAGTAGAAGGAGATGTAAAAGTAGAATAAGTCTCTTCCTTCTGCCTTGTCCTTGACTGCAAGGAGCAGCTCTGGCTGGAGCAGGCACAGCCCACCTTGCAGGCAATGTCCTGGCAGTACTTACAGAGTGGGTAGGAGGTCTGTCCCCTGCTGCTGGGGATGGCATGTTGGTGAGACACCAGTGTGGGCACTGTGGTGGTGAGCTTAACGTGGGCAGCAGCCATGGGCGGGAGAGCCAGCCGCTTGTGTGAGTGCTGCCTGGGGCCTTTAAACCTGCGTCTCTGGTGTGGGCTCTTCCTTCTCATTCAAACATCACGTATTTTTTCTTATTTGGAGGGCAACAATGTGCACAAGGCTTGTTTGCTCGACAAGAGGATGCTTGCAGCTCTTTGCAACAGGAAGAGGAGGCCTGCAAAAGGCTCAGGTCGTGAGCCTGTGGGTGGTTTCATGTCTGCTGTTGCATCGAGTTTGGAAGCAGCAGCAAAGCGACAGATCCCAGGGTGGTGGCACAGCAGCAGATGAGGTGCTGGGCTGCAGCCAGGGCCAGGACTTGCAGTTTGAGAAGCTGCTGCATTTGCAAAGTGCTCCCACTACCTGCCCAAGGAACGCAGTGTCCCAGGGGGTGGCATCTGCTGCACGCAGAGCCCACTACAGCCACCCCTGGAGAGCAGGAGAAGGTGATGGCCCAGAGCCCCCCCGGGTACTCTCCAACCCTGTGCCCCAGGGACCTGCCCACCTGCTGAGCTGGGCCTGCAGGAGCTCCAGCCTGGACTCGATCTGCCCTGGCCTGTAGTCGCTGTGCAGGGGGATGTCCCGCGAGCTGTGTACCAAGGAGATGTGTTGCAGAGGCTCTGGGTGGTGGTTTGGCCTTCGGTCCTCCCAGAAGGTGAACATGTTGGGGATGTCCAGGGGGGTGGCTGGAAGGAGAACAGACATCTCAGCACTTCTGTCTTGCATCTCCCAGTCCCACTGGCATGGAGGCGCTCCAGAGCCCATCACCCAACACGTTCATGGAGAGCCATCACCTTGACATACATGGTGCTCAGGGAGAGTCCATCAACCTGGCACCTTGGGTGCTTATGGAGATCCATCACCCTGGCACCCAAGGTGCTCATGGACAGTCCATCACACTGGCACCCAACGCGCCTATGGAAGGCACATAGTATTTAGCCCCTTGGGGCAGCCCCAGAGGGGTCCCTGGGTGCTAGGAGAAAATGCAAAGCACAGGAAGGATGGAGCAGATACTACTGGGGACAAAAGACAGCAAAGACCCTTGGCCACAACCATGGCTCCCCTCAAATCTGTGTGAGTTGCCTGGCTCTGCCCCAAGACAAGGCCACCATGCCCAAGCATCCCTCACCACCCTCCTGCCAGCTTTGGCTGCAGCCGTGGATACCTGCGTAGGACTGGCTGCTCTCTGCTGCCTGCTTGCCGACCTCCGTGCTGCTGGCACTGGTGGTGACGAGGCTGAGCGTGGGCAGAGCAAAGTCATCTTTTTTGGATGTGGGGAAGGGCTCCGCTTTCATGGGGCTGCCTGTCTTGGCTTCGTCATCGCTGGTCTGGGAGCAGGGAGTAGTGCTGCTGCCCAGGTCGTCCCACCGGTCCTTACTCAGCGGGTCCTGCGGGTTGGTGAGCTCTGAGTAGGTATGATACTGCTCTGCATCAGAGATGCCCGTGTCTGGGTCTGTGGGGCAGCACAACAGGTTAATTTGGGGAGTACCACACATGGCAAAATCAGCCCCCCAACCCCTCTAGGGTGCCTGTAGGGCTGGAGCACCCTAAGGAGAGGGAGGGAGGCAGGCAGGGAGGGAAGGCAGCATGGGTGCCCCCAGGGTGGGGACATACAGGCTGGTCTGCAGAGACGGAAGCACCGACAGCTGCCTCTGCTTTGGGGCGCTTGCCAGGGCAGTACTTAAATGATGATCCCGCTGCGAAGCCCTGTAAGCCAGGCTTTGCTGATGCCGTGGGACTCACCAGGCTTGTTGGGCTGGCAAAGGGAGTGCTTGCGTCGGTGCGCTCGCCGGTAGGTGCAGTCATACTCCTCACTGAGCGGTGAGCGGGGAACGCTGTCTGCCTGAGGGATGAGAGGGACTGGTCACCAGGGAGAGGGTGCCATGTTCCATCCATGGGTGCCAAGGCCCATTCATGGGTACCAAGGCCCATCCATGGGTCTGTGCCATGGCCCTGGGTGCCATGGGAGTTATAGCCCATTCAGCATCCTCCTAGGGCTGGTCTCCAGCTACCTCTGGCTCTCCATCACTACCCTGTCTCACCCACTCCTGGACTAATTGCATAGCTCAAGGGATCCTAGAGGCTGGCCTTGTTGCTCTGAGACTGAGTTGAGGGTGTCAGGGCCATAGGGAGGGAAGGAGCACCCTGAGGTGGGGCAGGACATCCTGGGGTGGGACAGGACATATAGGGAATTTGACTTTCTTTTCTATCTTATCAGGCAAGTGTCTCTGAAAAAAATGTCAGGAAAGGACAAAGTCCAGTCATGAAGTGTAAAAGTCAAACAGCAATGACAAAATGCTCCAAGCCTTTCATGGATTTCAAACCTGATTATTTAAAAAGGAATTTTCCGAGGAAGCTGCTACCCAACTCAGTGAAGCATGAGAATGTTTCTTACTTGAGCAGCCTCAAAACATGTGTGTGACCCACTTGCCCAGGCTGCAGCAGTCCTAGAGATGATTTACAGGTACTACAGAGCAGAGTACTACTGACACAGCTTGTGGGGACAACTTTTCTGATAAGCTTGGGAACGTGCAGTATGCACATGTCTGCTGGGCTGTGGGAGAAACCATAACTCCATAGAGAGTGCCTTGGGAAACATGGCTGTTGGCCAATCCACACCAAACTGAGGAGCACCTGTTGACATCCTTGCTTCAGCTGCCACAATCACCAAATTTAAAGCATTGACCACATCCCTCCCCAGGACAGCCCTGGCACTCACATCTCGCAGGTTGAAGGTGATCTCTAAGTTGCTCCAGAAGTTGTCAGAGAAGGCTGGGTACATGTCCAGGACCTCCAGCAGGTCCTCCCGCTGGATCTTGTGCAAGTCACAGTAAGTCAGGGCCCTCACGTCAGCATTGGACTTCCCTGGGCGGGCGTAGAGGCTGATGGGCTCCCCAAAGATGTCGTTCTTCCCTGTGCCAAGAGACAGCTCATTAGGGTGAGGTGGGCACCCACTCCATCTCCAGAGGTACTGGACCAGCAGACCTTGCTTTGGGGCTCATGGACAAGGGGATGCCCAGCAATCTTGACCCTGATTGTGGATGCTGGGGATTACACTGTGAAAGCCATCACTGATGGGGAGACCAAGCCAAGGTAGTGTAGTCATCAGTGATGGCTGGGGACTGCAGAGTCATGCCCGACTCTCCTCACTCCTTCGTGCCCTCTCCCTGACATCTACTGGGGATCTTCTACTCCCTGTCCACTGGTGTGGTGACCAGCCAGATGTTGAGGAACAGCCTTTCCTTCTCCAGGACATGGAGATGTCCTTCGCCCCTCACCTGCCACCTTTGTCCACTGCTCATCGCCCATCACCCTTCACCCATCACCCTTTGCCCCTTGTCCATCACCCCTCGCCCTCCCAGAAGGAAGGACTTTTCCACCTAAGATGGCCACCACAATGTCTTCCCGGAGGATCTCAATGGAGCCCCGGGAGATGAAGTAGAGTGTGGTGAGGACATCTCCGTAGTGCACCAGGGTGTCTCCGGGCGGCGCATGAGTCGTCTTGAACTTCATGGCCAGGGCACGCAGGCAGCCTTTGCTGGCTCCTCGGAAAGCCTTGCAGTTCTGGAGCAGCGTGCGGTTGAGGTGGAGGCAGATGTCTGCCTGCAGGCAGTCAGGGAAGCCCTTCAGCACCTGCAAAGATCGAGGGAGAGATGCTGTTACATCACCATCCCTGGGAAAGACCGCCGTGGCAGCCCCGGGAGGCTGTGCGACACCCAGCGTGACATGGTGGGGCCAAATGGGGAGCCCCTGAGCCCAGAAAGCCGAAGCTGGGGACATCTGATCTTCCCTTGGTGGATGCCTGCCTGCCTGTCCCTGCCTTGTACTGCACACGGCTGGGGATGGGAGCACTCCCAAGCAATAAATAATAATAACCAGATCAATCTATTTATACCTACTGGTGGCATATCCCCCTTTTCATCTTTACGCCCACTAATCTTAGCTGAATGAGATCACAAACTGGTAACGAGGTGCTGTCCTAATTAAACAGCACCTGCCTGAATGCCAAGAAGCAGCACGGGCCAGTTGTGTGCAGCAACAGCTAAATATACCCGTGGCAAATACCTCATATTGAACAAAAGCTAAATCTGAAGGTGAAATCAAGGTAAAACTCACAATACGGAGAAAGCCACTGCCATCAATGACTCATGGTGTCAGGACAAAATCCACCTGGGTTTGAGTTTTTTTTGGAGAGCAGCATATGGCCCTGGGGTGCCCCTTGCTCTCCTCTCTGCTTACATCCCGCTGGTGGCCAAATCTGGGACAGCCAGGCTGGGGCTGGTAAGCACGTCTCGTTCCTGGCTCCATCATGATCTCACAGGCTGGCAGCAGTGCCTTAGTTTCCCTACTGGGAAATCAGGGGTGGACGAATTGATCGGGCTGTGGGATGATTGATTAGATCGCATTGCATCTCAGCAGCATCCAGCAGGAATTGGTGTGAGCGGTGGCACGTCCAAGCCACAAGCTCAGCTCGTCACAGGGGAGTTGTGACCTGGGTTTGCACTAAGCCAGGAAAACCTGTGCTTGGTAGCGGGCCACAGCGTTGCTTCTAGTTATTGCCACCGATGTCCAGCCCAGGGTGTCTCCTCCATGGGAGAGGTTTAGCCTGAAGCTCTCCCAGCAGCAAACCCCCAAATGCTGCCGTTGTTTAATGTGGCAGCACCAACTGAAGATGGAGAGACTGAATTCATGCAAATCTGTGTCCTTACGGTGCTCAGGGATGGAGGAGGATCAAATTGCTCAGGGATGGAGGAGGATCAAATCTTAGGAAAAAAGGGAACATGAACTGGGAATGAGCAGGCTAACGACTTGCCCAGGGCCAAGAGACAGGGAGTACCAGGTCCCATCTCTCTCCTCGCCTTGTCCTTTCTCACTCCTCTCTCTGCCTTGCAGCTGGCCGAACCAGCACATTTATGCACTGAACCCTGTGACTGTGAGCTGAGTCCTGCCACTCTGGCCCCCGCCCGGGACTCCTCGGTTGAGCCCCCTCCTCATTCCGGTGTCCCGGCGCCATCGGCACAAGCCTCCCCGCCGGGCTTGGAGACACGGTGCCTCTCCAGTGTGGCTCCGCTATTGATCCCCACTTTGCTAACAAACAGCCGCCTCTCTGGGCTCTAATTAAAATGGATCGAGGTTTATTTAAATGTCCTCCTTTCCCTGCTGCCGAGAGCAGGATGCACTTTGCTTAGCAACCAGCAGTGTGGAGAGGAGCTGGATCGATACCTGCTCCGCAGCTCTGTGACACCAACAGACACCAGCCTGAAAGTGTTTGGTGCCGATGGGGTCTCAGCTCCTCACCAGTGTGCCAGCACCAAACCTGCACTCTGGCCAAGAAATGTCCTCATGGCCCCAAAAAACCTCTGGGTAGATGTGGAGGGATGGACAGACAGAGGGGGAGAAGGAGAAAGGGAGATGCAGGAGGCGGATGGGCAGACAGACTCTGTTTCCAGCCTCCCATGTCTTCTCCTGCCTCCTCTCCACCCTGGTCAAAAGGGTGGAAATGTTTGGGTGGACCCAGAGCTAGATTCTGGGTCATTCAGGACAAGGTACCATGAGGACGTGGGGGTCTCTGCGCCCTGTACTCACCGCATTCATGTCAATGCCATTGGTGTAGGACCAGGCGTGCTGGAAATACTCCTCCAGGCGCTGGCGCAGGGGGTTGGGGATCTGGTGGAAGCGGATGAACTCCTTGACCCGCAGCATCTGTGTGTGATAGCGGGCCGTGCCCGAGTACAGGCGCTGGATGATAGCAGAGACGTTGCCGAAGATGCTAGCGTACATCAGAGCTGCAACAAGAGGGCAGGACTCAGCAGGACATGGGGAGATGCATGTCCAACTACATCGGACCCGGAACCAGAAGATTGCCAAACCCCATATCTACCATGGACCTGAAACCAGTGGGTTTCTGAAACCCCTATTTCTATCTATTACTCCATCGATTTGTTTGTGCAGAAGAGGTATAGGCGGAGGGAGATGCTCTCTTAAAATCCCATGTGCTCTCCCCGTTCCTCCCTAGAGCAGCCCCTCCAACCTCCAAAGCAGGGATGGGGACAGCAGGACACACGCCAGCACTCACAGCCAATGAGCATGACACAGATGGAGAAGATCTTCTCAGAGTTGGTGTTAGGTGAGACGTTGCCGAACCCCACGCTGGTGAGGCTGCTGAAGGTGAAGTAGAGGGCAGTGACGTATTTATCCTTGATGGATGGGCCGGAGGAGAGGTCGCTGTCATTGTACCGCTTGCCGATCTGGTCACCCAGGTTGTCCAGCCAGCCGATCTTGTGCTCCATGTAGGGCCGCTCCACATTGCCGATGGCGTACCAGATGCAGGCCAGCCAGTGGGCGATGAGGGCGAAGGTGCACATGAGCAGGAAGAGCACGGCTGCTCCATACTCAGAGTAACGATCCAGCTTGCGGGCCACGCGGACCAGGCGCAGCAACCGGGCGGTCTTCAGGAGGCCAATGAGGGTGGTGGTCTGCAGGGGAGAGGTGAGAAACCTCAGGGACCAGCAAAGGATAAATCTAGCCAGAGGCATGTGTCCATGTCTCCAGCCTAGCTGTGCTCCCTATGAAGGATAAAAATGCATTTCTAGAGCATGAATCACCTTGTCCTGGAGGTGACATCTGAAATAGGTTACATGAATTATGCCACAGAAAGGGCAGTTCCCTTCTGCTGACCATAAAGGCAACAAGCTCTGGGATTACAGGTCAGCAAGTGAGAGGAGCCAAGGCCAACCCCATGTTTCCTGATGGGTCCTCACCTCGCCAACTGTTGCTCCCAAAACAGCTGCCTTTCACACCACCCCACAGGCTCTCAGCTGAGGTGGGGCCTCCAGGTAGCGCAGTAACCACAGGGCCATCCCATTGACAACATTTTGAGTCTGGCTGGCAATGCGACCCCAAATTTGGCCTCTCTGGCATGTGGGGCCAGTCCCTAAACCAAGCTCCCAGCCTGCTCTGCTGGGTCAGCCCCAGCAAGGGGAGTGGGTCCAATGAGACTTACTTTCCATCTTAGCACTTACAGTGGGGTCTGTGTGGCTGTCTGACCCTACTAAATAAAATCTCAGGTCCCAGCTGCTTAATAAAAACCTGTGATGACATCCTTGTCCATCCCTCTGACCAACCACCCCTCTCCTTGCAGATCTAGCCATCCACTGCTTACATCAAGCCATCCATATCCCTCTTTCTCTCCCATTCATCTCTCCCTACCCATCCATGAGACCCCTCCTATCCTGATGGACATCCAGGCCCTGCCTGTACCTCATCAGAGCCGGAGCGATAGATGAGCAGGTCAAAGGGAATGGCAGCGACCATGTCAATGAGGAACCATCCCTTGAAGTAGTGGATGGCGATCTTGCCAGGGTGGCTCACCACCTCGTCGTTGATGTTGACATAGGTGGTACGGAAGTTGATGACAATGTCCACGATGAACATGATGTCCACGATGAGGTCAATGATGTTGAGTGGGTCACAGGAGTAGCTGCAGTCCCAGTGCTTCTCCTCCACCTGCTCCTCGTTGAGCAGGAAGGCAGCTGAGTAGGGGGTGAAGACAGCCGTGTAGATGACCAGCAGAAGGATAAGCCAGTCCCACACAGCCTTGAAGGGACTATAGTGCAGGATGGTCCATCGGTGGATGCGGGGCGCCTGCAGCTTGTACTCAGGAAGGACATCAGCGCCCAGGGACAGCACCTGTCAGGAGATGGGTGTGAGAAGGACAGGAGACCAGGAGAGAGGTTGGATAAGGCCAGGAGCCAGGTAAGGGGCTCCCACATGCTGGTAGGGCAGTGAGGAGCATGCAATGGGTTTCCTACACCCTTTTCACCTTTGTTGCCTTTGTATGTGTTTGTCCAGGAGGCCACAAGGTGAGATGCCCACTATAGCTGACACCAAGGTCTGCCCAGCTCCTCATCTGTCTCTGATGGCCAGAGCACCATTGACACAGTGGTTTGCCTGCTTTATGCTGTTCAGACCTTCCCATGCCAGCAGAGAGGAAAGTGCCTCCTTCTGCCCTCAGCTCTGTGCCACCACCCTGGGAGCTGCTGGGTGTCCCTGGCGCAGGGCTACGGGGCTGGGCAGCTTGGCCATGCAGTCCCACGGCTGTGCCATGTCCTGGCCCCGAAGGTGGTGACACATTAGGCTTGCCTTGCATGGTGCCTTTCTCAGCCCCAGCAGGGACCTTCCCCTTGATGTCCCTCTGGCGCAGACGTCCTCCATAGCCAAGGGGACAGCTTGGGCCACCCACAGCAAAGCCTGGCCTCAGGCAATACCCATTTCCCATCGGAGCATCCGCAGGGATACAAACCAACATGCAAACACCACCCCATGCATGCAGGCACCCTCCCATATTGTCATGTGTCCCCAGGTCTGTCTGCCCTCATGGGGATGTGGTCCCATGGCACCCGTGAGTCCCCACACATCCCAGGCCTGTCCCAGCTCCCCCCTCCAGGACCGATGCCAGCTCCCAATGGGCTCTGAAGCCACCCTGGGGACACGATGCAAGGAGCTGGGGACTGGGAGGGCCGGGGCTGTCTGCTTTGGGTGCTGTGAGATGGTGGCATGAAGGGGCTTCTTTGGAGCTGGGGGCAGCCAGATCCTCCTCCCTGCCCCTGCTGCTCTGTTGTCCCCTTCGTGTCCTCACGGTGCCAGCCACCAGTGCCACCTGCGAGGGAGGGCGAGGGGCACTTCAATGTTCTCTTCTGGCACCCAGCCCCCAGTTAAAAGGGTGCTTTTTGCTGGGCTGCAAAGGAGAGGAGGGAGGAGGCTCCACATGCCCTGAGGCCACAGTGTTGGGCACCACCATGCCTCTGGCAACAGATCTGGAAGAAGCGCCTGATCCTTCCTGAACTGACACCCGTCTTGTTCAAGGGTTCAAGGGCTTCCCAAGGGCTCCTGGTGCTGCGACCCAGAGCATACCCAGCCCCCCAGCCCCGTCCCACCATGAACAGCTGCTCCCACGTCCTGCAGCCCCAGGACATTGGTGGGTCCAACACCCTGGGGGTGTCCCCTTCTCCTACCTGCCTGCAGCTTGCCCGGCGCCCCAGGCGGCAGCTGACCCTTGAAGTCCGGGTGTCCACCATGGGGGCCCCCAACCCTGCACGTCCCGGCAGCGACCGGCACGGCGGACGCAGCACTGGGGCCGTGGCATCGCCCATGCAGGCATGCATGCACTCAGCCGGGCGGGTGGGGGACATGTGGCTGCGAAGGGCATTCAGGAGCCCGGTGTGGATTAATCAAACCTAATCAATGCTGGAGCCCCCGTGGGGACGAAAGCGCCAATGGGGCAGCAGGAACTGCCGACGTCGCTGGCGGATGAAGAGGGGAGGGATTGGAAAAAATGACCCAAACACAATCGTTGCGGAGGGGAATGAGGCACTGGTTGGGCTTGGGGACCAGCTCTTGTGGGGCCGGCAGGGAAGGGAACAAGGCAACACTGGTAAAATGCTTGGTCCCAAAGCTAAGACGTGCCCAGCAGACCTGAGATAGGCTCCTACGCCTTGTGTCTGGGAAAACCAGCAATGCTCCCACTCTCAGCAGCCAAATCCCCCTCTCCTGCTTGGCCAGAGGCAGCTTTGCAGGGCCAGTCCTGAATTTGGGCCTCCAAATGCTGATCCCCACACTGGGATGCCTGCCTTGCCCTCCATCCCTGCTCCTGCTATTGCAGGAGCAGATCAAGCCCTGTTGTTTTCCAGGCAGGAATTAATAAAAATCCACAACTCCCAAGATTTGAGGCAGAAAAGGGAAGAGAACCCCCAAAAGAGCATCCAAACCAATGCAGAGTACGGAAGCAGCTGCAGCCTTGACTCTCTCTGTCCCATGGGGATGGGGAGGGCTGTGGGTGGCACCCTTGGGTGGCCCCAGGAGTCTCTGCTGGTGGCAGTGCTGGCTGCTCCCCGTGGAGATCCCACTGGGTGCCCCTTCCCTCTTCCCCTTCTCCCCGCACTTACTGGCTTCAGCTGCAGCTGCAGGCTCATGGTGTGGGGTGCAGGGTGCTGGCAGTGGGGTGCGGGGTGCTGGCAGTGGGGTGCTGCGTGCCGGGCAGCAAGCAAGGGAGCGAGACAGCCGCAGGCGGGAGGAGGAGGAGGGAGGGAGGAGGGAGCAGGGTGCGTGTGGGCTGTGGGTGATGGAGGCGGGGAGGCTCCCACGGCTCTGGCTAACCCAGACCATTGCTCGGGCCCCGTGGGGTCCAGCGGCCATGTGCCTTCCTCCTCCCCCATGCTGGGGATGGGGATGAGGAGGGGGACACCAAGCTGGGGAGGGCGCCCATGCCAGGGTCACCAGGAGACCCTCAAGCAAAAGGGACTGGGCAGGATCAGGCCTATGGTGCTGGCTGCAGGTAGGCACTGACCCAGTGTCCCTCCCAGCACAGATCCTGACACAACTGAGCCCCCACATCTCTGTCTCCAGCACCCTCCTGCCCAGCTCAACCACCACCCACTGCCTGTGGGGCGGTTCAGGAGAACTGGGAGAGGTGCCCCTACAAGGTAGGACCCCAGCCTGGTGGCACCAACCACACAGTGTCCCCACATGCCTCCAGCCATGTCCTGGAGCCACAGTCCTGGCAGGCTGAGCCCAGCACATTCATTGCACTTGTGACCTGCCCTCCCTGCCTGCTCACTGTGGGGCCAGACCACCCTGACCAGCCTACGTCTGCCTCTCCCTGCTCGCCAGCTGGTATTTTTAGATGCCGTTAGCAGCGTCTCGCCGCTGTCTCTGCCTCATCCGTGAATTATTTAGCGGCCAGGAGTGGGGAGCTGTGGCTTGACGGGAGGCGTGGGGAACGTCGGGGTGAGGACTGGCAGGACGCCTGCGTTCCCCGAGGCCATGGGGAGATGCAGTAGGGAGGAGAGGGCTATCCCATCCCATCCCATCCCATCCTATCCCATCCCATCCCATCCCATCCCATCCCATCCCATCCCATCCCATCCCATCCTGTCTGGAGATTTAAGGCAAAGGGAAGATCGACCTTTGGGGGTGCTGCATGGCTGCACGACAGGGCCCTGCAGCCACCACCCATCAGCTCTGATCCTGTCACCCCACAGCTAGCTAATGACCCTGCATCACCCCAGCAGGCAGCAGCAGTCCCTGGTTTGTGGGTGTCCCCTGTGATGGGGACAGGGGCATGGAGGCTGCTCGCCATCCCACTGGGATGTTCAGGGGCTGATCCCCAGTTGCTGCGGTCACCCCCAGATTAGAGGCTCTAAGTGGACTTTGGGATGAAGGGGACAAGCCAGGGGCACAGCAAGCCTAAAAACTGCCCCGTGCTGCGGGGAGCGGGGAGCCCGTCCACATGCACGGAGACTGTGAGGGTAAAGTTTTGCCAGCACTGAGACAGGAGGAAAATCCCGCAGAGCACCCTGCTCTGATGGAGAAAACTGTACAGGCTGGAGGCTTTTTAGGGTCAGATGGCAGCATTTTCATTAAATTGGCCCTCTGCTGCTGCTGGCAACGGTGGGAGGTGCCCTTAGACATATTTTGTGCATCGTGGTTCTCCCGTGCCTCAGTTTCCCCACTGGTGAGAGCTCCCTACTCGGGACTGCAGGATACAGCAGCACCTTTCTCACACACTGACATCCATGTGTCCCCTACGGCGACAGTACAGTGCCACACGTGTCCCTTTCGGTGACAGTGCACTGCCACAAGTGTCCCCTGCAGTGACAGGGCAGTGCCACCCGTGTTGGTGACAGTACAGTGCCACCTGCTGTCTCCCAGGGGATCCTGTGGCCCTCGGCATGGCCACCCGTGCTCCTGGTGTGGGGTCCTTTCCCGAGCGCCTCGGGGCCAGGGTGCTCTGGGGGCTCCATCCCTGGTGTTGGGGGGCAGAAAACGGTGGCCAGAGCCTCCCCCACGAATGAAGCTACATGCACACACAAACATGGACCCTTCAAGGCCACCATCACCCCATGAGCAGTTAATGCCTGTGTTTCCCTGGCCACAAATTACCAGAAATACTGATTCAGGGGAGAAAAAAGGGCATTTCAACCATTCAGAGGAAGAAATAAAAATCAAACACAGGGATACTGGCATTTCCTAGGATGGAATCTCCAGGTATCACTGCCCTCTCTGCTCCTCTCCTCCAAAAGCCACAGGAATGGCTGTTACTGTACCCCAGCAGCAGCACCACCACCCCACCGCTGCCTCAGGGGGCAGCCCACGTACCTGTGTGACCTTCTCGGTGACATTCTGGGTACGCTCCATCACCTTGTGGGGAGCAATTATCTCGATCTCCGTGGTGGAGCCTGAGCGGTGCTTCTCCAGGTTGAACTCCACAAAGTTGAGCGTGAACTGGGGGATCTGGCTGATGGTCCGGTATTTCATGAGGTCTGAGTCCGAGGTGGAGTTCGGGGGGTTGGGTTTGACGTGGGAAGCCTCTGAAAGAGGATGGAGAGGAACGTTGAGGAGGATGGTATGAGCAGGAGCCAATCCGCGGAGCCCTGGTCTCAGTGCAGGCCATCCAGGAGCTGAGAACCACCCCAAGGTGCCACCAGAAGGTACCAATGTCTGTCTGGCCATAAAGGCTTGGCTTCTTCAGGGTGGCTCCTGACATGGGATGCCCAACCCGAGATGCCTGAGAGGGCGCTGCTTTTCAGACACATCACCCATCTTTCACCATTAAATCTCCTTCAGGGGGCTCAGACCAGCTGCCAAAATGCAGAGGCACCCAATATCCTTTGCTACCCCTGAAGACCGTGGTGGGTTGGGGACCAGCCCCAATGAGACCCACCAGGGAGGAATGCCAAAATTGGCATGGAAGCAGATGAAGGAGGAGGTGGGTCTCCTCCACCCTTGCATGCTTCAACCTGATCAACAGCTCCTGAGCTGCTGCCTTGGTTTTTGGCCACCAAACTGAGCCAGGAGCTGGATGATGTCCCCACCCAGATGTATCCTCCACCCCCAGGCTCCAGGTAGGGAGGTCAGAGCTTTCTCTTGAAGAAGAGCTGTGGTGGGGCTGGATCCCAGCAGTTTTCCCTGGAGACCTGCCTCTCTGGGTGACCCCAGTGCAGGACCGGGGAAGAAGCCCCAGAGTTGGTCTGCTCATGCTCTTGCTTGTGGCAATGGGTAGTCATGGAGGGAGCATGTACCCACACCCCCAAGGAACATCCCCAAGCACTGTAACCAGTGTGTCCCAACCCCTCTATCTCCTTCGGGCAGGGCAGCATTATATTTTCAGTTCTATCCCTTGCATTCTGACATTGACCCAAGAGATGTCATGGGCAGGAGGTGTCTGAAGACATTGTGAAGGGGCCCAGTTAGCACCAGCCATCCTGCTGTCACCCTTCTCCTCCCCACTCAACCCCCTTCCCTTCCTCTATATTGTGTCCCCTCCCGAGGGGCCATAACCTGTGACTATTTGAGGATCATGATCCCCCACCCTATTTTCTCAAGCCAGACACCACAGACTGATCTCTGCCCATCTCCAATTACTGAGGCTTCTCTTGCCTGACCTCCATCTTATTTGTCATCATCTATCTCACAGGAACAAGGTCTGGACATGGACACCGTGGTGGAGGTATGTTTCCTCCAGCCCTACAGAGTGGCCTGGCCAGTGTCTCATGCACCTGCAACGCATGGACACAGCTCACATTGCACATGCCTGCAGACCCCTTCCCTCCCTCCCAGGAAAGTGGGACGGCATCGGGATGCCCCTCGTGTGGGGCAGCCAAACACAACCTCACGTAGTCTCACATCTCACGCACAACACCATGGATGGCTCTACCCAAAGAGCAGGACCTGCCGATGCAGGGAATCATGTGGAGACCAGTGGGTTTTGGGGATAAGACCCCAGCTTATCTCCACTTTGAAGAGGGAAAAGCAATGCAGGGTAAGAGACCTCCCCCCCCAAGATGTGCCGGGACCTTCGCCCAGGACCGTGGCTCCCGCAGTAGGACCGACAACTCCAGGGTTTTTCCCCTACCTGAGTTTGCCCTCCTTTCCCTGAATTTTCTCTGGAACTCAGACCTCGCAGCCTCAAAGTTGTCCAAGGAGGAGACCCTGCGGAGGCTGTGGAAGCTGCCCCCAGGGCGAGACCGAAAGAAACCCCACGCAGAGTACGACCCTCGTGGGCCCAGCAAGGGAGGCTCTTGTTTCGGGGACGAGTGTTGTAGGGTGGGGTCGGCCTCCAGGTTCGGCCTCCGCTCCTTTTCCAGGAGGGATTCGGTCTCTGACTGCATACAGTTCTCCTTGGGCGATGTCTTCAAGTCCCTCAAAATCAGGGAGTCACCACCAGGCTTTAAGACAGCCAGGAGAAAGCGTTTTATTAGAAGGAGTCCTCGCGTGCTGGGGAGGAAGGAGGGGGAGCTGGGGGAGGTAAGAGGAGGGGCAGAGGGCTGGGAAGCGCTGCGGTTCCTGAGGTCACCTCCATCTGGGACCAGGACCTGCTTTGTGGTGGGGCGACCGAGTCCTCAGGGACTTGGCAGCTCCTACCTCCCACCAGCTCCTACCGGAGGCTGGGTGGCTGTGGGGTGGTTTGCAAGGCGATGCTGCGCAGCTGGGAAGCAGGCCAGAGCAAGAAGAGAAGAGGAGACCCTAGGAATAGGCTTGCCTGAAGTACCTGCTTTGCTGTGCACTTTTCTGAGGTGGCCCTACATCCCACCGCTGGGCCTCCCCTTCCCTTGCCTGCTGCAAGAGCTCAGGCCACCACCGAGGGTTGGTGCCCTGGGTCTGTGCTGGTGTCTATGGGGGAGGATGTGCTCTGCACCAGGAAGTACTGGAGGAGCTGCTGGGCTTGCAAATTCAGCCATATGTGCTCCTTCTCCTACAGCAACCCTGAGCCATTGCTAAACCTTTTTCCCTGGAGACCTAAAGACTTTCCAGCCTTTAATGACTTCTGCAATGGGATACACAAAGCAAACACCTTCTGGAGCAGAAACCTGTGGGTCTATGCCCATTCCAGTCGTACTTACGGGAGGGACTGTGGCACTTCTCACCATCCCTAAGGACCTTTTTGCAGGTCTTAGGGTGCATGGAGGGTCTGGCTGCTGGCTGCCCCTGCATCTGCTGGGCTGCTCCCACTTGACCAAGCTCCACTAAAGCAGTGGATCATCAGGTTGTCCTCAATGCACATCTTCCATGTATGCACATGTGAAACACTGCAGCGCACATGCAGCTTCAACCTGGGGCTACCCAGAGCCTTTAGCAGCGCTGGTGTCCATAGGAGCAACATACTCAGAGCATCTGATAATGCTACACGTCTTCAACTTGCCATAAGCACGACGTCTGAGAAGACAGGCACTTTTTACCTCATCACATCTGTAATTTTGGGAAGCAGCTTTATCCAGGCTGTCTTGATACACCCAGCACAGCGAGAGCCTGGCGCCTGGGGATGTGTTAGCAGAGCAAAAGCCTCCTGCCCACAGCCCTGTGCCTCGAGCTGCAGCATTTCATAAAACAACATGCCCAGAGGTATCTTGAGCACTTCTGACAGTCAAGAAGCCACCAAGAACAGCAATCTCTAAAGAGGTCCCACCAACATTTTTTCAGTCTCATTGTGTCAGCAATGACAGCATCACCCTCCAGCTTTTGCTGGAGGACTGAGAAGCCAGAGCTGCCTGCGCTGCCTGGCCCCTGCCAGGAGAATGTGGGGAAATATGCCCTTTTGAGGTTTGCCTGCAAGTCCCTGCCAGTCCCTACTCAGATCAGACCTGCTCCAGTCTCCTGCCATCACCAGCACGTCCCCTCCTTAAGGTGGGGACAACTCCTTGGAGCTCCACCATCCCGGACAACTTGCACTACGGAGCCAGACCTTCCTCCCAGCTTCAGCAGCGGTGCCCGCCAGCTCAGCACATCTCCCACTCCCCCCGCAAGCCACGGCATGTGCCGCGCCGGGCTGGCCCCGCAGAGCAGCGCTGCCTAGCTCTATCCCACGCCACCAAAGCACCGCCGCTCACCGCCAGCCCTTGCCGGGGCCAGTGCTCAGCACTGACCCAGTACCAGAGCCCCTACCGCCGGATACGGCCTGAGCCACAGCAGCCGAGGGAGAGCAGGATGGGGAGAGCGGAGGAAGAGCGCTGGGACCTGGCCTGAGGCATGGGCTTATATCAGACAAAGGCTACGGTTACCTTTCCATAGTCAATGGCTACTCCATCAAACTCACTGGTGGGCAGAGATTTCCGCTGGATTTTGAGTCGCCGCAGGGACGGGAGACTAAACTTCAACCTCCTACCTTGACCTTGTTAAAAAGAAAAACAAAACACAAGAGAGACAGATGTAACCTAGCTGCACGTGACGGCTGGAGCAAGACAGGGCAGGGCGGTAGCAGGGGAAGAGGCTATGGAGAATTTTGGGCGACTATGGGGGACGTACATGCTGTGTGGCCCTTCCTCCTCCAACACACTTGCTATTCCCATGCCATCACATCACCATGTGCTCAAGGCAGACCCTGAACTGGCAGAAAGCACTGCTGGGCTGGAGGGGAGTCCCTACAACGGCGGATGCAAGATGGGAAAGGTGCAGATCATCCCTAAGCCAATTAAAGAGGTTAAAGCCACTTAAGGGATTTAGACCTGAAGGAAATCGAGCTTCTCAATCTCCTTCATGGGACTTGGGGGGAAAAGAAAGCACACAGAAGAGATGGTAAATTACCAAGGCATTAAAAAAAGTAGTTCTAGCAATTTTGTTCCTGGACTTGTTCTGGATTTTAGGTGAGGGATGCTAGATCAAAGAGGGGGGGTCCCTTGCTGCCATCACAGGGGACCAGGAGGCCACCTCACCAGAGACTGGGACTGGAGCAAGGGCAGTCAGGGCTGCAAGGAGTTGTGAAAGCGGTTCAGGAGGGGAAGGGATGTGGAGACGAACCGCGGTGCCCACAACAGGACCCAATGCTCCTGGCTGTGACATCCAGTACAAAGTCACTCATCCTCTTCTAGAGCTGGTCCCTGGAGACCGCAGCCGCCTGCTACTACAGGGTCAGTGTGAGCAGCCAGGCTCATGTCCTACTGCCTTGGGGCCAGGGTCAGCCCTGGGGTCCAGCTGGCCCCCGGCAGCACTAGTTGCACTCACTAACTGGACTAAAAGTGGCCTAAATCCTGGGGTGCGTGGAACGCGACACAAGCTCCGCAAAGGCATTGTCCTCTGGGAGAAAGCAGCACACTGAGGAGCTGTTTGGTTCTGGCAGGATTTGCTTCCCTCACCGAGCCCTGACACACCACCGAGCCACTCAGGCAGGCTCCTGACCTGCCCAGCTCCCCAAAAATGCCCCCGCTGATGGGGGCACCCGCGCTGGCTCCCTCTGCTCACCCCATCCCCACTGCCCAGAGCAGCTTTGCAGCTGGAAGAAGCGAAGCAGCCGACTTTCCCTGCGCACCAGTGAGCCAGGGACCGGCAACGCAGCCGCCTGCAGCCGTGTAATTAAAGACTGAGTCAGAAAACCCGTGCACGAGAGACCGATCTGGGCTGGTGCCAGCAGCTCTGGCCCTTCCGCGCTCCCCGGTGCTGGGGTGGGAAACCCGAGCGACGCTCCTCGGGATGCGCAGCGCAATTGCCGACGCGCAGGAAAGCAATAGGTACCCTTTTAATTTGGGTGCCTTCCGCAGCCAAAGGTACATCTCGGGGTGGGATAAGGTACGGATGCATCGTACGTCGAGATGTACTGAGAGCTGAGGGGGCTGCAAAGCAACACCGGTGCTGAATTTAGGATTTCCTCAGCAGTCCATGCATAGAGGCTAAGTGGTACTGAAGCAATACACCAAAAATATAGATCTCATCACTTCATAGATATAAGAACACATGCACAGGTTATATATACATTCACACGCATATGTCCATAAGTCCCGTGTGCGTATGTCTGGCCTGAGGATGTATAAAACCCGTCACCACACACAGCTCCTCCGCTGGCACCTGCTGCCGCGCACACAAACACCTTAATGGCTCCGGGATGTATGTATGCACCGAGTGTGAATGCGTTAAAACTCGCATTACTGTACTGATACAACGGGCGGTGTGAAGTGTCCCCGTCGGTCCCCGATGTGGCCCTGGCCCTGGCTCCAGTCCTGCTGTGCCACCCTGTGTGCCATGGGGGGGACAGACCCGGGCTGCCCCCACAGCTTTGCTTTGAGGCCTGCCCAAAGCCTCCCTAGAGCGACCCGCATCCCCAGGGAGTGTTTGCATGAAGATAGATGTAGGATTATTTTCCTGACTTAAATATGGGTGACCGAGGGCCATATAGCAGGAGGATATTTAGAAGCTACAGCTCTCCTTCCCATGGTCAGATCCAACATCTGCATCCCTGGGTATCCACATCCCCTTGAGAGCCTCACCACGGCTTCCCTTTGATCCAGCCTTCCCAAAAAAGGGAATCTGAATTTTCCACTGCCTCCAAAAGCCCCACAAAACCCCAGGATGAGCCTGGGACAGCAGGGAACAGCACAAAGCCAAGGCAGAGCCATGCCAGCACAACGATCCTTGTGCCATTTGTCTCAGTGATGTCCCCACAGCACAGCCATGCTGTCAGTGACACCAAATGCCCCCTTGGCCCTCCCTATGACCCTGCCTGCAGGTCCTGTCCCATACCAGCACCTCCTGCCCTGGCCAACACAGTGCTGCAGGCATGCAGGAGAGGCCCGAGGCATTGCCAGAAAAAAACCTCCCAGTGTTAAATATGAAAAGGAGGCAGCAAGGCAGGGTGTGCGCAGAGGGGCTCCATGGCTCTGCTCGCAACGAGACACCCTCTCCTTAAAAATGCACCTTTCTGTGTGAGTGGGGTCGGTCCCCACCCCTGTCCCCAGGTCCCTGGGGGTTCTGGAGGTGTGTGTGGGCTGGTGGGCACGTGAGGGGCTGGGCGGGGGGGGCCAGCTGGCTCAGATGGCCTTTTTTCACCCAGTTAAGTGTTTGGCCGGTTCGACCCCCCCCAAGTGCGCAGAGCTGTGGTGTGCAGAAACACAACCCTCTGCCCTTGGGCACTCTGTGGGGCTCAGCCCCACGGTGCAGGATCCTGCCCTGCCACTGGTGCATCCTCCAGCCCCCACAGGCTCCTGAGAAAACCATGGGGTGGGGATAGCCCTGAGGATGCTGCGCTGCCCTCCCGCCGTCCCCACCGTCCCCGGTGACACTCACCTCCGCGCCAGCTCTGCGACAGGCGCTGGTGCAGGCTCCGGCTGGCGCTCTTGGCGATGAGCTGTGCCAGGTCCTCGAAGTTGAGGATGAACATGATGACGACGCCGTCCTCGTTCTTCACTGGCACCACGTCCACCAGGCAGCGGAAACACGAGGCTGCGGAGCAGAGACAGGCTCAGGGGGGACTGCACAAGGGGCTCTGCCTGCCCACTCCCCCAGCACAAAACATTTTTGGCAGAAAAATATTTTTTTAAGCACTTTGAGGGGTGTAATCCCTGCTGATGGGGAGTGGAGGATTTGGAAGCTGATCTGAGCCCTGGGAAAGGGTCGTATCTCTGCAGCATCGCAGCTCACACAGATTGCATCTTGCCTTTTTTTTTTTTTTTGGTCCCAGACAGTCATTTATATTAATGTACTTTAGAGCAGCAATTAAAGAGAAGGTAATTAAGAACTCAGAAAGTCCCAGGTAGTGCTTTAACCTCGTTAAGCATGCTGCTTGTAATCACACCGTAGCTAATTGCCCTGCGATTGCCAGATAGTTTTTGGGGACTGAATTCAGCCCTCTTCGTGCCCTGGATGTGGGCAGTAGGGGTGAGCCCGACTGTGTACCCTGTCCCGACTGCAGGCAGCAGGATGTGGTAGGACTGGTGTGATGACCCCCAAGGACATCCCCTAAAGGCACTGGCATGGAGTGGTCAGGCACAGCCTCACCTCACTCTTGCCATGGGGAAACTGAGGAACGGGATGGCACAAGGACTGGCTCAGTGTCCTTGGAGTGAGGGGGGCTGCGGGGAGGACCCTGAACATGGCCACAGGGCACGAGGCCACATGGATGTGACTCTTGGACGCCAGCTTGGCCCCGTGGCTTTGCTTGTGCACCAGTTTGCCATTAGGGGCACCTAAAAATACCTGCAGCCCTTTCTGAAAGCAGCACGTGGAGGATACAGGGGGGTCCCCAAATCCTTCAAAGACCCTAGGCAAAGGTATAATTACTGTGGGTCCCTTCCTTGGGCTGTGTCCTGTTGCTTTGGCGCTGGTGGGAGGGGGAGCCCCTGAGCTGCAGCTGCTGCCCCAGCCTCTCTGGCCAAACTCCCTGACCCCCTCCCCAAGCTCCTACCCCCACCCTTCTACAAATGATGGAGCAACAGGTACCACTGCCCAGCTACAGAGCAAAGCAACCTCCTTCCGCAGCAGTTTTTGCCGGGTGTGGATCCCTGATCTCGCCTTTCCCCTGCGCTCTGATTACCAGGGATTAGCAGATCGGGCAGGGATGTGCTGCCGGCTAGATCCAGTGCTCTCCCACTCTTGCCGTGGCCAAGCTCCGGCCGGGAGGGGGATGTCAGCCTTTCTGCATATAATTTTAAGGAGCTCAGGGCCTCCCGTAATCAGGAGCAGATGGCCGGCATCGGGCAACTTCAAAATCTGCCGTGACGTCAGGGATGTGCACATACACAGACACACACACACATGCACAAGAACGGGAAAGAAATGGATACGGTGAAATCCATTTAAAGGGCCTGGCAGCCAGGATTATTTCTTTCTTTCTTTATTTCATCATTGTTCACCACAGGGAGAGGAAATCCACTTAAACGTGTGAGCTGGGGAGGAGGCGGGGGGAGGGATTTTCAGCAGATAAACCTGTTTCGAAGGGACGCACAGGCACGCTGCGGGCTACCCACGTGTGGAGCCAGCAGGGAGGGAAAGAAATGAGCCCTTTTCCCTCCCTTCATCAGGATTTTTAGAGATGTTAAAGGTGAGTGGTGTCCTTTAGGTGATGCCAAGTGAGTGAGGTGTCCCGCGTGATGCTAAGGTGGCACATGACAGGCGGGAGGATGTGGTGCCATCCCTGGGATGCTGTGGCTCTGCCAGTGCCACTGCCGGCATTGGTGTGTGCAGGGGGTGTGCACGTGTGTGCCCACTCGCCTGCGTGTGTGATGCCCAACGGCAACTGGATGCGTTTTCCTTCAGTGTGTTAAAAAACGAGTTTTTTTTTTTCCCCGCGGTGATTTTGAGGCACCACCAACTTCCCGGAGACCCGCAGCCCAGCAGGGTTCATTGGCATGGGCAGCCGTCAGCTCCATGCTTCCCCCCTGGACCAGAAATCCTGATCCAGATGGCCTGATCCTGGCTCACACGCTCTGCCCTGCTGCATCCCTTTCACTGCTTCACTTTTCCTTAAGCTCCTCGCAGGTGGTGGGAGGGGATGGCCTCTGAGCTGTTCTCCTGGGGGCCGGATCATGGCAGGCCCTATGTGGCATGGAAAGGGTTAATCCCACAGCCAGTGCTGAACAGCTGAAAACTGGGCCCAGTTACATCCTGTTGGAAGGATATAAGGAGCAGCTGGGAGGTGGCTGGGGCTGGGTTTGGGAGGCAGCTGGTGCCTGGTTTGATCCTGCAAATCTGGGAGGTGTTGAGCCTGAGCAGCCCTGGCCGATGCTGCTGCCAGCCCCCATGCTGATCCCTTCTTAAATTAAATAGAGTAGACTATTTCTGTTGGAAGGGACCTACAATGATCATCTAGTCCAACTGCCTGACCAATTCAGGGCTGACCAGAAGTTAATTCGGTGTGGGACCCTCCAAAACCAGTGGAATCACCCCAAAAGTGGCCCTGCCAGGCACAGCCCTGCATGGCAGGAGCTCAGTGCTTGGCTCAGACCCACACCCCATAGCATGGACGGCGTCAAGGGGACGGTGGAGCATCGGGGCTGGGGGTAGGAGCAGCAGGTTCCCTTAAGCCTGGCCCAAAGATAGGGCAGTCCCCCAGGATTTGGGGTCTCTGTGATTTGGGGCACTCCCCAGCTCTGTGGAGAGGGTGCAGCTGGGAGACTTCTGACACCCTCTGCCCTGACTTGGTTTTCTTGTGGCGAGCCAGCCTGGGCTCTGCCAAATGCTGAGCGTCCTCATCCTTCCCCCCAAAAACCAGGCACCCCAGACCTGCAGCGGCACCAGTGGGCTGAGCTGGCCCCAGGAGGGACCCCAGCCCTGTGCTCCCGTCCTCGTTCCTCGATCGACTGTCCCCATCCATCTGCCTGTCTCTTCCCTTCAGCTGTTCAGCTAATCTGTCTCCATCCATCTAATTTTATCCAGCCGCCAAATGATCTCTTGGAGGAGCCCCGGGGGCATTCACAACCTGCCTGTGCTCCGTGGCCACTGCCGTGGGGCTGCCTGTGTGCCCGTGCCCGTCTGGGGCAAAACCCAGCCCAGGGGCTGCGGAAAGGGCTCGGCAGGAGGGATGTGACATGGATGCTGTTTTGGAGGATCCCACACCCAAGGTGATGGGTTTGCACAGGCTGGGAAAAACAGCTCATTCCCTAAAACCCTGGGCTGGGTTTGACCTTCCCAGCACCCAGCCCACCTCCCCCAAGCCAAGCACTCGGAGGTTTGCGCTTTCCAACCCATCTTGTCTTCTGACCTTCATAAAAGCGAGCACTTAATAACATTAAAAATGTCATCACTGGGGGCCCTCCCTCCCCAGCTCTCTTATCCTCCACGGCCGCTGGTGGTTAATGCATTTGTCGGTATCATCAGTATTAAACTAATCAACAGGACATGGGGGTTTCCAAGAGCCGGACACAAACCAGTATTGTTATGAATATTAAAAAAGCAAGCTATTAATCTGCCCTTGGAGCTCTTACCGAGTCCTTCCCTCCCCCCGGCCAGGAGATTTAATCTGCAGGGTCTCATGGCAGAGTGGCTAAATCTATAGTGGTATTATATAACGGAGCGGAGGAGAGGGGCTGGGAAGGGCGCGGAGGGGATGGGGACAGGGATGGGGACGGAGCCGTGCTCCAGGGCTGGCTGGCATGCCCAGGGAGATGCTTGGGAGGGCTGAGTCTTGCTCCCGTCCGAGGATAAATCAGCGTTGGGTCTGGGTAGAAACTTCAAAGGGAAGCGCAGATTGCTGGGAGGCCTGAAAGCAAATCCTTGAGGCGGGATGGAAAATGATGGATGTGGAGGATGAGCTGGTGGGAGATGGGTCTCCCTTGGGGTCTGGGGTGAGTGATGGGTTCTGGGGAGCCCCCGCACCCAGGTTTGCATCCCCCTGTGCCGGGAGGGGATGTGCACCGCAGGGTCTGCGCCAGCCCCTCTCCCCACACCCAAATGGGGCATCAGGGGACTGAAACCCGCTGTGACACCAGACTGGCAAAAATGCTCCTTGCAGCAACCCCTGAACCAATAAAATGACATTAAATAATGGTGGTAGGACAGCGGTTACCCCTGTGTGGTGACAAAGAGCAGGATTTCTGCACTTAGTGGGGAGCTCGATGGTTGAAAGCAGCAGCGGAGGGGGAAAACCAGGAGGGTCAGGAGACCGAGGGTACCCACAGACAACGCAGCCATGAGAAGGAGGCCTCCAAGCCCAGTGGGATGTTTTGGGGTGCAGGTGGGAGGATGCTCCAATCCCCAGGAGCCAAAAGGGGTCCCGGATCAATACGGGATGTTGGCAAAATGCAGCTTAACCTCCACCACAAGTGAAGCGAGCGGCCACATCCAGGCCCATGGTCCTTCCCTTGCTAAATCCCTACCAGCCACAGGAATTAGTCCAGCTTAGCGTGGGGCTGTGCGGCCAAAGCTGCAGCTCTTACAGCATTTCCCGGGGCTGCCCGGCCATCCCAAGGGACCCATGGCACACGGGGCCACCTCCCACTGGGGATGCAACAACCGGCGAGGATGGGGATGGAGGGTTTGGGGTGGGAATCTGGGGCTCTGCTCGGGCAGGAATTTCAGGAAAAAGCCTCCTGGGAAGCATCCCTGGAGGTGCTGGGGATGCTCTGGGCCTGTCCCTCTGGTTGTGGGACATCTGGTCTGAGCACAAAGCATCTAAGGAGCAGCAGAGGATGGAAAACCTGCCTCTTCCAGCTTTGTACACCAATTGTGCTGTCCCTAGGGCAGAGCCGGGGCAACGGGGGCAGCCAGAGCTGCGGCACAGCCGTGCCAAGGATGGCAGAATCGGCCCCACAGCGCGGGATCTCTGGGACCAGAGCATTTGTCATTGCGAGGCGGGATGTTTATAAGTCCCTGTCTGGAGTGGGGCCATGATGTCTGTCCCTTTCCCGAGGTCACAGCCTGGCTCTGCCAAGCCCAACCTTAAAGGAATGCAAAGCAAACAGCCCCAACTTGGCTTAAACCCCACAGTTTTGTACAAGCAAAGAGCTTAAGTTGAGGTTGGGGTTTTGTCAGCTGGCCGTGCCTCCCTGCTCCTCTGACACCCGGGAGGTCCCCTCCATCCTGACTTGTCCACCCCATGGGGCTCCCTGGGGCTGCCAGCACTGGCCCCCAGCCCCAACAGTGCCAGGATCCGGCAGCTGCCGGTGGGATTTGCCCTCCCGCTTCCAGCGAGCCCGTTGGGCACGTCACACGCTGCTGTTTATAAAGCTGCACAGAGAAACCTTGGCTGGATCATCCCCGCCTGCCTTAGCCAGGGCTGCCTGGCAGCAGCTGCTGGAGGGTGATTGCTGTGCCGTGGATGTGCCCTGGGCTGGGGACAGAGGGGACATGTCTCATGAGTCCCCCTGTCCCGTTTGGGTGCGGTGACACCCTGCAACTCGTGCCTGCCTGCCCCACAGCTGCTCAGGCACCCCATGGAGAGCTGCGGGGGGACATCCTGGGTGACACCGGGTGCCCCAATCGCTCTGTGACACCCCCACCCTCCCCCCCTCCTGGAGCCCCCGGGGGAAATCCCGGTTTACAGCACCAGTGTGACGAGTTTGCCGGGCTGAGCTGGTCCCTAATCCCCAGCCCCAAGGGACCAGCACAAACCGCTTCTGCTGGAGGGGACAAGCCGTGGGCTCTGCCCGGGGAGGGGACCGGGGTGGAGGGGCTGGGGCTGCAGGTGACGGCTGCCCCGCCAGCTGCTCCGGCTGTCTCAGCCCTGCATCTCCCCTTTCATATTCATAAACATCCCATTCATGCAGATTAACGGCGAAGCGCTCGGGCACTGCCAGCTGCTGCCGCTCGGGCCATGCCAGCACCGTGGTGCCCAACACCTGCGGCCACCAGCCCCGCTCCGGGGACCCTGGGGGCTTCACTGCAAAGCCCATCACCCTCGGGGAGGAAAAAAACCCCAACCCTGGATGCAGCTCAGCCCCGCCAGCCCCTCCGTGCTGTCCCCAGGGGATGCTGGAGGGGGCTCGGCTCAGCCCTGGAGTGTGTCCCCAGGGCTGGTGGCCGTGGCTGCTCCTCGCCCCGGCGGGAGCTGATCCTGTCATGACCCCCCTGGGCTGGGGCAGCCCCAGCTGTGCAGCATCTTGTAAGGAAATTAACTTTTCACTGATCTCCCAGCTTTGAGCAGGGGATTAGAGCCCACACGCGCCGCGGTCGGGCTCTCCCCTCTTTCCAAGGCGTTTTTGGGGCTGCCATGGCAGGGAGGGACAACCGTGCTGGGCCGGTCCCATCTTCCCCCAACGGGACTTGGTTCCTGGCTCCAGTTTGGCTGCTCAGAGCTGGGGTCACTATCAGCACCCATGGCTCCTTTTATAATTAGCTAATGACAGCATGGGTGTCCGGGAGAGGACCGAGCAGCAAGGCTGTCCCCAGGGACATGCATCACCCCATCACGCAGCATCCTGCCTGCACATGGGCAGAGCCACCTGCCCGCACACCCATGGGTGCCCCCTTTCCCACCTACCTCCATCCATCCCACCCTGGTCCTGCCGGGGGGCTCCGACAGGCAGATTTGGGGTTTAATATTGTCTCTGGCAACCTGAAAAGCGAGGAAACAACCCCGCGAGCTGCAGAGCCGGGAGTACCGCAGTAATAAACAGCAGGTCGAGGCTGGAGATTGGTGCTGCCGGTATGAAAAGGAGGACAGGCAGATTCCGAGCCTCCGCCGGCTAATTAAGCAGCAGCTCCCTATAATGCGAAGGCCTTTTCTTTGCCGATAAGACCCATTTATAATGGGCTGAGCAGTTGCAGGCTGAGTGCTGGGGGGAAACAATTGGAAAGCATATTGCTGGTGGGGCTGGGTTTTAAAAATAGACATGAAGGGCTTGCTTCTGGGCTTTTTTTTTCCAGCTTTTTTTTTTTTTTTTTTAAATAAAAAAGAGAAGAAAGCAGCTCAGAGCTGCGCTGAGAGTTTCCCATGGCCTGGAGAAAGAGCAGGGCTTCGAGGAGAGCACTGAGCATCCCGCAAGCCTGGCGGGAACGCTTCGAAGTGGGGAGGACGATGTTGGATTGGGCTCCCAGCCAAGCAGCGCCCGGGGATGGACATGGGGAAACTATCCCGAAGTGGGGGAAACAGGGCTGCACACACTGTCCTTGCCATGGCCACGCGTTGGTGTTGGGATGGGAGCAGGGGGACAGCATGTGCCCGCTTCTCCTCGTGCCTCCCCGGCTGCGCTGGGCTCCAGCCAGCCCCCTGCAAATCGCAGCGGCCAAGGGGGCACTCGCAGCCCAGCCCTGGCACTGCTCTCCGGCCCCGCTTCACCCCGGACTGGCCCCGGGGGAAAGAGCCTCAACCAGGGTCCCTCGGTGAGGATGGGAGGAAAATTGTACAGGAAACACAGCTGGTGAGCGGCCTGATCCTGCCCCGGCGCCGGGTCCAGCCCCACCGGGTTAACCCTGCGGGTTAACATGCAGGGGTGCTGCCAGCGGATAATTCCCGGGGACGATATGCTGGCACCTGGATGCCAGCCCAGGAGATAGGGTCTGGGAGGAAGGCCAGGACACCCGGGTCCCAGCCCCAGAGATAGTGTGCCGGGCTGGGAGCCAGGACTCCTGCCTTCTCCTTGCCTTCACTTCCAGTTGTTTCTCCTCCATCCTGCTGCCCAGGGAGCTACCGACGGCGGGGTGCAGCCCCTTGCTCAGGCCGATCAATACAGTCTAAAGCCATGGGAAAACCCCACAGGTTGAAAAAAGGAAATTCTTGATATTTTTAACCTCTAGCGAGCACCCAATCTGCATTCCCCCCACCCCTGGGAGCCCTGGCTGCTGCTGGTTTGCAGCATCAAGCACTAAATATTTATTTAACTTCCTGCAGTATTAGAACTAATCACTAGTATTTTCCATCAAAGCTTCATTTTCATCTTAACATAATTCCATCTGTGCACGCACAGCCACATCCTGCTCGCTGAAAAGGCAGCTCCGAGGCCATCAGCTGCACCCGCTTTTGGCAGATACGGGGGGTCTGTCTCATCTCATCCTGCAGCATGGACCACGAGACCCGTGTCCCCGCCTGGCTCCTCCACGGGCTTCCCACGGGATCCTCATTCATGACGCAGGGATCCCACGAGCGATGCCACTGCTTGCCCTGGGAGATCTGAGCCATCACCAGGGCTCACAGATGACCCGATTCCCAAATAATCTGGAAACAACTTCCATCACTTGAGGTCCCAATGCCCCCAGTGCCCCATCACAGCAGAGATGGCTCCACCCCACTGGGAGCCACCATGGACTCACCCTCAGCAAAGCCCTGGGTCTGGGTGCAATCCTGATGCCCTGGTAGCATCACACCCCCTTCACTTCCCACCACTGGCTTCAGACACCCCAAATCCCAGGCAGGTGATGCCTCCCACCACCGCATCACCCCGAAAAGCAACTCTTACTATCTTTGCGGTAGTAGAGGATCTCGAGCTTGCACTCCTCGGAGCCGAGCAGGGCCTGGGTGAGCTGCGCGATGGAGCTCTTGGTGGTGTCGGGGCCGGTGAGGAAGTCGCAGGTGCAGGGTCGTTGCATCACCTCCACGCGGGAGTAGCCGAACATCTCGCAGAAGCCATCGTTGCAGTAGATGATGGCGCAGTTCTCCATCTGGGCATTGGCGATGAGGAACTTGCGGTCTGCGGGGAGTCAGGAGAGCAGAAGGCTTAGGCGAGTGGTGGGGACTCGCAGGGATGGGGCACAGGCTGGGTGGGTGGGGGGTGCTTGGGATTTGTGATGCCACCTGCTGTGGGGTTGTGCAGGAATGGGCTCCTTGGGGACACCGGTGACAGGTCTGAGGGGCGGGTGGCTGCTGCCAGGTGCTGCCCTGCTCTTCAGACAGAGAATATTCCCCCAATTTCATGTGAATTGGTGACCGTGGGGACAGGGGGACCCAAAGTGGGGGTCCCCAGTAAAGGCAGTTTTTGCTGGGGTGGGCCAACCCACACAGCATCGACATCTCACATGTGGGGACTCGCTGCTGTCTAACACGTGGGCAATCTGTCCCCATCCAGCACTGTAGGCAGAGGGAAGAGCTGCAGCGTCTGTCCCTCCCCAAGAGCTTATCAGGGACCTGCGTTATCTTGGAGACTTCCCACCCTTGCTCAGATTTGACTGAAGTCAAGCAAGGGGCGAGAGGGGGAGTGAGCATGAGGCTTGGCTTTGTGGGAAGCTGGGTGAAACCTATCACACTAATGATTCTCCTAATGTTTTATGGGATAATTGTGCCTTCGGGCTGAAGCTGAAATCCAGGCCTTCCTGGGCTGCGTGGGCCCTGTGCTCAAGAAGAAAAGGGCTCAGGTGGAGGAAAGGGGAAACTGAGGCAGAGAGTGGTGTTGCCCCAACCCCTCCTGGTGCTGCAGCCACTCAGGCTGCCCAGCCCAGATGGAGCTGCTTCCATCCTTATCCTGGGGGAAACCCAGCCTAGAGCTTTGATTTGGCCTGATTTTTGTTTTGTTTTGTTTTTTTTCCAAGGAGCTCAGTGGTGCTGGGCTGGGGAGGACCCACTCTGGGACAGGTTTGCTGGGATGTGACTTGGGGCTGCGGATGCTGATGCGACGGATGCTGTGCCCCGCCCCGCAGCATCTCCCTTGGCATTTGGCATCAGCTCTGGGCTGGAGCCGGAGGCAGGTCAGAGCAGAGGGTCCGTTCGGAGGCTGCCTCCCAGCCCAGACCCCAATTAATCTCCTGGATTACCCAGGAATGGCATCTGCAGCCTGCGTGCTCCAGAGCCCCGCTGCGCTCCAGCCTCGTGGGGAATTTCACCCAAACACGGGAGAAACCTCCACACGGCTGCGGCACCCAGCGCCGGGAGCTGGTGGGGTGCGGGGACCCCTCCACAGCACATCGGGGCTCTCTCTAATATCCCCTGCAGAGTGCCAGCTCTGGAGGATGCCTCCCAGTAAAACCGGTGCTGCCGGGGATGCCACACCAAGGTCTCCTGCTTCATCCCACCCTGTGACAGCCCTTGGTGGCCCTTTGCGGGGGACTCCCACCCTGGCACCTTTCCTCTCCCACGCAGGGCTGACGCTGGCGCCGGTGCTGCAAACAGCACAAACCACCACAGCCAGATGTTTCCCAGTTGCCTCTTCCCCACCCTTTTCTACCCAAATCGTTCTACCAGCTGGAAGGAGGCACAAGGAGGGGACCTCCCCCCAAAGCCCCGCTCCTGGGGTGTGCTCCCCACCTGCCATGAACGTTTCCCCATCCAGCACCAGCCCCGCGGGCCGGATCCAGACTGAATCCAGGCTAGGCTGGCGCAGGACAGGATTTACGGGGCTGGCAGGGCGCCGGAGCAAAGCTGTGCTGAGCGCAGGGGATGTGACCAAGGCCGGGCTGGGAAGGAGCTGCAGAGCCAGGTCTCCTTGGGGGTATTTTCACCCCAAATTTGCTTGTACCAGGGCTCTGCACCAGCCCTGGGAGGGAAGCGTTGGGCCTCTCTGGCTCGGGGGGACTCACCGGGTGCAGCTGCACCCACAGGCACTGCGGGGGGGGGGGGGGGGGGGGGCGTGAAGGCACCCACGAACAAGGGATACCAGTGACAGCGATATGGCCGGGGGGGGGGGGGGGTGCGCGGGGGGGCCCGGGGGGCTGGTTTGGTGTCTCCCAACACCTGTCACAGCACGAAGCTGCCGCGGGGGAGCGTGGGGCGATGTTTCGGCAGAGCCCAGCTGGTGCCCGACATGGCTGGCAGAGCGCAGGCAGGGAGCGGGCAGGGACGAGGGGGCCTGGCTGCTTCCCCGCTGGCACTGCGCCGTGTGCCCCCGCTGCTCCCCAGCCGCCGCTTCCCAGCAGGGACCGATAGGAACCAGGGACAGTTTTTCTCGCTTCCCGTCCCCAGGGTCACGTCACTCACTGCCAGGGCAGGCAGCGCAGATCTGGCAGCGACGGCAGCGCCAGGGACGTTTGCCCACCCGGCATCGGACACCGGAGAAAAACCCCAGCGAGCCGAGGCGGTGGGGAGTGCAGAACCCCAGCACCCCACAGTGTCCCCCCAGGCACAGCATTTGGGGTGACCCCCGTCCCTTGTCCCCCTCCCCTCATCCCTGGCTGCGTAGGGGGGACCCAACCCCATTGAGGTGCCCAGACAGCGGAGCCCCCTCCGCCTTCTGCCCACGGTCCCCAGCCAGCCGCACGCAAACCCCAGCGCTCCCCGATGCGCACGAACTCTTCGCTATATTTGACATCAAAAACCAGCCCAAAAATTCATATAAAGGGATTACTCCGAGCAACAGCAAATGGCAACATTTCACCAGGGACGGCTGCCTCCGAGCAGCGCGGAGTTGAAGGCAAACAGGCAGCGAGCCCGTCTGTGCTGGCATACACCCCTCTCCCCCAGCCCTGCCACGCCGGGGACCCCCTCCCTGCCACCCCGGGGACCCCCTCCCAGCCCGGGGACTGTGGGGGGCCGCAGTGTCTCCAGCCCCCCGGGGACCACCGGGGCTGGGACCGCTCGTCCCCCTTGTGTCACTCTGTCTATAAATACCAGCGGGGACACTGCCTGGCTGTCGCCCACCCCTCTTCCCCCAGCCCCCCCCCCCCACCCGCGGAGGTCACAGGGGCGCCTTCATTTCCCCGGGGACACCCTGCGGGTGGCCCCACTCTGCCCTCCCGCCTGCCCCCCCACCCCCCCTCTGCTCCCCGCTGTGCCCCGAAGTTGGGGGGCCGCCCGCAGCCGCGGGGGGAGCGGGAGCGGGGCCGGGGGCGCGGTACTCACTTTGCCCTTCAAATTTGCGGATGATGGTGTCCAGGTAGGTGTTTTGGGGGGCCACATGGCCCCGGCGTACCGGCATCGCTCCGCCGCCCTGCGCGCCCCGGGAGCGGCGGAACTTCCCGCGGGGGCGGCGGGGAGCGCGGCCCGGCCCCGGAGCGGCTCGGTACGGCCCGGCACGGCGCGGCCCCGCTCCGCCTCACCCCAGGGCTGGCCGAGCTCTGGAGCCGAGCCGGCCCGGGGCTCCCATGCTCCCGGTGGCCGGAAGGGGGAACCCCTCCGCCCGCCCTGCCGCGCCCGGCTCCGGGCGGGGGCGGCCGGGGAGGATGAGGATGATGGGGGGGGGGGGGGGGGGGGGAAGGGGGGAGGACCCGCTTGGAAGGGGGAGAAAATAATAGAATAAAATAATAAGAGTAGAAATCCCCAAAGTGCTTAGTCACCGCTGCCCCGGCCCGCCGGAGGCTCCCGAGGAGAGGTCAGCAGAGACAGCGGCCGGCCGGGGAGCTGGCACCCCCCCCGCGCCCCCCGGGGCTCCCCGGTACCCCCCGGCATCCCGCGGCACCGGCCCCCGCACGGCCCCGCCTGGCACCGGCCCCGCAGACGGGGGGTGCTCCGGGGCGGAGCGCGGGGGAGGGGGGAGCAGGTGGGTGCCGGGGGGGTCCTTGGGGGGCTGGGGCAGGGGGTGATGGGGGGGAGATGGCGTTTCCGGGGGGCTGGGATAGGGGGGATGGAAGTGGAGGCTTTGGGGGGCTGGGACAGGGAGTTCTTGGGGGGATGGAGGTGGGGGCTTTGGGGTGCTGGGTTGGGGAGTGATGGGGGTGCTGAACGCGGGGTCCTTAGGGCGCTGGGGCAGGGGGTGATGGAGGGGTTGGAGGTGGAGTCCTTGGGGCGCTGGGGGGTAGGGGAGATCTTGGGAGGGTGGAGGTGGGGTCCTTGGGGTACTGGAGGATTGGGGTGTCGGGACAGGGGGATGTGCTGGGGATGGGGGGAATGTGGGGGTGCAGGTGAAAGGTGCTGGGGGCGCTGGCGAAGGGGGTGGTGAGGGAAGGGGTGCTGGGGTGCTGGAGAGGGGGGGTGCTGCAGGAGGAGGTGCTGGGGGGTGCTGGGGGTGGTGGTGAAGGAGGGTGGTGCTGGGGTGCGGGGTGTGGTGGAGGAGGGGGTGATGGAGGGGCTGGGGTGCCGGGGGTGGCAGAGGAGGGGCTGCCGGGGTGCAGGGGGTGGTGGGTGGAGGGGGGCGTGCAGGTGGTGTTAAGGTGCGGGGGGGATGCAGGGGCGGAGGAGGAGATGCGGAGGTGCAGGGGCAGAGGAGGGGGTGCCGATGGGTGCAGGTGTTGGAGGGGGGGGATGTCTGAGGGTGCTGGGGGGGTGCAGGGTGCGGAGGAGAGGGTGCAGCAGGGGAGAGGGTGCCGGTAGGCGCAGGGGGGCAGAGTAGGGGGTGCCAGGGAAGGCACGGAAGAAGGGGTGCAGGGCCGGGGTGAGGGGGGTGCCGGGGAGGAGGTCGGGGGGGTCCCGGGGGGTCCCGGGGGGGGCCGGGAGCCGCGGGCCGGGCGGGGCCCCGCGCCCGGCGCTGTCCACTCGCGGCGGTGCTGAAGGGGCGGGCGGGGCGGGGGGGGGGATCGGCATGGGGGGGCCCGGCTTGGCACGGCGCTCTGCGGGCACGGAGGGTCCTTGGGGGACACGGAGGGTCCGGGGGGTCCCGGGGTTCTGGGGCCACAGGAGGTCCCATGGGCTCTGGAGGGCACAGGGGTGCCGGCGGGTGCCCGGGCTCTGTGGGACATTGGGGTCCCACGGCGATGCTGCTCTGCTAGAGCTGATGTCCAGAGCGAGCCCCAGGTTCAGCTCTTCTCCTGCCCACCTCTCGGTGCCCCTCAGGGCTGAAGGCGGGGGGCACCAGGTCCCTTCCCTTTCTGAGACATCCCCTCTGGCCTCTTCTCCCGGGCCCACTGCTAAGGACAGCGTCCACTGAGGGGCTTTCTATTATTATTTTGTTATGCACGATTCTTCAGGCATGAAATTGGTCTAAGAGGATTACGGTCCATTATCATCAGCAGGAGTGTTTTGCTGGGATTTTCAATTAATATGCCAGTGCACCTCAGCAACACACACGGGGCCCAGGCCATGCCCATGGGCACTTGACCCCCAGCGTTGCCTCCCGGAGTTGCCTCCTGTCCCTGGGCCAGCAATGCAAGTGGCTGAGCAAAGGCAGGTGCCCTTTCAGGCCCATTTCAGAGCCCTGCTGCTGCTTTTATCTCCATCTCTCATAGAAGTCAGCCTTCCCCAGTGGAGAAAAACTTGTTCTATTGTTGAAGAGGGTGAAAAACCCATTATCTCCCCCCATCCACTCTGCACACTGCCTCTGCCGTGATTTACTGCGAGTCGTGGAGGATGTTTTGCTCTATATTACACAGATGCAGCTTAATGGCATGGGGGAGGGAGAGGGACACAGAGTCCAGGCTCCTGCCTTCTCTGTTTTCTTGTTGATATACTGGGTGACTCGAGGGAGACAGCTCTGTGCCGCAATTTCCTCACTAGAAAATAGGGACGCTGGTCACTTGGCCTTGTGAAACCGCTCTGAGATTCCTGGATGACCAGTTCTGCAAGGGAAAGCAAACTATTATTACTACAGCTAATATGATCATAATTATGATTATTAATCACCAGGCAGTCAGGATTTAAGGTTGGCCTCTTGCCCTCCTCTCATCCCATAAATCAGTCCGGGATGTTCACGGACACATCACGTGGACACGGATGTGTCTGATGCTAAGGGCACGTGCCAGCTCGCAGCCCTCCCTGGCGGGGAGCGGGTCCGCAGGGTGGAGCGCAGGGGCACCAGCGGGCATGGGGCAGGGCACAGCCCCGGCCTCCCCAGCCCCTCTGCCAGGGCTGGCTCTGTGGAGGGACCCCAGGAAGGCTTGTCCTGCTCTGGGCATGGCAGTTGGGCCACTTTGATCCCCCTTTCTCTGGCCAGGGAGTCTCATCCCATCACGTGCCTGATGGAAGAGCCTCTCTCACCAACCCTCTCCCCCATACAGCCCTCGCAGGTGGAGTCATGTCATTCCCTTTCAGGTTATTATTGACTAAGCTCCAGGAGCCTCCCAGTGCCCCCATGGATCTTTAAATCCCACCACAGCTCTCCCAGTCCCCCCAGTGCATCCCTGCGGAGCCAGGTCACCCATGAGGCTGCCGGTCCATGCCCTGCCTCCCTGCCCTCCTTGGAGCACTTGATGCCCAGACTTCTTTCAATTCCCTGGGTCTTAAGCATATGCTTGCAGTTAATCCTGTGCTTACATTTTATCCCAAATAGGAAGAATTGGGGTCTCTGGGCAAATTCTCCTGCTGTTCAAGGCAGCTGAAGGGCTCCCTCTAATTCAACCGAGCAGTAATCCTCTCTCTGTCTGCCCTGCTCTCCTCCTCCTCCTCCTCCTTCTCCACCCTTGCTCAGTTCTTTCCTCTCCTCCTCTTCCTTGAGTGTTTTTGAGGTTTTGCTCTTTTCCCCTTCTTTCCTTTCTTCCCACAGCTCAGGGAATCAGTGGGAAACCACCCAATTTCCAGGGCAAAGGAGATCTGAGTGCTTCCCAAGGGTGTCCTCCCCCTCCCTGCTCCTGCAGCACAAGTGCATAAGGAGCCACCTGGGAGTGCAGGGAATTATAATCTGCGCAGGAAATTATCACCCACCCAGTGAGGGGCTGCCCCAGGCAGGCGCAGGCACATCAGGCGAGGGGGTACAGCCGTGAAATGGGGTGTGGATGTGGGGTGGGAGGTGTGGGATGGAGGGGACGGGCGCCCACTCAAATCCCAGCACAGCAGCTGCTGGCTGGCGCTTGCTGGGAGAAATGTTTGCCAACCAGAGACGGCATTTCTTCACATTTCTGTAATTAGAGCCGCACTGCAAACACAGCCAGCAAGGGAGAGACGGGGCTCTCGTGGTCCCCAAAGCTGCGTGCAGACACCAGGGATGTCCCCAGACAGGCTCAGGTGTCCCAGCTGCCTGGCACGGTTCATGCCCCTGCTTTGCCCTTCACTTTTAGAAGATGCTCCAGGGATGTGACAGGGGAGGGAGGAATTGAGGCTGTGAATGGCTTTTGCAGGGGGAAGGAAGCTCCTTGTCCTGGCTCCCTTCTCTGCCCCACCACTCCAAACCCTGTTGTATTTTTCCAGGCTTTCGCTGCTGTACTGTTTGTTTGCCAAGTATAAAAAAACCCCTAACCACCCAAAACAAACAATGGTTAAATGTGCAGCCAGAATTAACCCTCATCAGCCTGGGCTTTCCGCCACGCCATCCCAGGGGAGGCCCGATGGGAGGCTGCAAACCTGGGAAGGACTCGGTGACATTAAACCAAGTCATGGCTGTTCTTTCCGGACAAGAGCCATTTCCCACTCGGAAGCACCGGGAAAAGCTTCAGGGACTTGGCTCCGGGATGTGGCACGCTCGGTTCACGGCAGCCACGCTGGCATCCTGCCCGTCCTCACCGCTCAGCGGGGGAAACTGAGGCACGGGGCAGGCTCGTGACTCACCCGCAGTCCTTGGGGCTGGGAGAATGGATGGGGCGAGCAGGCGGCTGCAATAACTCACGGCGATGCTGCAGGGAAGGGCAGGATGCGGCCGCGGGAGGGGGGTGCTGGCAGCGGCTGCAGCGGGGCTGGAAACCTCCTGGGCATGGGGGGAGAGGAGCTGAGGGCCGAGGGCTTGGCCACACGCTCCCCCGTTGTTCAGGGCTGCAGCGCTGTCAGTCTGCTGAAATTCTCTCCCTGCCACCTGCGAGGCCTCGGCAGGGACGGTGTCAGCTCGATGGGGAGCCCCGAGGGGTGGGGGCTGTCCCCACCAGCATGGGGATATGGGCAGAGCCTGCTTTGGGGTCCTGCTGGTGAGGCACCCCAAAGAAGTGGGACAGGGGGATGCTGCCCACGCTGGGGGGGGGGGGAGTTGTGGGGCTGGGGGGGGGGGGGGGATCAGCCCAGCTCGCACCTCTGGGGGCATCCCCTGGTGGGGGTGGCACTACCCGGGTGCCTGGTGCTTGGTGGAGGATGGAGGGGACGTCAGAAGGGGGGGGGTGTCATTTGGGTTGGACCTGGCCCCTGGCCCCCTTGGTAGGGAATTCTAGATAAGCCACGGGGCTGGGGAGGAGTCTGAGCTTGGGTGGGGGGATGACAACTTTGGGGTCGCCCACTTGCCCCTCACCCCCAAATTCACCTTTACTCCCCTCAGCCTTGCTCAAGCAGCAGGGAGGGAAGGATGGTGCTGGCCAGGGCTGGCAGGGGCTGAAGCCACGGGCAGGGAGCTGGCAGGGATGGGGAGTCCCTGGTCCCTACCACTGCTCACCTCATCCCTGCGACACTTCTGTCCCCCAGGAACCCCCACGCTGCCTCCCCCCATCTCCCCCACCCGGGGTGGCCCCCGCTGACGGCCCCTGGCTGCTGCCAAGCCTGTGGCTGCGTATTTCCAGGCGCTCCTTGTCCCCGGGGAAGGGGAATGTGAGGAACGCAGCCCTGTGCACCCTGCCTGCTCCTGCCCGGCCACCCGCCGGCTAAGAATAGACCTGGCTTGGCTGGGCCCCCGCCAGCACCGAGGGGCCGCAGGGTGTGGGAACCCCCCCAACCACCTTTCTGTGGCGGATAACGAACCTAAAAAAAATGGAAAATGAGTTTCTGTGGTGCCCAAAGGGTCCCTGAGCCAGCGAAGGGAATCCAGGGTGTTTCTTACTTTGAATTCATGTGATTTTAAAGCAAATCTCCTCCCCGGGAGCCTCGTGCACAGGCAGGGTGGTGCAGGGCAGCCCCTTGCAAGCCCGGGGTACCCGCTGCTTCCTGAGCTCCCCGTCAAGGAGTTATGTGAATTGAGGGGGAATTGTTTCCTTTTTTCTGCTTTTACGTTTGCTGTTTTTTGTTTTGTTTTGGTTTTTTTTTTTTTTCCTTCTCCTTAGGGAGTAATTTCGCTAAGCCTCCTAATTTCAGCAGAAAGCATGATGCAGGAGCCAGAAGGCAGCAAAATCTCTCCAGATGTATCGCAACAGGGAAGGGAAATCATCCTCGGTTTAAAGGTATCTTGTAAAACGTCGCTGCCCACGCACAGCCCTTCACTGCCCTGAAACCTTCACCTGGCCCCCCACCATGGCCCAGCAGCTCCATTTAAGCTCTTGAACCCCCATCCAGGCTGGACCTTGTGCCCACCCCCATCTCCTGGGTGGACCTTGAACCTGGGTTGAAGGTAACCTGGTGTCCACCCCTGCCTTCTGGGTGGACTGTGGCCTGGGGTTGTCTGTCTCTGAGCAGGAGGCCACAGCTCAGTGCACCCATCACCCACCCTTGTAGCTGTGTCCAGTGTCCATTCCAGGACAGAGTCAGCTCCTATGTGGATTCTCTGATGTCTAATTAGGGCTGAGCTTGCGTTGCAGTCCCTGAGTGAGTATGTTTAGTGTGGCTCATTTTTTTTCTCCTTTTTTTTTCTCTTTTCTTCCTTTTTTTTTCCCCTCTTTTTTTCCCCTCTCACTTTCTTTTTTAACTTTTTCCTTCAGAAAGCAATTTTGATGAAACCTGTAGGATCTTGATGATCCTGGAGCCTTATTTCCCTCCACTAAGGGGGCAGAAAGGAGCCAGGGGGTTCAAAATTACCAGTGAGGAGCTGAGCTGGATGGAGCACACCTGCACCAGCCTGCTTTCCCAGGCTGAAAATACACTTGGCTTCCAACCCAGCTCTCACCGTGCCAGGTCTCTGCTCCGCGAGCATCGTGCTGCCGGGAAGGGGGGAGAGGAGGGTGCCTGGTGTGCTGGGATATAAAGCAGATGCATCAGGATGCGGCCGTGGGAAGGACACGGGGTGAGCGCAGGCGTCTGGGGTAGCTGCTCCCCGGGTTTGGGGATTGCAGAAGGAACATGAGCAGTCGGGGTTTCACCTCCCTGTGGGCGTGCTGTGCTCGGAGGAGGATTGAAAGCAAACAAAAACCCGAGCGTGGGTGGGCAGACACCTGCCTTCTGCTCCTCTCCCGGGTGTAATGAGCCTTTCCCGGGCCTCAGTTTCCACATGTAAGACATGATCGAGGGCAGAGGCCATCAGATGGGAGGGGGACGGGTGGATCATCCCAGATCCCCTCATTTCCCCTGCTGCTCCGGGCTGCAGCAGATCCCAGCTCTTTAAGGCTGCAATAATCCCCAGGCTGGGATTAGTTTTGCACCTAATCACTGCAGAACAAATATGAAGTTTTATTTACAGAAGGAGAAGAAAGACAGGGAGGGGAAAAAAAGCCTCAAGCACGGCTGATCCCAAGATAATCAGGAGCTGGAGGGCGGGAGGTGATCACTGACCTCGGAGCCCTCCCAGCTCTTACGTAAATGCATGTCATCCCCGTGCTGGAGTCGCAGCAGTCTCGAGCTCCAGCCCTGTCCCAGCCTGGGCTTGGTGACACCACCCTTCCCTCCCTTTAAACGGTTCAGTCCTGGTCTTTGGGGATTTCTGGCCCCAGTTCAACCCCTCCCTTAGGCACGTGCTCCACGGTGAACCCATGAGCTGTCAGCTGAGATGGGAGCCACAGTTTAGAGGAGGATGGGGATGCTGCAAGGGGATGCTGAACTTTCATGATGGGAATGGGGGAGGTTGGGTGCTGCAGGTGCATCACCCCAAAGCCAAGCTGGTCCCCAGGGATTTATATTTGCACAGGGTTGGGGTGGCAGCTCTCCTGCTTGAGAGCTCTGTCCCAGTTTGCTCCCAGATCACCTGCAAAAAGGAGTCGAGCTGCTGCTCTGAGGGTGACAAGACATGGGTTTATTTTTCATCCATGCAAGCAAACAGCTTGGCAGCAGGAAAACCAGGATTGGGAACGTGCTCCGTCCCTCCCCAAACTGCCCTCTGTCCCTTGAAGTCTCTGTGGATTTGCCCACAGGTCAGAGATGACTGGTGGGTGTCCAGGCTGAACCAGTTCCCAGCTCTGGGCGCAGGGGCAGCTTGTGACAGCTCCATGCCTGCCGGTGCCTGAATTTCTCTTTCCCCTGATGCAGACGTTGACAAATAAATAGCTCTTTTCTGCTTTGGCTCTTGCATAGTGGTAAAAAACGTCTGACCTGATTGGAGAGAGGAGTCTTGGGCTGTGGAAACCCATGGCTTTGTTGGCAAATGTGCCCATGGCATAGCTGCCAGCCTGGCCAAACTCCCATGCTTGCACCCTGTCCGTGCTCCCCTGCTGATGGCTGCCTTATTTCAGTTCCATTTCTGAGCTGGATTTAAAGGCCTTTCTCCTGGTTGAGAAGAACTTGATGCCCAAGAAGATGGTTGTGATCAGGAAGAGGAGTGCCAGGGCGAGTAGGACCCAGCCGCCTGCTGTGGCTTGATTGTGAGCCAGGGACATGCCCAGGAAATCAGTTCGGTCGGAGCCAGCTTGGGCTGGAGTGGCTGCAAAATGGAGAAATGAGGGACATGGTTGGTGCTGAGGTGTGTTGGGCCACCAGCTCTCCCTTTGCTGGTCTCTTGGATGCCCTGTCCCCTTTAGATTCAGCTCCATGGGAAATCAAAGAGAAGCATCCAAACACCCTGTGTTTTTTTGGCTGGCTAAGGGGCACCAAGACAGCTCCATCTTCTACATGTGCCCCATCCTGGCCCTGGTGAGGGCTGAGATCTGCCCCATCATGGACCTGTTGTGCTTGGCCGAGCCCTGCATACCTGTGTAAGGAGTCCAGCTGTACTCAGGCCAGCCCAGGACCTCCCCGTTCTTCTCATTCTCCTTCACCAGCCATGTCATGAGCGGCTCAAAGTAGCTCATCAGGGCATCAGCTGACATGTTGGGCTGTTTTGTGATGAGCTCCATGGCTTCGGGCCACGGCTTGCTGAAACCCAGCTTCAGGGCCTCCCTGTGGCAGGAGAAATCAGCTCCAGTGGGTTCCCTATCACCTTCTTGGCCACCAGCCCTTCCCTTTTCCCCAGGACTTGGGGCTTTTGGTATTAGCAGCTCTGGGTACAGTCTGTGCCCCCAGCACCACAGGGCTGCCAGCCCAGAGCACAGGGAAGGAGGTTTTGTTTGGGGGAAAGAGGGGGTTTACATGGATTAAAGCCCTCCAGTGAATCCAGACTGATGCAGAGCAGTTCTTGGGTGAAAGGGTTAATTTTGCAGGTGCTTGTCTTGAAGCAAGGGGGCTGTTTTCCCTAAGGAACAGGGGGCTTCGGAGGAGGAAGAGGAGGGAGGGAGCCTTCCACCTGCCAGGGTCCCAGCTACCATCTAGTGGCTGCTTTTGCAATCACAGCCCCAGCACCCAGCCCGAGGTGCCCCTGCCCGCGGTCCCCCCCTAGAGCACCCCATGCTGGGGCAGGGAGGGGATGGATGACCAGGGGCCGCGTTGCCTCTGGTCTTGCTGGGTTGGCTTTGAGGTATTTGGGGACATAAATGTCTTGGCTCTGCCCTGCCCACGCACCTACCCCAAGATCCTCCCAGCCTCTTTGGACTGGTAGATGTCACACGTGTGCAGGGGACCCGTGTGGTTGGCTGCCACGCAGAGCGCCTGGTGGAACTGGAACTGGATCACGAAGCTGACAAAGTACCTGGGGGGTGGTGGAGAGGGGTGAGGACATGAGAATGGGCCCTGCTAGTAGCTGGGCAAGAGAGGATGTGGCCCCCCTCATCCCCTGGTTGCACCCTCCCAGTCTGGAGGAGCATCACTGGCTTTGGAGCTCTTTGATGCTATTTCTCCTTTGACGTGTTTTATGGCTGCCTGAGTAGATAAGCCCATCCTCCTCAGATAGGGAGAAATTCCCTGAAATCCAGCCTTCCTCTCCGAGGCTTTGTCAGGGTCCCTGGAGCTGCCCAGCACCCTCAGGGTGGTACCACCAAGTATGTCACCAGCCATGAAATAAGGTGCCATCACTGGCATCTGAACAACTGGAGATCCTGCTTCTGTGTGCGAGTGGTGTCCCTCCTGCTCCAGCCCTGCTTGCTCACCTGATGTAGGGAACGTTGGCAGGGATATGAAACTTTGCCCCAGGGTCAAAGTCATCTTCAGACCTTGGTGCTGGTGGGCACAAGCCCTGGTACTTCATCCTGGGCCAGAGAGGGAGAGTTAGCCCAACATGGGGAAGAGAAGGTGAGGCAAGCCGGGAGGGGACACAGCGGGGTGTGAGGACAGTGTGAGGGGTTATGTATCCCATCATGTCCCATTGCAGCCAAGTGGACCACAGGGAGGAAATACCCAGCGGGATGATGGCCCTTGCACCAAAGAGGGGTCTGAATTCAAGCACACCTGAGGTTCCACCACTGCTGGTTGTACTCATCCTCCTTGATCCGCCCATCAAACACCTTCCAGCGCCACTGGTCCATGAGGTACCCGAAGGGCAGGAAGGCGATTTTGTCCAGGGCAATGCTCATCAGGTAGTTAATGTCACTTTCTGCCCAGGGTGGGAAGGTGTGAGCAAGGCAGTGCTGTAACCGCATCTCCACCCTGTATGGGTCATTCTGCCCAAGAGCAGGGTGTCCCCACCAGGTCCTGTCCCCTCCGTGCATGCAAGTCCACCGTGCATGTCCCTGACCCCTTCCTCCCTGCCCACCCCATCCTGACCAACATTTCCAGCTGCCCCCAGAACGCCCCCACCTCTGCTGTGTGGCGCTCCCCTGCCCGCTCACCTTTGTTGTCTGTGACTTGGTCCAGCAGATTGATGCTGTGCAGGTGTTTGGGGGTAGAGACGGACAAGGCCATGACATCCCCGACAGCCTCATGGAAGCCAGGGTTGGCCCCATCGCGGAATGAGATGGGCTGGTCCATGTACTGCAGGAAGTACTGGACGTGGCCCATCTCATGGTGCACTGTGATTAGGTCGTCCATGTTCACCACGGTGCACTGCTTGATCCTGGATCATGACATGTGGGGAGAAGGGAGGGTAGTGCTGGGGTAAAAATCTCCAGGAATGATCACAACTCCTTATTTTTCCCTCTGGCCTCCCTTTCCATATGCCCCCACCCCACATCTGATGCCAGGCTGGACTGGTCCTACTCCATTGGGTTGGTCTCTCTATTTTCTCCTGCATCTCCTGCTGCCTCTGCCCATTCCATGTCCCTGTTCACTGTCTTTTCCATTCTCCATGGCAGGAAAGGCATTGATTGCCCTCTGTCCACCATGGGGACTCCTGCCAGCAGTTCCCGCATCTTGGGCACCAGTGGCAATGCCAGAGTGGGGCTGCTGCAGCCACAGGGCAAGAGACACTGGGGTGGCATCAGGCCACGTGCCCTTATTCTCCCAAGACATTGCTACCTGCCCCAGCACCACGTCAGCTGGAGCCACCACTCTCTCCCCATGGGCACCTGAAGTCCTTGCGGTTGTAGAAGTCCCAGGCTGAGGCATGACACACCACCTCCCGCCCGTCTGCTGGCTTCTCGATCATGGACTTGTCCCAGAACTCCTGTGGCATGGGGATGAGGCCCAGAGAGGTAAAGAAACGGTCCGACTCTTCAAACATCTTCTTTGGTGTCCAGCCCTGGGGAGAGAGCAGACAGAGGACCTGGTGAGGGGCAGAGGGGGATGCTAGGGGTACTGGGGTCTGTGGGAAGGGTGGGAGGCCAGGGACAGCCTTGTTTCTCTGGGCAGGGGGGCAGCTAGAGCTGGATCCATCCCTTGGCATACCCAGGTTGGTAGAGAATATGGAAGAGGCATGGAGGTTTTTTGGCAGCACCAGAGCATTTGGCAACATAGGTGGTGGCAACAGCTGAAGGGTTCTGGGTCCCAAAGGGCTTGCCCAGAGCAGCCTGGAAAAGCACTGACCTGTTTTTTCATGGCCGGGGTGGCATCCACCTTGGTGGCATCTGGGAAAGGTATCACCAGATCGAAAATGTTGGACCATGACTGGGCCCACATGTTGCCTGGGAAGCACAGGAGGACAATGCATGGCAGGAGGGAGACAGGGAGAGAAGAGCAAAGACATCCAGTTACTCCTGACTCCTGCACAAGGTGGATCACCCTGCCTGGTCCTTGCCCTGCCTGCACATGGGTGATGCAAGCAGGAGCCTGTCCGTGCAGGAGAGAGAAAGTCACACTGTGTTGCCCTTTCCTGGGGCAGACTGGTCTCTGCAGACCCACCTCATGGGGTCTTGGCCTTTCAGCCAGAGCTCAGCTCTTGGCATGACTTGGAGCAAACTGCCTGGTGGGAGACAGCTCTGCTCGAGCAGAGCCCTTACCGAGCAGGTGAGCAGGGATGGGACCCTTCAGGTTTATGTGCTCTGCACCATACTTTTTGTATAGGGCCCGGCGTACGTAGGCATGCAGATGGAGGTACAGGGGCTGCAGCTGCAGGTACAACCTCTCCAGATCTTCCTCGAAGGTGGGTGTCTCATACAGGGATCTCCAGAAGGCCCCATTGTCCGTGTAGCCTGTGGCAGGGCAAGACCAGAAGCTGTCAGACACTGCCCTTCTTGGACAGCAGTTTGTCTTGCTGCCCAGGCACCCAGGTCCCTCCATCTCTATGAGATAATGGATCTCATGGGAGTTAGTGGGACCTCCACACCCTCAATATTTCGGCCATGAGTTGGACGATCAGCCCAATCCTCTGTTCACAGGGTGCTAAGACCATGGTGGATCTCTGAGGGAGCAGGACACTGACCATTGAGCACAGCCGCCTTGTTGCTCAGTTCCACATATCGCTTGTAGTTGTTCTTAATCTTCTTCCCAGAAGCATCCCGCCAGCCCTTCCAGGCAAAGAGGAGCTCATCATAGTCCCGTGAGGTGGCCATGATGTCCGTGAGATCTGAAGGGAGAGCAATGTTGCCAAAGTGGTGCTGTCGGATGGGCTGGACTGACGCAATGGTGCTAGACCCAATGTGCTGCTCAGGGGCCATCGCAGAGAAGGTGGGAAGGTCCCTTCATGACCTTTCCCCATGTCCCTGTTAAAAACCCCTCCTTTCCGGGCCTGCTGCAGATGAATCACTGGACACCCTGTCAAATCTTACCAGGATCCAGAGGATGACAGGTTTTGTTCTCTCTGCAGACCTTGGCTACGCTGTACGTGGTCTCCATATCTGAAAGGAGGGTGTTGTACTGCAAAGAAAATCAGATCATGTGAGCTGGTTATCTTACTCCTGCTCTTGGAGGATGTCACAGCCCATTGAGATGTTCTCCAGTATTTTCCTCTGGTCCCTTCCAAGCTTAAATGTGACCCCAAATGGAGACAAAATGGAGTCAATATAGGAGGGACTGGGGCCAGCAACCATTGTCACCCAAGCAGCCAGGCCCCACTGCAGCCTGGGCTAGCAACCTTTGGGTGGGAAATCCTGGACACAAGGATCATGGCTTTGTGTAGAAGGTACCAAACTATCACTTTGTTCAAGGGTAAGGGGTGGCTGCTCAGTGACATTTCCTAAAAGTTGGGAGAAACTGTGTCCCCACCCAGGGTAGTGGCAAGGGACTGCCCATCCTGCTCTGTCCCCTTGCAGCTCACCTCCTTCAGCTCATTCTCAGGCAGGGCTGCCCTCTCAATGACACTCAGCTTCTTGAGGATGCGCGTGACGCTTTGGTCCTGGAAGTCGGAGGGGTCGAACTGCCTGGCCCTCATGCCATACTCAAGGGTGTGCTTGGACATGGCCAAGTTCTTCTCCAGCTGCAAGAGCAGGAGGGGACAGAAAGGAGTTACTTCAAGGAGATCTTCAAGGGCATCACTAGAAACACCACCTGGCATGCCATGACTGACAACCTCCCCATGGCTGCCCTTGTGGGTACCTCGTGGCATGACAAGGTTTTTCATGGAAAAGACACCTCCTGGGTGAGAACATTACCCCTTGGCTAGGGGCAGAGACTGCCCTGGCTTTCAGAGCTCATCTGAAATATGCCCTGGGTACCAGCTGCCTGCCTTGGCTGTTGCCTCTCCCCACACAGCCCCAGGGTCATTCCCATACCATGACCTCCTTGTTGTGGTCGGTGATGTTGGTGTTGTAGGCCCAGGATGCCTCGGTGTAGGCGTTCCACACTGCCTCGGCCGTGCTGTTGTACTGGGACAAGAACTCTTTAGCTTGTGCTTCATCTGCTATTTTGTCTAGAGAAGGAGATAAATGGGGGAAGAGCGGGGGAAGGTCAGGACAGTCCTTCTCTTTGCAAGAGCATCACCCCATGGAGAAGCCATGGTTCAGCTTTTCCCAGAACTGCAGGTTCATTGGAGGATGCCACAACTTGGGGGCAGGTTGAGCCAAGAAATGGGGGCAGAGAGACACAGCTGGGGTGTCCTGTTGGACAGATGAAGGGATAACAGGACAAGCTGCATGCCCTAGACCCTCCCATGTGAGCAGAAAACAGCTGAAGATAAATGACCTGTCACACCATGACTGATGGCATTACTACAGCGGCAGGGACACAATGGTACGTCAAGGGGTTGGTGATGGCAGCTGCTTCCTGACAAGCAGCACCCTTTGGGACTCCACATGGAGCTGGTTGTTTCATTCTCCTGGCATGGGGACCTCCCACACCCACAGCAGAGACCTCCCTCAGCACTGTCCTGCCTGATGGTTAGTGATGTCCTTTCAGAGACATCTTCCTGCCCCTCCCCAGAGTCAGGATGGAGCTGAAGCCTTACCAATGCCTTCAGGGTAGCCTTCAGGGACAGGGGGACGCCAGTCAAACTCAGGCCAGCCCAGCACCTCCTTGGTCTTGTTGTTCTGCTCCTGAAGCCACTTGGTGACAGGGCTGAAGTACTCCAGGAGGGCCCCAGCGTCCATCTTATCCATACCAGTGAGGTTGAACAGAATTTCCTGCCACGACTTGGAAGACCCAGCTTTCAACACTTCCCTGCAAAGGAGTGGGGCAGCAAGAGCCAGCATGAGGCCAGAGGATGGATGGGAGAAAAGCAGTGGTGGTATCTCAGCATTGCAAGGGTTGAAGATGCTAATCCTGAGTGGGACAGGAACCTGGGAACTGGCTCTGAAGCCCCCATCTGTCCTGCATACGGGGACTGAGGACTCCCCATCACCTACTCATGCATTTGTTAACACCCAGGGAGTCAGTAGGAACCAAAAGTGCTTTAGTGACCTTTTGCCTGAGTGGGAGCTCATGACAGGGACAACAGCAGTGCTCTGGTGAGGACCACTCACCCCACCCCAGTGCTTCCATGTATTTCCATCCATCCATTCATCCATCTGCAAAGCTATTTCTCCAGCCATCTCCATAGCCACTTTTCCTTCCTTCCTTCCTTCCTTCCTTCCTTCCTTCCTTCCTTCCTTCCTTCCTTCCTTCCTTCCTTCCTTCCTTCCTTCCTTCCTTCCTTCCTTCCTTCCTTCCTTCCTTCCTTCCTTCCTTCCTTCCTTCCTTCCTTCCTTCCTTCCTTCCTTCCTTCCTTCCTTCCTTCCTCCCTTCCTTCCTTCCTTCCTTCCTCCCTTCCTTCCTTCCTTCCTTCCTCCCTTCCTTCCTCCCTTCCTCCCTTCCTTCCTTCCTCCCTTCCTTCCTTCCTTCCTTCCTTCCTTCCTTCCTTCCTTCCTTCCTTCCTTCCTTCCTTCCTTCCTTCCTTCCTTCCTTCCTTCCTTCCTTCCTTCCCTCCTTCCTTCCTCCCTTCCTTCCTCCCTTCCTTCCTCCCTTCCTTCCTCCCTTCCTTCCTCCCTTCCTTCCTCCCTTCCTCCCCTCCTCCCTTCCTCCCCTCCTCCCTTCCTTCCTTCCTTCCTTCCTTCCTTCCTTCCTTCCTTCCTTCCTTCCTTCCTTCCTTCCTTCCTTCCTTCCTTCCTTCCTTCCTTCCTTCCTTCCTTCCTTCCTTCCTTCCTTCCTTCCTTCCTTCCTTCCTTCCTTCCTTCCTTCCTTCCTTCCTTTGCACACCATCAGCTTCCATGCACACATCTGCCCATGGCAATTGTCCCAACCCTCCTCTGTCCCCACCTGAGTTTGGCTCCAGCCTCTTTGGACATGTAGATGTCACAGGTGTGCAGGGGACCAGTGTGGTTGGCTGCCTGGCACAGCGCCTTGTGAAACTGGAACTGGAGGATGAAGCTCACAAAGTACCTGTCAAGGAAACCCATGAAGGTGAGCGCTGGGGACAAAAAGGAAGCAAACAAGTCCTAGAGTGTGGGAGAAGGCACCTTGTCACATGTCAGGTCCCCACCATTTGTGCTCCCAAGCATTGGATAGTGTCTGTGTCTTGAGCAGGAGTAACACATCCCAGTCCCTTCCCGCAGAGTTGAGCCCCGACTCCCCCTGCTCCCCGAGTCTCCATCCCCTTGCCAGCACCTCCTCTACCTGATGTAAGGGGTGTTCCCAGGGATGTGGTACTTTGCCCCAGGGTCAAAGTTGCTTTCGTTCCTTGAAACTGGAGCACAGATACCCTGGTATTTGGTTCTGCAGACAACAGAGAACAAGGGCATGAGCTGTAAAGAGGGAGGCAGATGAAACGAGGCAGGGAACGGGAAGGCAAGGCTGAAGAACTTGACACAATTAGAGTGTACTTCCATGTACTTCCATCCATCTCTCCTTCCATCCATCTCTCCATCCATCCATCCATCCATCCATCCATCCATCCATCCATCCATCTACCTACCCACTCATCTACCCGTCCACCCCACCCACCCATCTATCCATTGTTTTCCAACCATCTCCCTTGCTTTTTCCTTTTTTTCCTTCCTTTCTTCTTTCCTGACTTCGCTCCTTGCACACCCCACCTTCCACACCCCCATCCACCCCTGGTGACTGTCCTCTACCTCAGATACCACCAGTCGTAGTTGTAACGGTTTGGGGGTGTGCGGCCACTGAACACATTCCAGCGCCACTGGTCGATGAGGTAGCCGAAGGGCAGGAAGGCGATCTTCTCCAAAGCCATCTTCAGCAGGTAGTTGATGTTGCTCTCTGCATGAAACAGAGCCTGAACTAGGTTGGGAAGAACTCTGGCTGGACAGTGGTATGGACACTAGACTTTTTGTGGACAAGAGGGTGAGCAAATCTCATTGGGGGCAGCATTTCAACATATAATTTTACTCCCTAGAGAAGGCCGCGTAGGACACAGGAGATTTTTCTAGATGCAGCTCCTGCCTGGGGCAACACGTGCCTTTTTACTGAGTGAGGATGATGGGAGCGACAAGCTCGGTGTCCCCTTGGCTTCAGCCTGGCCCTCAGAGTGAGAAAGTCTCTGGTGAGTGTAATTCTAATGGTTCCCTCCTCCCACGTTCAGCCTGGGGGACTCAAGGTGAAGTGGCTTTGGGCTGCATGTCTGTCACACAACTGCAAGGATTCTCATGGTTTAGACCCAAAACCAGAGTAAACTCTGGGACAGTCACCGCCATGTCATGGGGAGCACAGAGGATGGTGAGATCTGGTTTCCCCTTTGCCACAAGGAAACCTGGGGAAGGAAGGTTGGAGAAGGACCTGCTGGAGACCCAGCTGAAACTGTGGGGTCAGAGAGGGGTTGGCAGCACTGCCCTGAGGGGCTGTTGGCTGCCATCGCTGTGGTGGCATGGCTGCCAAGGGCTGGTTAGTTGGGCAGCAACGCCTTGAGGCTGGGACCATCTGCTCCGTGGTGTTTATGCAACAACAGCCCAAATGCTCTTGGCTGCTGTAATGGCTTCCCCATCATGAAACGTGTTTAATGACAAGGCAGGAGGACCCCAGGACTGTCCCTCCTCCACAAAGCAGCCGCCTGCGGCAGGAGTCTGCAGACACTTGGTTTCCTCTGCTGCTGTCTGCTTTGACGTGTCGGCTGAGAGATGGGCGGAGGGAGAGACACTTGCCAAGCCGAGCAGTGCCCTGCAGCGACAAATCCACCTCCACCGTGCCGGCTGGCAGGCAGACATGTCACCTGCTGACTGTCCTCGTGACTCTGCACATAAGCGCTCAGTGCCACCTCCGCAGAGCTACACCGGGAGCTCCGGGGCTGGATGTTTCTTGGCAAGGGAAGGGGGAATGTTCGAAAGGTCACAGCTGATCAAGTACAAAGATGTTGCTTCCAGGTTTGGGGCTCTGATGGAGAAGGGAAGGGAAAGGAACAGACAGGCTCTGGAGAGCATCTCTCCTGCCCTCAGGGGTGAAGAGGATGGAATCATGAAGGGTCCTACATGGACTCATGGAGCCAAGAAAGAGTTGTGCATGAAGCCATGGAGACAAGATGGATCCTACATAGAACCACAGAATCACAGAATCATCTATGTTGGAAAAGATCTTGAAGATCATCTAGTCCAACCATTAACCTCACACTGACCATTCTCAACTCCACCATATCCCTACATGAACCCATGGAGCCAAGAAGGAGTTGTGCATGGATCTAAGCGTGGATGAAAGTCACACAATCAGCCATAGGGTCTTGCCTACTCTGGGCTGCGTTGCCAGACTGAGCCTGAGCCCTCCTGGCCACCCAGCTCCTCAGGGCAGCTTCCATACCTGTGTCCTCAGTGGCACTGCTGAGGAGACCAATTTTCTTGAGGTGACTGGGAGTGGAGACAGACAGGGACATGACATCGCCAATGGCCTCATGGAAGCCAGGGTTGGCCCCGCTGCGGAATGAGACAGGCTGGTCCTTGTACTGCAGGTAGTACTGGACGTGGCCCATCTCGTGGTGCACTGTGAACAGCTGCTCCATGGTCACCGTCGTGCACTGCTTGATCCTGCCGGGTGAAAACACAGCATTGCCTGAGCTGGTGAGGGACCCTGGCTGCCTGTGCCCCCCCTCGATGGGAAGGACCCTCCAGGGCCTCTGAGGAGGTGGCAGCACCCCATGGGGAAGGGAAAAGACCCAGTGGAGGGGAAGGCAGGGCAGTGTCGTGCCCCAAGACTGTACCCCAGAAAGTGGCAGATTGGGCTGTATGGCCAGGCTGGGGGTACCCAAAATGGTGACCACCAAGGGGGATGGAGGAGGGTCTTACCCTGTAGCCCTGGGCCCCTGCATGCCTCCACGCACCTGAAGTCCTTGCGGTTGTAGAAGTCCCAGGCTGAAGCATGACACACCACCTCCCGCCCATCCGTCGGCTTCTCAAGCATGGACTTCTCCCAAAACTCAGGGGGCATCTCCAGCAGCCCCAGGGAGGTGAAGAACTCCTCTGAGACCCGGAACATGTACGTGGCATTCCAGCGCTGGTGGGCAGCAGGCAGTAGGTTATGGCTGAGGAAGGGGCTGCCCATGCGCTGGACAGTGTCTCTGATGCTCTCCCAGCACCGTGAGGATGAGGTGGGTCCCTCCAAGGGACAAGGGTCCTGTCCCCTCACCCTAATGGGGAGCCTTGGCCCCAGAAATGGGGTAAGCGTTCCTAAGAACCAGTGAACAGTGGTGCTGGTGCCCAGCATGGACAGGAGAGGGGAGCAGGGCTGATGCCCCAGGAGGGCTTGGAGCTGTGTGATGGTGTGGACACAGCCCCCAACCCAGGGACTGGCACCAGTTCCACCACACTGTCCTTCCTCTTTGCCCACCCACTGCCTCTTTGGTCATTGCCAGAGGGGGACTGGGATAATTTCTTTGTCCCTTCCCCTCCCAGACATGGCTTTTCTGCTGTCCCCTATGCAGGTATGAGAAACCACTCAATGTTATGCACAAGCCTTGGCCAACACCCCCTCCAGCTTTGTTCCCCTGGTGCCACCAGTGAGTCCCTGAGCCCATCACCTGCTGCACCATGGTGCTTGTGACATCGAGGTTGGGCTTCCCGGGGTAGGGGACCATCAGGTCATAGATGTTGTTCCACTGCTGAGCCCACATGTTGCCTGAGGAGAGAAAACAGCTGGAGCAGAGCTGGTGGTAGGTTGGGAGGAAGAGAAACACAGTGATGACTGGGAACTCCCTGTCCCACTATGGCCCTGCGTGTGCTCCTCTGGCCCCACCAGCACCCCTGGGCACAGGTTGGTGGTCCTTCCTCTTACCCAGGAGGTGAGCAGGGATGGGACCCTTCAGGTTGATATATTTAGGGCCATAGTGGTCATACAGCTTCCTCCGGACGAAGGCATGCAGGTTGAGGTAGAGTGGCTCCAGCTGGTTGTAGAGATGCTCCAGGTCATCCTCAAAGGAGGCTGAGTCATACCAGGAGCGCCAGTAGCTGCCTGTGTCCTCAAATCCTGCCAGAGAGGCAGTGATGATCCCTGGCACCGACCCCCAGGCGCTTTCCACCCACCCAGCCCCAAGAGCTGGGACCAGAGGATAGCAGTAGGGTATTTGCCCTTTCCCTAAAGTGTTGACACCGGGGAAATGGAAGTCGGATGCCCAGCTGCATGCAGAATGGGGAGAGCAGCAGGGCACCCCACTGCGCCGCTTCCCACCCCTGATCCCTAACCACCCCCTGCGTCCCCCCATTCTGCTCATACCATCCATCTGATAGGCCTCGTTGCTCAGCTTCACAAACTCCTCATACTTGGCGCGCAGTGGGTTGCCCGCGGCGTTGTGCCACCCCTCCCAGGCATAGAGCAGCTTCTTGTAGCTGCGAGAGGTGGCCATGATATCCGAGATGTCTGGGACAGAGGGGACAAGTAGGACATGAGAGAGGGGCAGGAGAGGGGGTCACATCCCATAGCTCTGCCAAGGTGCCACCACCATTGGGGCAGACCCAAATACCCATCTTTGCCCTGGAACAACCCCAATGAACATGGGTGGGACCTACCAACCCCAACCCACTGGGGATGTGGGGACCATGACCAGCTCATGGCCACAGGGTGCTCAGCACCCTGCAGGAGTGGGGGCACAGCGACCATACCTGGCTCCAAGTCCCAGCAGGTACCGTTGGGCAGACACACCTTGGCTGTGGAGTAGATTTTGTCCATGTTGCTCAGGATGGTGTTGTACTACAGGGAAGAAAAAAACGTTGGGGCTGGAAGGGGATGGGAATGGCCCTTCAGGAGGGATCTACAGACTTCCCAGCTCTGGAGTGTTTGTGTCCGGAGGGATGTGGAGGAGGATTGGTGTGTTTACACAGTGTGTTTTTGGTGAAATAAGCATGTTATCACCCAGATTTTTTGCACCCATCACATGGTGGGAGCAGGGAGGCTCTCTGGGACAGACAACCCGTGCACAGCCGCTCGCTGAACCCCCCCCCAAACACGGCACTTGTGCTCGTGGCGTCCCGGAGTGGGACTATTTATAAAACTCTTTGTCAACAAGGCTGTGGCACAGCCTGTTTATCTAAGTGGGTAAAAAAAAATAACAAGAAAAGCAGGAGGAGGAGGGGGATTTATTTCTGTGAACTTCAACAACAGCAAACAATAGCAACAGGGGGTTTCCTGGAACCTGCCTGGGGAGTCCATTCCCAGGGAAGGAAATTCCTCTGCTCCATCCCTCTCTCCACTCCCATCGCTCTGCTCTGGACGGGTGAAGGGGATGGAGACAGGGGATGGTGGCAGCTGCGGAATGGAGCTGCCCAGGGGTGGGTGAGACATGGCTGATGTGCAGGGAGGAGACATGATGCTGTCTGTTATCTGGGAGAGGGCAGGCATGGGTTTCCTGGAAGGAACCAGGGCTGACGCTTCTCCGGAAAGGGCTTTGTCCTTCGTCACAGGGCTTTGCCAGGGTTTCGGTGGGGAGGGCTGTCAGGGAGCCATGGGCCATGCTGGAGGGGATGGCAGTGCCAGCGTCCCTGTGCTCATGCAAAGGCAAGAGGCTGCCAGCCTCAGCCTGGACAATATTTTCACAAAATGAAAATCACCTTGCATTTAGGTAAACTACCCTGAAAGCTCAGGACCGTGATGGGGAAAGCTCAGGATGTCCTGATGTCCCTAGTGAGGAACTGTGTCACTAAGGCACAGCACTTCTGGGCTCACAGGGAGGGCTCAGGAGCTGAGTGGCTACAGCAGCCCTCCTTTTCAGGGGGCTGCATCCCTGAGAAGCCCTGGGGTGGGGTTTGGGCCAGATGGCCACTGGCCATGGGCACAGACTGGCTGGTCTCCAGGTGACACCCAAGGCTGCTCCGTATAAACAAGAAATCTCCAGTTCCCACTGGGATAGTTCCAAGAGGAGGTTAGGGCTGGATAATGGGGCCAGCAGGCACCCCACATCCCCCAGAGAGAGCACTCCATCTCCTCCCTCTGTCACTGTCTTCCCTTTGCAGAGGCCGGGAACACCCTCCAAAATGCAATGGAGGGGCAACAGGCCAGCAACAGAGCCTGGAAATTTGGGAAAAATCCCTTTAAGGGGTTTTGCAGCAGCCCAGCAAATCTCAGGGCTTTGCCAGCACCTCGCCTACCTTCTCTCTCCGCTCCAGGGGCAGGTTGGAGGGTCCCAGGGTCTGGATGGAGCCAATGATTTTCCTCAGCTGTGGGTCACTGAAGTTGCTCCAGATGCTGCCGTAGAGCTCCTTGGCTTTCTTCCCCCACAGCTCCGTGAAATTTTGCTCCTCCAGTGATGCCTCGACCTGCATGGTGAGAGGGACACAGGGGCTCAGGACCAGCCCTGGGACATGCCACCACCCAGGTGACAGTTTGGGGGCTGGATTCAGAGCCACGAGGGTTTGTGGGAGCCAGAGGGGACGGGACACGAGATAGCAGGCAGGGCTGTCCCCAGTCTGTGACATTCATAGGTAGAGACATCAGCTTCCAGCTGACACGGTGACGTCTGCAGCCCCCGCTTGCCTGCGGCGCTCCTGGTGAGCACGCGCCAAGGTGGCCTTTGAGGATGCTTTGGGGGTGACTCCGGTGTGTCATGGCCTGGATGGGGTGGGGATGCTGGGACAGGGGTGGCCACGCCATGCGGGCAGGGTGTCCGGGTGCTCCCGAGCTGGCTCTGGCAACTGCCAGACCCCAGTTTCAGAATGAGCTCAGAGGTCTGGCTTCATTTTATTCCTATTCCTGCCCTTTCTCACCTTTGCAGAAGCCCAAAGGAAAACTACAAAGATGCGACATTCACTTTTCTCCTTCCTATTACCTCCGTGCTAGATCTATACATTTCTTCTTTCGCTGTCTGCAGCCCGTGCCCTATAAGTGCCATATCTGGGTTTCACCTTGCAGAGGGGTACCCATTTGTACCCGTCCCCTGGGTTTGGGTCTCTCAGTGTCACCCATCTCCTGCCAGCCCCGACCTCCCTTCCCAGGGCCGTGGGATGGCCGAGAGCTGCCTGCACCATGGGGGGTTATTTAGGCAGCTGGAGCTGTGGCCAGCGGCCACGATTTGGGGACGGGGTGTATTGCGGGCAGTCACATCCCAGTCTGGCCAGTGTCAGCTGTATTTTCAGGAAACTCTGATTTTTCAAGAATATCCCGGCCCAGGCGATGCGCGGGATGGAGTGAGAAGGTGCAGAGCGCCTGTGTCCATGTGCTGTCCCGGCATGATTGATGGAGCTCATTAGCTGTTATTCGTGGCATTTTTAGCCTGGCTCTAAGCCTGGTTTGTTTTATTTTAATCTTCACATTCCCTCAGCTGGCAGTGGGGAGGGAAAGGAGTTACAGTGTGGCAGCGTTGGAGGTTGCCCGGGGCAGGCACCCATGAGGCCGGGGGACAGGGGAGTGGGGATGCCAAAAGTGCCGGGTGCCCTGGGCTGCCCACCACCTCCTTGGACACCCCAGCACCCACAGCATCACTCTGTCCCTGATGCTCTGGCACGCCAGGATGGGCCAGCCCCATGGACACCCTGCACTGGAGCAAGATGCTCTTACATCACCCCACTAAGTGGGGGATATCTTTACCCCTTTCCAGACCCCGCTGCAGAGCCAGGGGAGCTGCAGGAAGCAGAGTCCAGCTGTGTTTCGTCTTCTCCTTGAACAGGCGCCTGTGTTTGGTCAGGCAAATTGTACCCTAAACTCTCCTGACAGCTCCGGCAGAGCGAGCTGAGGCTGGCAGCACTGCCTGAGACCCCCTCGCTGCAGCCATACCCACCAGTCCCGGCCCTTCTCCCCCACAGCCAGGAGATCTCTCTGTGGGGGTGCCCCTCTGGGGGTCTCAGAGGCCCCTGGGCACACACAGCCCCCAAGTCTCCCTACCAAATCCCCCCACCCCAGTCCCTCCCTGCTCCTGGCTGCAGAGTGAAGATTCAGCAGCGCAGGATGAGGCCCAGGGTGCTGGGGCTGCTCTACCCCCAGCACCTGAAGAAGTCTCGCACCCATGAGCAGCCCCTGGACTCCAAACACCATCACCAGTCTCTCGCCCAGAGCCTCAGCTGGCAGCAGACCGTACACCGCCCTGTCCCATGGCCGAGCTCCCTGTCTGTCATTCCAGCGTCCCTCTGTCCGTCCCTGTGTGGCCGAGGCTGCTGCCCTGCCTCTGACCACTTGTCCCGGTGTCACTTTGTCCCAGGGCCACCTTTCACGGCAGGTCCTGCGCTTGCCCACACTGTAGTGGCCTGGCTCAGCCTCTCTTGTGTTATAGACATGTGTGGGGTTTGCCTGGCCCAAGGCTTCCCCTGATCCCCCAAATTCAGCCTTTCGGGTTGTGCTGACCACCTATTAACCCTTTAGTACCCAGTGCCGCCCCATCTCACCGCACACCTCCCTGCTACTCTGTCAGTGGGGTGATCCCAGGGGTCGGATCCCCTCCTCTTACTGGGTTGGCTTGGGAGCTTTGACATTGCAGGGAGCACCTGGCCATGATCCTCAGGCATTTATTAACACAGGAAAAGATGAAAGTTGGCCTGGAAATGCCTCTTGAGAAAAGCCCATGCAAGGTCCTTTCCCTGGTTAAGACCTCGGACTCGGTGTGGCTGGGATGCTCCTGCTCTGTCCCAGGGTCCCCGACCCCACCGCAACATCTGCAGCAGACACTGGGCACCTGCCCAGACATTGTGTCAGCTCGCCGAAAAAAGGCTGAAGGGGCACTTGGGTGCTCTCGGGTGTCCTGCCAAGTTGGCTGTGGCCGGACTTGGCAGTGATTTTCCCTCCCCATGCAGGAAAACGTGATTCCTTCCTGCTGCAGGGCACACTCTGCCCCCCCGCCCTCCCCGTGGGATCCAGAGAGGTTTGGAGCTGTGTGGCAGCCCTTGGGGTGCGGGGGTGATGCTGGGGTCCCCGAACGCACAGACCCCTGTGCACCACCATCTATATGGGGCGGCAGGTTTATCTCTGAGCTACATGCAGCACCGTGGCTGTGCCCCCCCGGTGCCGGAGTAGGCAGCAGCTCCCTGGGCACAGCCAGAGCAGGGAAACCTCTGCAGCCCACCCAGGCACCGTGATTCCCCGATCCATGCCAGGCAGGGGCTGAGAGCAGCCCTTGAGCTGTCGAACTCCCTGCACTGCTAAATCCAGCCCAAACACACGCAACCCCCCGGCAAAACACACACATGCCTGTGGGATGCACACAGCATTGCTCCCTGCCACCACTCTGCCCGCGTGTAGCTGGGCTGGAGTCTAATCCCCCATAGCCTGGAGTGTTTTCTCAAGCTGGCTTCGCCCCCGTGGGCTGGGGACACAAGGACAAGGGGTGGCAGCCTTGGTCCCGATGCCACCCCGTTGCTTGTGCACACTTTGGGCTCCCAGCGTCTGCCCCAGCCCAAAAGCCCCCAGCGCCGGGACGCAGCGGGGCTCCGACATGGCACAGTGCCCGGACATGGTGGCACCAGGCAGGGACGGGGACAGGGACACTTAACACCTGACCCTGGTCCAGAAAGGGGGGGAGGAAAGTGGAAGGTGCTGGTAGGAGGGAACCACCTTTAAAAATAACCCAGATTCTGTTCCAGGACTAGGGCTGTCACACCGGGGCAGAGCCTCTCTGAGGACCAATTTGGGGCAAAACCCTATAATTCCCAGGCTACAAGTCCCAGCCCTGGTTTGGCATCCTGGGGTGCCAAGAAATGAGCCCGTGGGGAGCGAGGAGACCCTACCAAGTGTCCCCACCATGCCCCAGCCCCCCCCGGTCCCCGGTGCTGGGGACACCCCTGCGGTGGCATCACCCCCGTCCCGCCACCCACCTGCAGAGCAGCGTTTTCGGTCGTCAGGTTGGTGTAGTAATTCCAGCTGGCCGAGACGCTCTCGAAGAGGACGAGCTCAGCTGTGCTGTTGTAGGCGCTGGCGAAGAGGATGGCCCCTTCCTCGGTGGGGTCATGGTTGGGGGGCTCAAGGCCGGGCCGAAGGGCACTTGCCAGGCTCAGCCACAGCAGCAGCCCCAGTGCCGGGGGCATCGCGGCGGGAGCGGTGCACAGAGTGGGGGGGCCCCGGTCGGTGCCTTGCGAGAGCTTTCCCTCCACTGCCGGCTGCTTATAAGCCAGCAGCCTTCGCGCAAACCCTGCCCACCGAGCCTGCCTCCCCTCGCAGATAAGACCGGAGCATTTTGCTCTCCCTTCGGCGGCTCCCGGGCTTGCGGGAAGGAGCAGGGAGCAAGTGCTGCCTTGGGGTACAAAGTCCCTTTGGTGCTTGGCCATGCCAGGAGGGAAGGGGAAGGGGCTGGGACAGAAGGGAGGAAAGGAGACAGACAAGAATTGAAGGAAAGGTGGAAAAAAAATCTAGGAGGAGAAAGGCTGGGGTGGACAGGGTGGATGGGAGGCAGTTCCATCTTTGCAGGGTCCCCGTCCCCTCCTGGCTCAGCGCAGGGGGATCCAGCTCGACTGGACCATGGCGCTTGGCAGGAGATCCCCTCCCCACTCTGGCATCACGCGGCGAACGCCCCTCAGCAGCGCCCCGGCCACCCGCCGCGGGATACGAGGGCAAGCACAGAAGGAAAAGCACTCACTTGGAGGGCAGCCAAGGTCCATCTCCTGCTGTTTCTTGCCAAAGTGACCTCCTTCCTGACATAACCTAATTTTTCGGAGAAACGGAATATTTCTGCTGGCTGTGAAGGAATTCCCATCACATCACACCAAGTGTTTTGGACTTGGAGAAATTAGTCTGATGACAAACAAGTAACAAAAAGTTCCTTCAAAATGAAAACCAGACCCATGTTGGTGGGCTTGATAGTTCCTTTCTTCTTTTTTTCTTTCTATTTAATTAACTAAATCCCTTTCCTCCAGGGCCTGGCCCCAGTGCTGGGAACTGTGCCCAGGCTGAGCTAAAGACCCGGGTTGGTTGAGCCCATCGCCCCTTGTTGGGGCCACCACCCCTTAGGGACACAGTAGACACTGGCCATGGAGGGGACAGCTTTTTTGGGGGGAACAGAGAGAAACCCCTTGACTTGTTGGCCCCGCTGGGTTCTGGAGAGCATGGGGGGGGGACAGCGTGCCCCCTCAGCAAGGGGTGAGTCCTCCTGCCAGGACTGGGCATCCTACAGGGTGTGCAGAGCCATTTCCAAAAAAGAAAAGGGATTTGGACCCTGCAATCCTCTGATGTCTATTAAACCTCCCTTCAAAAATCACAGCTTCCCACCCTGCCCTACCACCCACCACCTGATGTGGGCACCCAAACAACCTTCATCACCCCAACCCCGAGCCTGTATGGGTGTGCACCAGCACTGGCACCGCCTGCGATCCTTGGACGTCATGGAGCCAGGGGCGAAGCCAGCACCCCCCTTGCTGACCCCTTTCCCCACCAGCCACAGGTCTCTGGAAACTCATTTACTGGGAAGTTGGAAAAAAGTGGTTGGTTTGGCTCCAATTTGGCTGGTGACCAAGCGCCAATGAATGGAGATTTCCTGTGCGCCAGCTGCGTTCCCAGCTGTGTTGGGGAGGGGTTTTCCCGGCTCCAGGGTGTTGTGGCACAGCCTCCAGCACCGGTACCGGTGGGGGTCTCGGGTGAGCGGCGTGGCTGAAATGGGCTCTGCAATCTCAGTGGAACGCTGGTATCTGGGAATCCCAGCAAGCGAAGCCTTTCCCAAAGTTGGTGTTTCTGATGGGTGACCCCGCAGGGGAAGGGTAGGTCTCCATCATTTTCCACATGAGCATCTTCCAAGGCTGATGCAAGAGGGGCTGCAGTGGGACTTTGTGCTGGGCAAGAGGTCCTCTCGACTGCGTCTCCAGTCCCTCCAAGAGGGGCTGCATCTCCAAGGATGACCGCAACTTCATGGCATCCCATCCTATAAAGCTCCATCTGGGGTCAGACAGGAAAACATCCTACTTGTGGGAGGGTGCTGGCTGTTGGCTCAGGAAGACAGGTGAGATGCTTGTAAGCTTGAAGATGCCCATTGGTGCTTCTGTGCTGCCCCAAATCCATGCTGTGCCCCAGCACCCACCAAGAATGGGCTCAGAGACACCTATGGGACACCCTGCAGAGCAGGGGGACCAGTCCCCACTCTCCACCCCTCTCAGGGTTGCCAGGGTGGGTGATGTACTCCCATCTGCTCCCAGCAGGCAGGGTACCGGGGGCTGCCAGCGCCACAGACCAGAGGGACAGGAAGTATCTAAGGATGTGAAAAATGTGTTGCCACGGAGACGGATGCTAAATGACTCGCGGGGACGTGGGCTCGAGAGATGCTGGGCGAGATGTGGTGTCCCCGGCGGCTACCCTGGGCTGGGAGGATGCTTCCCATCGGCTTGCATCGCCATCACCAGCTGAACGGAGCTGTTGTCCTCCTCCTCCCTAGAGCGCGTGTGCATGGACACGTGTGAGGTGGCCAGACCATCACTGCAGCACGTCGGGGGGTGCAACCATGGTGGTGCCTCACTTGTGAAGGAGCACAACTTGCTCTCAGTTTATTAGATAAGCTCCTTGGCTTGCCAGACCTGTAAATCTCTCTGCCCACTGCTGGCAGTGCTGGCAGGGGCACCCACTGGTGCAGCTCCCAGCTCCAGAGTCCCCAAAATGAGGAAATAAGGAATTTGACAGCAAATATTTCTTAGGGGAGCTGCAAGGTAATGGCTGTGATAGCGGGATGGGAGAGGGTGAGCTTGGGTGGTTGTGTGAAGCAGCAGGTATTTGGGGATGGCCCTGGTGCTGGGAAGATTTGGTGATTTTTCTGGGTATATCCCAGCCCTACAGCCGCTGGCTGCAGATGCTCAAGCCCATTTTTCCCTTCTTTTATTATAAACTAGATTTTTGGCTTCCCCATCCCATCTCTCAAAGGGTGCTTCAAAACTCCTGTCTTAGCCATCTCTCTGTTTGAGCAACTAAGGAGCTTCTGGAGGGGCGAGAAAGGACTCCCTCCTGATTTAAACCTCAAAAAGCTTTTTTTTATCAGATGTGCAGCCTTTTTTGTTACTTTTCCCGATGGCTGTGGTTTCATGGGCGCGATGGCTCCTGTGCTGGTTGGTACAAATCACTGGTGGAGAATTTTTTTCCTCCCTCTCCAGACCCCGAGTTTAAAGGCTCCTGCTTTATTTACTGATGAATTCAATCAATTATCATAGCGTATAATTCGTTAAGCTGCTTTCCCAGATGCGGTGACGCTGCCGTGAGGGAGAGAGGAAAAACCACCTCTTCAGTCCAAATTTTTCATGTAAACAAATAGCTTTTTTCTGATCTTTAAAAAAAAAAATAAAGAAACACCCCAAGCAACTGGGATTTTTGCCATTTATTTCAGATCTGTGATTGCTACAATAATTATGAACTGTTAGAATAAGTGCTGTGGCCAGTCTTCCAATGTCACAGGGGCTTGGGGATTGGAATGGCGAGAGGAACCCAGGAGTCCTCACTCCGGGGTCCTGCTGGCTGACTGCAAAATATCTCTGCTGAGGTTTTTTAGCAACACTGCAGGGCTGTTTCCAGATTTTCCCTAGATAAAATATATTTAAAGCCTGGCATGGTCCCTCTGCATGGGGATGGGGTGCAATGGGCTGTGGGGAGGTCACCCTCGGCCGCACAGTAGCGTTTGCTGCTTTATCACAAGTGCACACTCAGCTCTTGCCAGAGGCTGAACGCAGCAGAAACCCTCCTTATCAGCACTATTTCCACCCTGCCCTGCAAAAAAAGCTTCCCAGCTCATGCCTGCCCTGGGACAAGGGTTATGACCCTGGGGAGGCTGGTCCTGATGTGGGTGTGGGGGACACACGTGAGCCGGGCTGGCTGCACGGGGCAGCACTGGGTGGCTCGGTGGTGGATGGGAAGGGGCTGGAGATGTGGTTTCCACTGTAGGATCTCCTCAGGCTCCATCCCCCTGGCTGGGACCAGTGCCAGCAGCCCGAGGATGCGCTATGACATCACAAGGCCCTGAAAAATGCAAGGTGCTGAAGGCAGCCATCGGCTTAGGGCCCCTAAATGAAGCCCATGTCTTGGGAGGGTCATAAATAAATGCAACACCCCAATAGCCAGCCTCTGGGGAGCCCCTGGGGAGCCCCCAGCGACAGTGCAGGAGATGTGCTCAGTGCCAGGCACATGACCGGGAGCACCACAGGGCAAGAAGTAAAAGCCTGGCCAGAAATCATTTCTCCTCCTTCATCCCTCATCCTTCATCCTTCATCCCTCTTCATCTCTCATCCTTCATTCTTCATCCTTCATCCCTCCATCCCCGCTTCCACACCAGCCAGCTGAGCTGGGCACCGGTACAGGGTGAGCAAAGAGGCCAACGTGTTCCCTCCACACCCATCAGCCCAATAAAACATTGCAAAGTCCATTATTTCCTTTTTCCCCCCCCTTCTTTAATAACTGAAAACAATCCCAGCCCCGAGGCGAGTGAGCGTGACTGCTCTGGGAGCATTAATCATCGCCTGCAAGCCCGGTGCGGGATATCGCGGCTGTTTATCCAAGCTGCTATTAAAAAATCGCCATAAACGTGCCTTCAGCCTCTTCTGAAAGAGATTAAGTGTTTGCACTGGCTGCACTGATCGTATCGCCCGCCCGGCTCAGCAAAGTTGTGTTCCTGGCGAGGGGGAGGACAGGGTGGCTTAATTGCTGCCTGGAAGAGATCCAGGGTCTTTTCCAGCCGGGCTGCTCCGATCCCCGGCCCGGGAAGGTGCCAGGTTCCTGGGAGAGCTTTGTCCCAGCTGGGAATCACCCATTTTTCAGCCTTCACGGAACCCCAGGGAATTGGGGACCAACCTTCTCAACGTGACCCTGCAGGGCACTTTGTGCTTAATCCCAAACTACCCCACAGCCGCTCCCTTGGCAGCCACAAAACCTTCCAACGTGATTCTTTTTTCTTCTTATATTTAGTGAAAAACTGTTAATTTTGCCCCAGGTTTGGGATTTCATGGGGAACCGCAGCGGGTGGAGTTGTTTCAGGCGGCAGCTCGGCTCCTCCGACACAGCTGGGCTCTTGAATTTCAATCCTCCGGGGAGGCATCTTGCAAATTAGCATTTCTTAGCGATAAAAACTTGATTTAGGAAGGGAAAAAAAAAAAAAAAACAAAAAAAAACAAACCAAAAGAGGTTAGGTCAGCAAAATGGTAATTTGATAATCTCTGGCGGAGGGAAGGGAAGCTGCCCATGCCAGGGTGGGAGTGAGCAGCCAGGGAAGGACAGGAACTGCTGGTTTTACCATCAATTATCAGTTCATGATGCTTCTATCAATCTGTGGGTGCTCGGCAGCCCAGGACAAACCCAAAGTGGGTGCCAGGCTTGGCTGATAGCCGGAAAGCTGGAGCAGCATCTGCTGAGCTGCTTCAACTCACTGATCCGCAGGAAGCTGTGGCACCCCCAAGCATCCCTGAGCACCCCCAAGCATCCCTGAGCAGCCCCAAACATCCCTGAGTACCCTCAAGCATCCCTGAGCACCCCCAAACATCCCTGAGCAGCCCCAAACATCCCTGAGCAGCCCCAAGCATCCCTGAGCACCCCCAAGCATCCCCGAGCCCCGCAGGTTCATGCCAGGACAGCCAGCACTGACTCTGCTACCTGACCAGCATGTCACTGTCCCGGCAGTGCAGGGAGGATTTTATTATTGCCAGCTGAGGGAAAGCTCAGGCAGATTTAATAAAGCCATTATGCCCCCAGCAATGTCTTTAATGAAAGAGCTGGTTACAAATGGCTCGCTCTTCCCCGGTAAGAGAAAGGTGCTGGCCAGTGTAGAAGGGGCTTGTTTGCTGCCAGATCAGCTGCCGCCGAGTCTCCTTGCACGTGACAGCGGGTGCAGGGACCCCTTGGAAAACATTGCCATGTGCCACCCTTGGGTTTGTCCCCGCTGTGTGGATGGGACAAGCAACCATATCCATTGAATCATGTAGGGTTTTTGACTGCTGAAAGTCAAGATTGTTGGGCTGGATGCAGTTATAAATATTTATAAAGCTGTTTCGTGTTGTACTACAACAGTGTTGTTCTCAGCGGAGGGTGAAGCTTTTTGTCTTGCCAAGTATCCTAAAGGATGAACCCCTAAATTTCATCCTCTCTGAGGCTTTTCCAGGGGTCTCAGTGGGCCCATGGTGGAGGAAATCCTCCCTTCGCTCTGCCCAGACACCCGGCCAGCCCTTTCCGGCCGAGCACAGCCCAACAGCTCAAGGTTTGCAGTTTATGGTGGCTTTTATGACTTAGCTGATTAACTCTAGTAAACCATTTCCCAGTCACAAAGCCCGGCCGCAGGCTGGGAGACAACAGCAGCTCCTATGGCAGCACCGTACACGGCCTCCCGCGGCGGCGGGGTTGTTCCCCGTGGCGAAGGCTCGGGGTGGTGGCCCTGGGACTCTGCCCTGGGCTGCAGCGGGGTCTGGACTTTGCTTTTGGGGTGACAGGTCTCCACCAGGCCCCGGGCTGCACTGGGATTTCGGCTCTGCTGATTCACACTGATGCTGGGGGGGTGGGGGGGTGGGGGTGGGTGTCTGGCTCCTGGGGTTTGTGCCCCACGGCACAAGTCCACAGCGGGGACGGGGGAGAAGGTGATGGGGATGTTGGGGAGGGGGAATCTCAGTAGGGTCTTTGGGGGTGCCTTTATCAGGAGGGTCTGAGCAGGTGCGAGCAGCCCCAAGGGGAAGGGCTGGAGGGAACAACCCTGGACCCAAGCAGGGGCGGTTACACCTGAGCTTCTGCACCAGGGGGGCACCGGGTCCCACCAGCCACCCCAGGTCCCAGGGTGCTCTGGCTCCCATGGGTGGTCCAGGGCCGAGGGTGCTCCAGACCCCGCCAGCCGCTCCAGGCGTGAGGCTGCGCTGGCTCCCATGGGTGCTCTGGCCCGGGGCAGTGGGGGGTGCTCCGGGTCCTTTTGGGGCTCCAGATCCCACCCGGTCACTCCGGATCCCACGGGTGATAAGGAGTGAGGATGCTCCAGGTCGGTCCCTCCCCCGGGCGCTGCGCACCGCGGGCTCCTGGTGACACCTAGTGGCACCGTGCGACACATGGACATGGACACACGGACACGGACACACGGACACGGCGCGGGGGCGGTCCGGGGGTGCTGCTCGCTCCAGGGCGCAGCGCTGCATCCCCCGGGGGACCCTGCCTGCAGCCTGCCCAGGAGAAGCCCCGGAGGGTGGGGGGGGGGACCCCCCATCTCCCCTCATCTCCCTTCTCCAGACTTTTCTCCCTCAGGGACATCCCACTGGGGAGTGCAGGAGGCGGCCGGCGGGGGTCCCGAGGGGGGGGCCAAGCGGAGGTGGGGGGGTCCTTGGGGACATGTCACCTGCTGCCACCTCCCAGCCCACCCTGCAGGGGTGTTGGCTCCCAGCACGTCACCTCGGTGCTGCTGAGGGGGTGCAGGGGATTTGGGGGACCCAGTTAGGCCAGAGCCAGGCAGGGCCCCCGTTAGCGCTGCCCGAACGCAATGAACCGGTGACAACGCCAGTGTGCCCCGGTCAGGGGACAGAGCCCCCCAGGGCTGTCCCAGCCAGGTCGTGGGCTCCTGGCCTGGTCTGGGGCTGGGGTGTCACAGGGTGCGGGGTGGGAGCAGGCAGGGCCTGGCACAGCTTGGGGGGGTGTGGGGGGGGTCACACACATTGCCAGTGACTCACCCCCTCGGGGATGGGCCACACAATACACAGCTCCCCCCTGCCCCTTCATGGTGATCCCCCCCCCCCCGCTCAATTTTGCAGCTCCCTTTTCCCCTCCCCAGCTTGCAATGGCACCCCCCCCTCCCTCCGCAGCGATGTGGGGGGTGCAGCCCCCCCTCGCTTTGCCATCGCTCTGTTGCCTTGCCAACGCGGTGGCCCTGTCCCTCCCTCAGACACTGTCACCGCTGGGCCTGGCGCAGGCGGCACCACCCGGCACCCGCAGGTAGGGCTGGGGGGGCTCGGGGGGGGCTGTGTGGGTGTCTGCCTCCAACCCCTCCCCAAACATCACTTAGACCCCCCCCAGCTCTGAACTGGAGTGAGCCCCCTCCCCTGCATGAGATTATACCCCCCATCGAGAGCAGAGACGCCCCCCCAAGGCCTCCCCCAGGGATTTTGGGGAGTCCCAGCCAGAGGCCATGGTGAGGGGCTGCTGGGGGGCTCACACCATCCCCCCTCCCCAGGCCACGTGGGGAGGTTTAACCGGAGAACCCCCCTTTTCCTCCAAAACTGGGGAGCACTGGCTTTGCCCTGGGAGAGGGGGACTGGGGCTGTGCTTGGGGGGTGCAGGGCGGCAGAGACGTGGCTGGGGGGGCGACAGGCAGATCCCCCCCATGGGGTGGTTTTGTGAAGGGGCCCGGCTGCCTCTGGAAGCAGCGGACGGGCCAGTTTTAGGGCAAACGGGCAACTCCAGAGCCCATCGCCAACGGCACCTCCCCGAGTCCCGCTGCCCGCGCCCACGGGTGGGGGGGTCAGTCCCTGTCCTGCCCTCCCCAGCGCGGTTGGGGACCAGGTTGGCCTCTGTGCGAGGGGCAGGTGTTTGCATCTGGCGGGAGGACGCGTGGGGCAGGATGGGGCCGCAGGGGCACCCATTTGGGACCCCGATTGGAGCCAGGAGCCCAGTGGTGAGGGTTTGGGGGAGGCTGTTGTGGTGCAGGAAGGAGCTGGTGCCTCTCACGGGCCCCCCCACCCCAGCCTGGTCCCCGTGTCCATCCCGCAGAGCCCCATGGCCCCGGGCGGTGAGGCTGGGCGCGGGCAGGCGGCCTTTGCAGTGCAACCTAATGGGATAAACCAATTCCCTTAACCCACTTATCCGGCTGATCCAATAAAGGTGGCTGGGAATAAAGTGTGTGCGTGGTCTTAATGCATTTCTCCCCCCTCCCCGCCGTGCTCCCCCCAGCCCTGGCAGCACCGTGGGTCTGCCTGCCGCAGCCGGCCGGGCGCTCCTCCCCAGAGGCGGCCGCAGTGGGGCCGGGGCAGAGGTGGGACGTTGGCCCCTGGGGCTGGGACTTGCTGGCCAGGAGAATTGGCTGTGCCGGTGGAGGTGGCTCTGACCCCCGGGCCAGTGGGGAGCATCGGGGGATAAGCCAGCAAGAAGCGCAACGCGGGTGCAGGTGGGTCGCGGGGGCCATGGGGCAGCTCTTCGGTGTGGCTGCAGTGAGTCCGTCCCTCCTCAGCACGGGGATTCGCTCAGCCCCGTGTCCCCAAAGGCCATTGTTTTTGTCATGGGGGGTCCCAAGCAGCTTTATTTGTCTCTGCGCTGCCTTCCTCCAGCAGGATTTGGGGGGGTTGTTGTGGGGCTCTGGGGGTGGGTGAGCTGGGGAGGGGGTGAGGGTGGGACATGGCATGGGGATGGAGCAGGAGGGATGGGGATGGAGGGGCAAGGATGGAGGGATGGTGTGGCTGCAGGGCTGGGGCAGGACGTGCAGGGACAGGAGCGCAGGGCCGGGTGTGTCGTGGCGGCTGGGAGCCACCTCCGGGTGCGGGTGACGCAGTGGCCCCGGCAGCACCAGGAAGCGTCCGGCTCCGTGGCAGGTGAGGGCGGAGCAGCGGCACCGGTCACTGGTCGCAGTGGGACCCCGCAGCCGGGCTGGCCGCGACCCCCGCTGCCACGTGGGGCCACCTGTGGCTTCGCTGCACCCCCCCGCCCCTCTCTGTCCCCACAGGCCGGCATGGACGGGGCTCCGTCACCCGCCAGCCCCGCCGGGCTCTCGGCGTACGTGGTCGTGTCACAACTGCTGGGCCTGACGCTGCTGGTCACCACGGGCGCCTGGCTGGGCCGCTACCGGGGCGGCGTGGCCTGGCACAGCCCCCTCCAGTTCAACGTCCACCCCCTCTGCATGGTGCTGGGCATGGTTTTCCTCCAAGGTGACGGTGAGCCCGACCGCAGGACAAGCTGCAGCCTTCAAAGCCCCCAGAGCTGCAGCTGGGCAGGGAGTGAAGGGGACAAAATGGGGACAAATGAGGCCAGGAAGATACTCCAGGACCTCCCCCCCACCTGTGTGCAGCACCCCTGGGCGATGCGGGGTGCCGGGGAGGTGGGGGTCCCCCATGGATGCTCAGTTGCCCTCTCTCTCCGGCAGCTCTCCTGGTCTACCGGGTCTTCAGGCACGAAGCCAAGCGCTCCACCAAGGCGCTGCACGCGCTGCTCCACGGCCTGGCGCTGGTCATCGCCCTGGTCGGTGAGTGCCGGGGCCGGGACGGGCGGGGGGGCTGGATCCGGCCCCGGCGGTAACGGGCTCCTCTCCGCAGGCATCGTCGCCGTTTTTGAGTTCCACCAGACCAAGGGCATCCCCGATATGTACAGCCTGCACAGCTGGTGCGGGATGGCCGCCTTCGTGCTCTACCTCCTGCAGGTGAGGGCTGGGGAGCCCCTGGGCCCCCGGGGAGGGGAAGGGACCCCGTAACATCCCCGTGTCCCCGCAGTGGCTCCTGGGCTGCGGTTTCTTCCTGCTCCCCGGCGCCTCTTTCTCACTGCGTGGCCGGTACAAACCCCAGCATGTCTTCTTCGGCCTAGCCCTCTTTGCCCTCTCCATTGCCGTCTGCTTGCTGGGCATCACCGAGATGCTCCTCTTCAACATCAGGTGGGTGACCGAGCAGGGGGGATCATAGCCCCCCAGATCCCCCTGACCCCCAGCAAAGGGCTGCTCCAGCCCCATGGGGCAGAGTCTGGCTCCTGCTCAGGCCATGGCTCCGTGGCTATTAAATCTCCCGCCCCCCCCCGCCCCCCCCCCCCCGAGGCCGCTAGTTCTGCAGCTGCTGAGTCACTTCCCAGATGATGTTTAACAAGGGCCAGATCCTGCAACCGGTTTCTTTGGGCATGGGGATGTAATATCCAGGTGTTTTCAGAAACCCCCAGGATGTTCATGTCCATGGGGCCTCTGCCCTTGTGGCTGGAGGACACGGCGATGGCCCCAGCTGCACATCAGGGTCCCCCCCAGCCCCAGCACTGTGGGGACATGGCTATGGGGCACCCTGGGAGCCACCTCCCTCTGGCTGGGGGAGCACACCTGGCAGAGGAGGTGCTGCGCTGCCTATAGCCCTGCTATAGGACTGTGCCCCCAGTTTGCTGTCACCAAGTGTCCCTCTCCAAAGCAACCAGCACCCGGGTGCTCCCCTCTTGCTCTGGTTCAGGGGAAAGGGACCTTTCCCAGGGTGTGTGCCCAGAGGATGAGGGTGAGGAGGGGGTCCCAACCAGGGTAGGGACAGGCCACTCACACTCCGAGGCTTGAGCATCCCCCTCCGCCCTCTCAGGGACTCCTACAGCCACTTTGTCTCCGAGGGTGTCCTGGCCAACACCCTGGGGGTGCTGCTGGTGGCCTTCGGGCTGGTGGTGGGCTACGTGTTGACGCGGGATGACTGGAAGCGCCCGCCGCTGGCCGAGGAGCTGGCCCTCTCCATGGACTTCAAGACCCTGACGGAGGGCGAGAGCCCCGGTGGCGGCAGCCAGTGATGTCCCCAGCTCCCCGGTCCCTGGCACGGGCTCCTCGTGGTGTCTGTGGGATGTTCCTGTGTACCCCGTCCCCAGTGTCTTGGGGCTCTGCCCAGCTCAGGGTGACGAGGACAGCTGGGGAAGGACACGCTTGTTGGTGTTACGCTGCCCGTTGGGTTCAGCCTTGCTTGGCCTTAATCTTCCTCAGCTCTGCCCTGCGCAGCCCCCGGTGACCCCCCCCGAGCCCACCCCAGCCCTGTGGGGATGGTGGTGCCACAGGCAGGGGCAGGGGCTGGCAGCGGCACTGGGGCACGAAGGACGGGGGGTCCCTTGGCTCTGCCCTGCTCTGGGGACCCGGGGACAGGAGCCCAGATTTCCCCGCTGCGAGTGGCCGAAGCCCAAAGCCTGTTCTCAGTGCCGATGGGCAGAGGGGACGTTTGCTGTCACCGAGATTCCCCACTTGCTGGCAGCCCATCGCCCTCCAGCGCGGTCACCTGTGGGGGCTGCTCCCCCCCAAAGGGCTCCCCGGGGGCTCGGAGCGACCCGGGGTCTGTGCAGGTTCAGTGTTTTCACGTCCAAAATGTTTTCCCCTCTCTCGCGATGTTGTCTGCTCAGTGGATGCTCCCGACCTAATAAATGTTTGCAGCTAACCCTGTCCTCCTCCCGTCTCTGCTCCCCCAGCTCATCGTTTCGGGTACCCCTGAGCTCCCACATGCCGTGAGCAGTCAGGAGAGGAGCTGCCCGAGGGGCTGGGGAGGGCAGGGTGGGTATTTGGGATGGGATTGTCCTACCTGGGCCCTGTGCCGTGCACCCGGTGCCGCAGAGCTCAGCGGGGGCTGCGCGAGGGACCCCCTGGGGACATCTCCAGGGTCTGGCCATGCACTGGATGTGCCCAGGGAAGTGGGGGATACCCCCTGCCATGAGGAGGTGCAGCCCCGAGATGCAGGCTCGTCTCCTCTGCCGAGGGTAAAGCTCCTGGTTCCCAGCGCTGCAAAGCAAACGCAGCCCCTGGCAAAGGCACGAGCCCAAGCCGGGGTTATTTGCTCACTACAACCCCGATGCGCCGTGTCCTCCCGGCGCTGCGCATCCAGCCCGGCCTGGCGAGGGGCATTCAGCCGCGAAACCCAGCCCTGGGTTTGGGCAGGGATGAAGCCAGCAGACACTCGGGTTCTTGGGAGCTGCAGGGCTCCAGCGTCCACAATGCCGTGCTGTGCCTTCCACAATTTAATCCAGAGAACTCTCTGATGCAGCTCCGTCCCCTATTTTATTAATGCCCCTTTGCTAACGGCAGCAGCACCGCTGCCTCTGACCCCTCCTGCTCCCAGTGGCGCCAGGTGCCCGTCCCCATCCCCACACAGTGACAGCCAGACGTGACCCTCGCGCCGTCCTGACATCCCCAGGTTATTTCCACACCGAGAAGCCAGGGCACGCTTCTTCGCTCACCACAGCGTGGGAAAAACACCAGGCCAGACGCCCTGTCCAAGTGTTAACCATTTATAAATAAGTACATTTTTTCATACATACAGTTTTCATTGTACAGATTACAATCTGTATACATTGGGGGGGGGGGGGAATGCATTCTTTTGAACTTTTCACATCTATCTCACAGCTCACATGTACAGACAAGAAAACTCTGCTCAAGCAAATACAGCAAAGGAAAAAATATGTTTTCTTTCCTTATACATGAGAGGCGAAGGCCTCCGCTGTCGGCAGGGGTTGCTCTTCCCACTGCACAATATCACAACTGTGTGGTGTTCAATATATCAGTAGAGAGAACAGAACATGCATTGAATAATATACTGTACAGAGAGAAAGTCCTTTACATCAGAATTATAGAAAAGCTAAAGGAAAATTTAAGTGTCTTAAAGATCTTCCCAGCAAGTGTCTCGGAGGATGGCAACCAGGGAATTGTACAAAGCACAAGGTGTGTGTACTGTACGTGTTTGTACCAAATCAGATCCTCTCGGATGTGAAGACAGAAGGGAGACGAAACGCTGAATGCAACACTATGGGAAAGAAAAGGCTGGACAGGGATGACACCGGCAGTACTGGCAGAGTCCACACGAGTCTCTGGGTTATCAGTGTAGCAACAAAACGGACTTTACGTAGCACACAGTGCTGCTCTCAGTGTCTGGCTTATCAGTGCACAGCGAGGCAGACCCACGGCGAAGTGACCCAGTTCCCTGGGCATGAGGCTTTCCCACCCACCCAGCACGACCCCGACCCGCCGGAGGAGACGACCCGCAGCCCCCACCGCCGTCCCCGGACAGCGTCACCTGGAAGGGACAAAGTCTTTTGGCAAAGCAGCCCTGTTTTCACGACTAGAGGATGCGATCCCGTCGGACGGGACCCGGCTGCTGACTCCCCAGTACCGTGACAGCTAGAAAATGAGCAGGAGGAAAGGATTCGGCGGATGGGCTTGGTGTCCGTTGGCTTTCCCGGTGACGGTCGCGCTAGCTGCGTTTTCTCTCGGGTAGGTCTGTAACTGTTGCGGTGAGATCCAGCTGTATAGTCAGGAGTTGGACATGAACGCATCTTGCTAAAGAATTGAGCCCTTAGTGGTTTTATATTAGAAAAAAGAGTTTGATTGAATGAAAATCCAGCAATTATTCACACAAATCTGAAAAAAACGCAGATTAACTTTCAACCATTGTGCTTTGTGTCCAACACACACCCCACCAGACTTCGCGTAGAGCAATCAGCAAGAGGTGAAGGCATTTATCCGCAGAGGTCCCAGCAGGTACAACAGCTCTTCCCCTAAGCCCTTGGTCAAACACCATTAATCCCGGTAGAAGAGTTATCTTGAATTCCCAAGACTAAAGCAAAGTACAACCACCAAAGAGCTCGCGACAGCTCACCGTGGACCCACCTTTGCAAGGAAGGCGGAGGACTAGCAGGCACGCCGGCTTGCTTTTCTCTAGATAAGGCAGAGCTGGCACTTCGGTTTTAGCTAGACTTCTTCTGGGTAACCCTGAATATACAGCAACCTTTGTACAAGGGGACTGAATCGCTCTGAATTTAGTAGCCACCCTGGTTCCGGACCTAATCCAAGTATGGCTTAGGTATTTGTCATACGCACACACAAATGTTCACACTAGCCAAGCAGTTTTCTTTACAGCCAGGTTAAAGAAAAAAAAAACCCAAAAAGTTCAGTGCTCGGACGGACCCACCTGCCAGGCGGCAGAGGGACAGACAGATGGACAGACGCACGCCTCGGTTCGTCGGGAGCCGGCCAGCCTGTGCCCTCCCAAGCAGCGACGCAGAGGAGGCAGCTCAGGCTGTGTGGCACCTCTGGAGCCAGATCCCAAGGGATCTCTCTGTAAACCCCTCCCTTTCCTAAGCACTTCCAATGCCCACGAAAGACTATTTTCAAGGCCCTCCAATGCTATTCCCAGCCTGGCTGGTGGGGACCCAGGCAGAGCCCCCCACCAGGAGGGTGTCCCCTCCCCTGGGACTGGAGCACCCTCCCAGCCTGGGGGACAACGTAAAAGCCGGTGAATCCCCATGGAGGGACGTGGCAGACGCCCACACCTGCAGCTGGGAGAGAAGATTTCAGCTTTGGGGCAGCACACCCCGCTCTTGGAGCGGCTGCAGGCAGAGGACGAGACACCCCTGGTGGGAAGGGCAGCTGCATATGGGTCTCAGCTTCAGCATCGCCCACCCAGCGCACCCCAAGAACCAAACCCGGAGGTTTCAGTGTCATCTAGAACCTGGTTTACTTGGTGCACCTAAATCGGACTCGCTCGCAAGATGGGGGCTTGCCACCACTGCAGCCGGGGAAGGGACGGAGGCGCCGGCTGGCAGCATCATCCCGCATCTTAATTACTCAAAAAGTAATTAAATACGTAGCACAGACGGACAAGACAGCACCGTGTCTGAAACTCTGAGCTGGCTCCCGCAACGCGGCCAGGGCTCGTCAGCTCTAGGTGTGAGCTGAGAGGGTGAGGGGACACTCAGGCGAGATCTGAGCCATGCGCACAGCAGCGCGCTTCACAGCAGGACCACGCACGTCAGCACAACACGGAACGACCTCCGCTCTTCAACCACGCCAAACCCAAATCGTGACCTTGAGGACATGAGGGACTGTGTAAAGAACGGCTTTTCCAGGGAGAGGTGTGCTCCTTACCCACCCGGGGCCTACAGCAGCCATCCTGCCTCAGCTGTCCCTAAGAGAATTGCCGGGGAAGTGCTTTAAAACCACTGCAAATAATTTTGTATTTAAAAATTACTCAATCTGTTGATGCTTATATACAAGAGTCAGTTCTTGTGCTATAAATGTTATGATTCATTGCTTCGTTTCTTTTCTTTTTTTTTTTTTTGAAAAATACACTAAGAGACAAGAGCTGTTTTGCTATTTTCTAATGAAGACACTACTCACGCTTAAATATCCAGTATTTATCATAGTAACAAATTCAAACAGTAAAGTGCACCCATTTACAGAGAGAACAGATGGAAAACCATTAGTGCAAGAATCCTGTGAAAAATGTAACACGTGGTATTGTGAAAAAACCTGCACGCTGCAGTATTTAAGCCTTCTTTCAGCTTGGTGTTTGTGTTGAAAGTGTGAGCTGTTTTCTTTTTCCCTTAAAACATCTTCATAAACCCAAAAGTTATACACAGAAGTGCTGTGAGGGGACGTTTTGGAAGGACATACGGGGAGCACAAGGCAGTGAATAGCGAAAGCGAAGCGCGGGCAGTTCTCGCATCGCTGCTCTCGGACTGTCCCGTTTGCATCTCAGCGAACTGGCTCACGGCCGCAGCCGTATAAAACAGGGACGGGGCTGAATTTGGTTACTCTTTCCTTTCAAAGAAGCAACTAAAGGTAGGAAGCCACTCACTCAGTCAGAAAGCTGGAGGATGGGAGTCATTCAGCAAAGCGACTGGTGTTAGTCCAGACCCAGGGATACGCGTGTCCTAGCTACAGGGGCACTGAACGCGGAGCAGAAGATCGGTTGTTCCTTACAAAGCAGAACACAGTGCTTCAGAAAAAAAGAGGAAGAAAAAAAACCATCACACCCCCTTCACAAGGAGAGAAATAGTGCATGGAACTGAGTGTCCCTGCGGCTGCGGGGAGCCCGCCCTACCGAGGGGTCCCCCAGTCCGCTCCCCGCTTTACAGAGCCCTGTAATAAAGCAAAGTATCAGCACTGGGTTGCACCTTGAGGAAGAAAACGCCAACCTCAATCCAAATACTGGCTTGGACAGAGACCAAAGAGCCCAGAAGAGCACAAAAATCTCCAAACCCCACGGAGGAATCCCCGCCCCGAACGCTCTCGATGTGTCTATGAGACACAAGCCCCCATCATCCCAAGGTGTGCACGTCCCAGTTTGCTCTGAGGCAATGAAATAGCAACGAGATGTGCTGATCGACACACAGAAAAAAAACCGAAAAAGCCCCATCAAAGCCAGGGTTTGCTTAAGAGTTTTGGACCAAGTCCTTAGCTGGTGTAAATGGATGTAGCTGCACTGATGTTGCGCTGGGGATATGCTCATTTACACCGGCGGAGGTTGGACCCCACGATTTGGTTCAAGAAGTCTTGTAAATCTGTTCGCGTAGCCCTTTGGAAACACCGAAAGGAATCGCTCCTCCTGCTCAGCACTGAAATCGCTCTGAAGAGTTGATATGAGAGAGGCTCAGCATGGGCACAGGCACTATTTTGCTTTAAAACAAGCTACAGGGTTATCGCTCTCCCCCCTGGTTCATCCCACCCTTTGCCCTCAGTAACTGAAAAGGCAGATTACAAACCCACCAGTAATAAATGAATCTGTAAAGAAAGTTCCTCCCCTCCTCCCCCCCCCCCAAAATTTCAGAGAGTAATTGAAAAATTACTGAAAATCCTATAAAAAGGATTTTGGAACCGTCCCCTGCTTTCCACACTGTCTTGATGCAATTTGCATTTGATTTAAAAAAAAAATAAAATAGAAAAAACCCAAACCAAAAAATGTCCTGAAATATATCGTATAAATAAATTATAAATATCTCTCTTTTAACTACAGCTCCTTAAAAAGCAAAACACGATCTCCACCATTTACAAGCACGGAACATGGCAATCGCTTTCCAAGACTTTGGGGATGGATCTAGCGCAGCCCTCGCTACGCCACCGGCTCCCCGGGCGGGAGCGAGCTGAAGGGAAGGGATGCTGCAGGGCTGGGTTTGCTGAAGGACCCCTCCTGCCTCGGGAACCATTGTGCCACGCTATGTATCCTCATCATGACAAAAAGAAAAAAAGAAAATAATTAAAATTTGCAATTTTCCTCCTTGAATACCACTTTCTAAATCAGATTTTTTTTTCCTTGCAAGTAAAAACTCCACCAAATGAAACCCAAAAAAAGAAAATAATTAAAATTTGCAATTTTCCTCCTTGAATACCACTTTCTAAATCAGATTTTTTTTTTCCTTGCAAGTAAAAACTCCACCAAACGAAACCCCCAACACCCCCGGTGAAAACGTGGTGTTGTGTGTGAGGTGCAGTCACCTGCTAACGTGTGAAGAAGAAGTTGTCGTATCCCAGTTCAGGCGCAAGAGCTTTCTGGCCAATTCCCTTGGCTGATTAAAACGCATACGAAGGGCCAACTTTAATCTCCCAATGCTTGTAAAATGCCCCAGAGCAAATCGGTGTTGGGGCAGCCGGCAGGTAGCCTGCAAAGCAGCAAAGCATCGCGTGATCCCCACCCCTTCTGGCCGATGATGTAATTAAATAACGAAGGAATCCCATTTGGATTAAAACGCTATAAACCAGATGAAACAGGATGGTTATTGTGCATAGCTACTGGGTACTAAAACACATCGTGCCCTTGCTCTCTGTGGGTCATTTGCTCCTCGGAGCAAAGAGCCAAACAACCCCTCTGGCACAGGGACCTGCGGATGCAGCCTTGGGAGAGGCTCCTGTGATCCCTGCTCTGCTCCCGCTCGGAATTCTCATCAGAATTGTCTAAGAGCTCATCGAGACAAAAGAAACCAATTTAAATCGAATGCGATCGTCTCTTGAAAAAGAGCTGGTTACCTCCCGCTGCGTAGGGGCTATTTCTGGACCACCCCGCACCACGTACTAAGATATCCTGGTTGGGAACTTAGCTGGAATTGGGCAAACGATACTGGCTCGGCTGATGTTGGCTTCACGGTCAGCTGGGGAACGAAAGGGCTGGAGCACGTGCATGGCTGTCTGACCACCACACAAAGTACCGGAGAAACTTGGTCATGTAGCTACCAAAGAGAAATAAAAATAATAATAATAATATGCATGGAAATCAAGCTTGGAAGTGTGTGCTGAAAACATGAGGGTCTTACTCCAACAAGCGTCTTTTACACATTAGACTCCACAAATGGTCTCTTTGGTTTGATTGGGGATGTCTGCCCTTGCCTGGAGTCCCTGGAGAGCTGCCTGTACAGGTTGTCCTGGTAGGCCTGCGCCACAGGCAGCGTCCTTGCCACCTTGACGTCGGGATACGAGGAGGCTTGGGTGACTCTCTCCAGGAGGTCTCCCCGGGACCCATTGGCCAGCATCCCATGGGGGCTGTAATAGTCTTCCTCTAGCAAATGGCCATTCTGTGCATTGTTGGTTTTGTTATAAAAGGCAATGTTGCTGATTGAAGAAGGCGGGCTAAATGATTCTGGCTGGGGGAGATTGCCAGGAGATGTAGGACTAATGACAGTGTCCACTGACGACACAGCCCAGGTCCGGTTCTGCTGATGGAGATGGGGGTACTGCTGAGTCCGAGCGGTTTTATCTATGATTCCCATGAACGGCGTGGTCCGGGAACGGGCTGGCTCGCTGGGGTAACCCCCCTGTGTGGGAGAGACCGGAGAAAGTTCATCGCACGATCTGTCGTAAGCTGGCTTGAGAGGAATCTCCATTTGCTGAATCGAAGCGGAAGGGCGGAAGTTGGGAGTCAGGTTGGAGGTGGAGGAGATGCTATTGCTGGAAGGAGAGAAGCGGAGGCCAACGCTCTGCGAGTGGAGCAGGGGCCTTGGAGTTGGCGGGTGAGGCTTGATTTCACTGGGATTAACGGTGATGGGCCTTCTTATGAGATGAGACACATCTGGAGAGCCCAGCTGGCTGGCAGGGAGGGAAGAACGTTCCAGGTCAAGCTTCGAGTGACACACTGGATAGTAGGAAGCGGACTGGCTTCGCCCGATCTGAGGCGTCTGGCTGTATCTCATACCCCCCCTGTACGCCGAGGACGGTCTCTGCGGAAGGTCTTCTTTTGCCAGCCCTCCATGCTGACAGATCGCTCCCGCGCTGAGGCTTGCCTGAACATGCTGCACTGGTCTGCTGTCACCAACGATGCCCCCGATAGAGCCCTGGTAGACCAGCCTGCTCTGGCTAACCCCCATTTCCCCTGACGCCGACTGGTACTTGGTGGCCATCGAGTGGGCAACCTGGCTGTAAGCACCGGTTGGGATTACAGTACTGGAATGGACGGCTGAGCTGGGCTGGTTGCTCCTCACGATCTGCGCCTTGGCGGGCTGGAGCCTCAGCCCCTGCTGCGGCACGGCCACGGGGAGCTGGGGCATCTGGAAAGACCTCTGCGTCATCTTGGACAACGGAGACTTTGGTCTACCGGGGAGCTGGCTGACTCCGCTAGGTTCTTGCTGATAACGAACTGGGGAACCGGACTGTGACCTATAGACGCTCATGCTTTCTGCTGGGGGGCTGGCGCGATACTGAGGACCTCTACGAAGAGGAGAAGGTGGTGGGCTTTGATATTCCTTCCCTTGACTTCCAACAGGAGGTGGGCTGAAGCGGTAAGAGGAGCCCTGGTGAGCAGGGGACGTGTGCGGAGGACTGGGTCTGTAATGCGAGTTCTGGTGCGTTGGAGACAGAGCAGGAGACGTGGACTGGTACCCTTGCCTGGTTGGTGAACCCACGGAGCTATTGGACCTGAAATCAAAGACCTGATGAGAGCCAAGAGGTGAGCCAGAAATATAGGCCGAGTCCCTGTGAGCTGGGGACGGGGGTGGGCTCTGGATGATGGGCAGCCCTTGGTTGGGCCTGGACTCTGTCTGCAAGCCAATGGAAACATTTTCTACATCCTGCTCAAGGTATTCCTCCTCAAAGATATCTTGCACAGAATACAGCTCTTCGTGCTGGGCTTCGGGTTCAGGCTCCACCGGGAGTGGCGGTGGCTGCTGCTGCTGCTGCTGCTGCACCTGCCTGCACTCCTCTTCCACCCGCATCAGCAGCCGCTGGATCTCACGGTTGTTGGGACACAGCTTGATGGCCTCGTTCAGGTCCTCCAGGGCTGCTGAAAACTGCCTGCTTGACAAAGGGATAGAAACAAGAGCTGAAATTACTCTGCATTTGAATGGAGCCTTTCTCGGAGGCTCCGGAGGGTTAAGTTGCTTGTCCGAGTTAGTGAGGGAGATGTCTGTGATTGCCACCACTCGCTGCGCCTCTCAGACTCTGCCTTATGTGCCTCACTTGGATTTATTTTATTCAAACTGAAAGAAAACACTGCCAGCCATTCTGGAGAAGAGGGGAACACTGTCCTGAGATGGCACAACCCAGACTAGCAAAACCGCCTGTCCTTTGCAATGTATGTTACGGGCTAATTAACGACTCCTCACAGCACCACCATGAGCTTTGCCCCTGCCTTAGCAAAGGGGAAACCAAAGCATAGATAACCAAGAGCCAAGCTCACCACTACTGTAAACAAGCGCAGCTTTGATGGAGTTGCAACCGCTTATGCCAGTGAAAATTTAACTTCTGCCTGATGCCAAGACCACACAGCGTCAGGGCTGGCTCCAGAGCTCCGGGGCTCCCACGGGTCAGTGCTTTAGGCGAGGCTTGTCTCTCCAATTTTGCAATGGATTTGGCTAACTTCTTCTGAACGAAGGAATTGAGCAACATTAGGGAGCCTGCGTGCTCCTGGGGAAGCCTTTGCAAGGGAAAGGCCAGTCCGTGAGGAGTACAAGGGAGGTGGGGGTTCGGGGAAGGGGGTTGTCATTTACAGGGACACTGTTCACTTTTGAGCAAAACCATCTGTTTGAACACGACTGTCATCTGGGGGTACGATCTCAGTGAAAAACTCCCCAGCACCTCCCAACACCAGCCTAAGCTTTTGCACAAGCCATTGAAAACCAGGTGGAGGAAGGAAAAGCCTCCTGCTCCCTGGACTGTGCTGACCTCGGGGTGCTGCTGGGCACAAACTGGGAAATAGAGAAGAAAAGCCAAAGTGGTGGCAGTTTCTGATGGAGAGACCTGGGGAGAAAAGGACGCTTGTATGTGGGGAGGCTGATATCATCTGGAAAGGAACCCAGTTCCTTACAAGTGTTCTGGAAACAATGGAGAGGAAAACCATTAAAGGAAAGGCATTAGGCCAGAGTGGCTCAGCCAGCAGGACTTCAGGGCAGGGCTTCACCTCCCGCAGCAAGACCCAGTGGATCAGGCAGCGCAGCACCAGCTGGGCCAGGAGCCCGGTTCCACCCATCACCTCCAGCACGGAAGGTCAAATGGTGGCGGTGTCTGCTGAGCTGGGATGTCTGCACAGGTGGACTCGACACCTCCAGCTACGGGTGATTCTCTGCACTGTCACACCAGGCATTTTGGCTGCTGCTTAAAACCGAGGTGTGTGCAGTGACAGTGTGCCCAGTCCTTGAGCACAGGACTCAGAAGCAAGCCCTCCAGCTCATTTAGGAATGGCATTGATCGGTTTTCAAATTTAATCTCACATCTTTTAGCCTTCAGGGAGGTTAAAACGGGAATCCTCTGGGCTCCATCTGAGATGCAGAGAGATCCCAGTGCTGCAGCTCTCTAGAAGCTGGTTGCAATGCTCTGAGCACAAGCTACGGCTGAAAGCTCACCGGCTGGCGCTTGCCTGCACAGTCATTGCACAGCTAGTCAGCAGTTTCTGCCTTGCAAAAAGTGCTGTAGGACAGAGAGATTCATAGATTTTAAGGCCAGAAGAGATCACTGTGATGAATGAGTCTGCCCTCTTGCATAACACAGGCCATGGGGCTTCCATGAGTCATATTTTGCTTTGAGTCCAAGTTGTGGTTGAACTAAAGCGTGTTTTTAAAAAGAATACCCAACTTTGGTGTAAAAGTTTCCAGTGTAGTAAGATGTTCAGACAAAGTTCAACTAAGAAGAACATCCCAAAACGTTTCAGCTGTCTCCAGAAATTACCAAATGAGGGAGGGTGTTACTTTGGAGTTTGAGAGGTTTGTAATCTCATTAATGGATGCTCCTTTGCCATTTCTTCCCATGGGGACCCCGGTACGGTTTTGCACGGTGGGTGCCTGCATTGGTGTAGCCAGGCTTGAAGAGACCAGCCCTTCGCACTTTTCCCTCTCTCTCCTCACCTGCTGCTGCGTTTGGCCCTTGCTCTTGCATAGTAAGCTTCATAAGATTTCGGTTTCAGCTCCAGTGCTTTAGTAGCAAATTCCTCCGCCATTCCAAAATCCTGTCATTACAATAGGTGTGCAGATAAGTAATTGAATAGATATAGAAATAAAAATATATACAGTTTGGGAAGAAAACAAACTTAACATGGACTTTTTTTTTTTTTTGCACGTACCACGGAAAACTTGATGGTACTGGAATGTTTCACATGGATTCAACATTGTTTACAGCCAGAGAGCTACAACGGCACGTCCAAAGGCTCGAAGCCCTCTTGTAATGCCCGATGCTGTCGGCACCCCCAGAGGCCAGCGTGCTGCTGGCTCCATTCTCGTTGATTGTGTCCCCAACAAGTGCATGCAATCCCTCTCCAACAACCTACAGTCTTGAGGAAACATCTGGTCTCGCAGAGGCTGGAATGTAATCTCACGAAGGATTTTTTTTCCATAGTTGAAAGCAATAGGAAACCTTTCCCACGCCCTCTACTTCCCACTCTGCAACACACTGACATACTTCGAAGGGGCTGAATAAAACTGCACATGAAGGAAGGGACTATGGTATCTCAGTAGCTACAAACAGGACTTGCCTGGCAAAGGTGTCCTACCAGTGCCACCCATTCCACTGCTCCTTGCCTCTCCCCTACACCTCACCTGGGAGACTAGTTTGGGAGTGGGGAGGGAGAGGGCGACCGCAGGGGATGGAGACTGCTCTGGGTGCTTTTGAGTGGCAGTGCCACGAGATCAGGCTATCAGCTATGGTTCAGACCTGAGGGCCGTCCTCCCTTGCCTTGTCCTGAATGCTTCACATACCTCTAAGCTCAGCTGAAGCTCAGCACTTGTGAAGGAGACCTATTCCCCGTGGAGGAGCTTTCATTTCACAACCAAACATTGTTTTGGATTGCTGACTTGGGCTATGACCCTGAGCAGTTCTCGGAGAAAGGACTGAAGAGTACTCCTGATTTGTTCAAAAACTCTACTTAAGCAAACTCTTGCTCAGGCCCTGCCCGGGGAAGCTCATACTTTTGTTTGTACCTTCAGTAGCAGTTACTGAAGAGATACTGTCCAATAGTGTAAACTGGGAATGTAGGCAAGAGGTAGGTACCTTTATGGTCTCGTCTATAGGCATGAGAACTGCAGGAGCAATTACAACCCTCTGAAATTTTCTACCACAAAACCTGGGATTCCCCAGTTAACAATAAACCAAAAATCTTGTCCTTACAAGCGCAGGCTTAGCTGTCAGTTGGCTCATTTAAAAAGAAGTTTCACACTTTTCCTACAAACTGTGGTGTCTCTTCACCAGCATTAAGATTTGACTTCCACTGCTTTACATCTTTCTCCCTCACAGCTTAAAGAAATGAAGGTGTCACAAAAAGCCCTTCCCCTCCAGTGTAATCTTCACTGGCTCATGGCCTCGGTGGAGATTTCACTTTTCGAGTCTATGGAGACTTTAAGTTGTAGAGGTGAAAGCCTCTGCACAGAGAGCAAGGGGGAGGTGGCACCGGCCTGCTGGGAGAACAGACATGCTGCAGGAGTTGGTCGCTAGATGCTGCTGGATGGGAGCGGGGAGAGTGACAGTGATCTGGCAGTTCTGGGAGGAGAGGGAGTATGTGGGGGTGTTTCTGGATGAGTCACTGCCCTGGGGAAGTGCTAGCCCCCTAAGCATATGCTCCTTCATTTTAAATTAATTAGTATTCAAAGGAGCACATCTCCTGGCTCCTCCCTCACTGCTGCCCTAGAAATCTGGAAAATGCCTCCACCCCCAATTCACATCATCATCAAAAGGGAGTAATAAAAAATTCAAAAAGCTATAAACATAGCAATGAATTTTTAATCATCAGAAATGCATATTAAATCATTACTTCTTTTGAATTATAAAATGTCAATGCTCTGTGAAGGACAACCAGGTTACACAGAGGAGAGATCTCGGAGGGCAAAGCACGACTAGAGGATGGACGTGTCTCTGTGCAGAGGCAGAAAGCTGGCAGTTTGTGCTTAAGGCCGCGAAGAGGGGGGAGACTTACGTTCATTTTCCTTCGACATCGGGAGAGGTTGAGGAGGAGTGACACCTTCAGCTCACGGAAGGTTTTCAGGTCTTCTCCAAACCCTTCCCTGGGGAATTTTTTCAAAGCATACTGGTAGCGCTGGGCAGCCTCTTTCACTTTACCTTTCTAATAGAAGGAGAACACATCAAAACGCATCCTTTACTTTGCTGCAGAGAACTCACTCACCAGCCCCACGAACGTTTTAGATGGTTAAGGTGACATGACTTCACTATTTAGCTCTTTTCTAGAAAGGAAAGCCAGAACATTTGATCAAGGGAACATCTGATCTGGAAATGCAGATGCCCTGTGCAAGTTGAGTTCTCCCACTTCGTACAGAGTCGTCACGCTACAGTGGGAAACACAACAGAAATGGTATTTACTTGATACAACTCCATCTGGTCTCTGGATGGATGGTCTTTTGAGCTGGGTGATCAGTAACCCATTTCTGGAGAATATCCTACACTCAAAGTTTAATAAGCACCAGGGAGGGTAAAGAATATGAAGTGTGGGACTTTGGGTGGAGTTCCTGGGGCTCAGAGAAGCCTCTGCAATAGCACAGATAGATGTTATGGCACTGATGGGGCTCTGAAGTTGGACAAACAGGTTGAGATTCATCTCCCTGGACTTTAGATGTCTAAAAATTAGGTGTCTACATCTAAGCCTATCAACTGGGTTCCTTTTATAGTTATTGGGACGCAGCAGTCACCTTCAAAGGGTGACTCATGTTTGCTATTTTGGGCACCTATTTTTGGGATGGGATGATCTGCGCCCTGGAGGGGGGCAGCCACGGCAGCTAGGGTGAAAGAAAGAGGGCAAAATGGGATCTAGGACGCATGCAACTCATGATGACCCAGACATAAATTTTGCAGCTACGAATAGTAAGCTTTAAAACCTTGTAGACTCAGGTTTCTCAGCTGTATCATGTATCTCTGGCAGATAACTCCAGTTACAATGCCAGCTTTGCATATTTTCTGCTTCACCCTTAGAGCCCAACAGTGAATCATTGTTGTACTTGCACATTTTGTGTGTGTGTGCAAATCTCCAGGTTTTAAAGATCGGCTTAAAATAAACACAGAGCAAAAAAGACTCTCTAACTGCAATGGTGGAATGTCTCCCATGGGCTAAAGGACATGACAAAGCCATCTGTGTCCTGACAATCTGTTTTCATTGCAAAAAGTTTCTTTCACGAGTTTTTCTGGGATATACTCTCTTGTTGCCTTGTTCCACAGCAGTGAGCCTGCTAGGTAATGACAGTGTTGCCAGATCTGATGCAATGACATCAGCACTCTGAATCTCTGTAAAACACTTGGGTTCTGGTGTTTTCAAAGAGGAAATGAAGTGCTGGCTCAAATCCAGAATGCAGAGAGACTTGGCTTTGCTTCAGCTTCGTTTGGCAATCAATCCCCCCTCCCCAACCCCACTAACCAAAACCAAACAGTCTGCAACACAAGGAATGCTGCGAGCAGTAGCTTTTACTTGCCACAGGTTAAGGCAGCAGCATTGCTCAGTCAAAACCTCATACAAAGTCATCCTGCAAGCTGCATCTGTTCAACTTTTCCAAAAACACTCTTCTCACCTTATAAAACATGTCTCCCTCCTCCATCAGCTTGCTCAACAGGATGATCATGATGTCTGGTTTGGAGGTTGCCATCGCCCATGTTGCTGGACCTGTAGTGTACAGGATGCATGATGGGTAAAAAACTCATACAATGCAAGGGTGGTAGGAAGCTGGGTGGAAAAAATATCCTGGGGTGGGAATTTCTGCTGGAGAGAACAACTTGGCATGGTCAAAGGGCAGAGCGCTCCAAATGATTGAGCTGGCAATTCCTCTCACACTTAAATTAACGTCATCCACATTGCAATGGTTTTCCTTTGCAGTCATTAAGGCTAAGCCTAATCACCACCACCACCACCACCAAGATGGTCTGGGAAATGATGGGAGCCATTTCCACAAGAGGGCAGTGCTGATTGTGGAACCAGCTGGGGTGGGGGAAACAAAACATATTTAAAAGGAAAAATCAGAGTGGTTACATAAAAGCATTTCTAAATTAAAATCTCTGCAAGTGTACTAGGAAATCTGCAGTTCGACTGTCGATAGGCGTTTTGTGTTTAAGTGGATTGTGATTTCCAACTTCACAAGATGTGAAATACTAGAGTAGAAAATCCATTAAGGTGGAAAATACGACGAAGGAAAGGTTGTGTCTAAGTGCTGCTGGTGCCGAAGCTGTCCGTTGGGCTGGGGACACGCTGGCTCTGCGCAGGGGGTCCGCCCATGCAGAGCCAGTTTTTATGTCAAGGACTAATATTGGGAGGGAAGGGATGGCGAAAATTTAGGGACAACTCATTAGTGTGGGTGAAGAATAAGTCAACAATATTCTATAAGTAGATTCAGTACATTTTGGGGGAAGGAGGTTAGTTTTTGAGTTCAAGTTATTCTCTGCAACAGTCATTAAAAAATTATTTGAAGGTGAGGTAAATTAAAAGATTAGAGGTGTTGGGGACGCATGCAGGCTAAATCAAACAGGAGAAAGCAAGGCTGACAAAGCTATCAGATCGAAGCTGATGCTGACAGCAATGAGATATACCTCGTGGGCGACTCGGTAACGTCTGACAACCTTCAAAGAAAGGAGAAAACAAAAAGTTGTAGGAGAGAGGGGGAAAAAAAAATGGATGAAGGTGAAAAAAAAAAAAAGAAAGGAAAAAAGCAGCTGTGAGAGGCAGGCAGCAAAGAAGCCAATGCACCAGCAAAATCCCCTTTCACAGGAAAACGTAACGTGAGCAGCTGTGTGGCGCAGTGCAGGTAACACTAAGATCTGAAAGCATACACAGAGCAAGTGAATGCAGCAGCTCACAGCAATGCATGGACATAGTACGTTTGTCGACTCAGACTAGTAAAGATAGAAAAAGCATTACCAGAGGAAAGACCTTGCCAAAGAAACAGTTGTTTATTGATTAACTTTGCTAAGTAATACGACAGCAAAAAAAATATTCCCCATTTTAATAAAGAGAACAAGGCAGCCATGACTCGCCGGCTGCTTTCGGAGTACGAAGCAGCAGCTGGGGCTCAGGCTGCCTCTGTGTTACACTCAGATTTTCTAGGAAGCCAGCCCCACTGCTCGGAGTCCAGCCTAAGCACAGAGCCGACAGCGGATTGTCCCCTGGTCCCTACCTATCTTTGCTCCTTTCTTCAGGAGAGTGACGACGACCGAGGTGTTGCGGCACCCCACTGCCCTGTCGAGGGGGCGCATCCCGCTGTAGTCAACGTGCTCAATCATGGCCCCATGGTCCACCAGAAACTGAACCTGCAACAAAAAGCACAACAGTCAGTTCTGCTCCTGGGCGAGACCTTCGCACACCGCTGGGGATATACAACCAGCAAAAACTTGCTCTGCTCCGCTGCGTGGGCTAAAACCACCTCTATAGGGTCTGAGGGGACATCAGTCTCATGTGCTATACTCTGGGGAAGCGCCTGCACGTATGGAGGGCCAGGACTCTCCATGCTTATGGCTACATCAAGCTGAACCGTACTATTTTAAGGCTTTTACACCAATTGCCTGTTTTCTTTTTTTTAAATTTTTTTTTTTTTTTTTAAATTTTCATCTAGGTTGGAAAAGCCCTTGAAGCTCCTCCAGTCCAACCATGAACCTCACCCTGACCGTTCCCAACTCCACCAGATCCCTCAGCGCTGGGTCAACCCGACTCTTCAACCCCTCCAGGGATGGGGACTCCCCCCCTGCCCTGGGCAGCCCATTCCAACGCCCAACAACCCCTTCTGCAAAGAAATCCTTCCTAAGAGCCAGTCTGACCCTGCCCTGGCGCAGCTTGAGGCCATTCCCTCTTGTCCTGCTGCTGGTTCCTTGGCTCAAGAGACTCATCCCCCCTCTCTGCACCCTCCTTTCAGGGAGTTGGAGAGGGCCAGGAGGTCTCCCCTCAGCCTCCTCTTCTCCAGACTAAACCCCCCCAGTTCCCTCAGCCGCTCTTCGGCACGTATTACAGGCCACTCACCACCTCTGCATCGCCGTAGAAAGCTGCCAGGTCCAGCGGAGTGCGTCCGTTTTTATCCGCGTGGTCGGTGGCAGCTCCGTTCTCCACCAGGGAACGCACCACGGCGAGATGTCCCTTCAGACAGGCCCAGCTGAGGGCTGTCAAGCCCTCCTTGTCCATTAGAGAAATGGAGGCACCTGAAAGAACAAGTGTCAGTTCACTTGAGGGCTCTCTGCTGTCGAGCACTACGATACAACAAACCACCCACTTAGCAATGAAAGCTTATTTTTAGAGAGCTATTTACATAATTATTAATTACTTTATTAACATTTCTCCCACCACAGATCCCCACCCTCCATGGCAACTTCAAATGCACTGATAGGAACTGTGGCAAATGAGTTTATTCACACCAAGCTGCAAACTTTTTCGCACCTAGCTCTGTAGGCTTTTCTGGCAAACATCTTCTGAGCAGCAGGGTGGATTTGACATCCCTCATCTGAGACATCAATCTTCCTTTTTAACTGTGTTTTTTTTGTTTGTTTTTTAATCAAAATCCCATTCCAGCCTGTGTGAGTCAGAGATGAAGACCATTTTGCTGTTTCAGCAGGTCATGGTGTACCAAGGGGAACTAAGTCAATTCAGCTCCGTTCTTCTAAAAAAGCACATATTTTCCCCTCTTCATTCCCCTCCCCTTTACCCAAATCGACACAATTTCCAGCAGTATTTCTCCCTGAACTTTACCCAATATAAATACAGCGTTGTGGGATAAACTACTGCCAACTGCAAGCCAAGGAGAGAGGGACTTGACATTTTCTTGGATGAAGAAATCGCGCTGCCATACCAACGGGTCAGTATTGCTTCATATGGCATATGGATGCGCATATGAGATCTGAACAGCAGCATTAAGTGAACACTCCTCTTCGTGGCATGAAGACAACTCCTGTTGCCATGGCACAGGCAGGGCTCTGGCTCTCGAGCGTGCAGAACAGATTCGTATCAGCTCTGCTCCTCTGAGGAACTGCGGGTACCTGCGGGATGCTCCTGCCAGCAGGCTGCGATGAATTGCTGCTGCAGTATTTTTCTCCTGTAGGTAAACTCTAAACCGCCCAGCATGAGATCTTCACTGGCTCCAGAAAGCTCACCAAGTGGGGGAGTAATGTGAATTTCCTGAACCTTCCCGTTCACCCCAGCTGACGTATCCCCCGGTTAGCACACATCGCCCAGATGATAAGCAAACTGATAAGCGTTCCAGCTTGCACAACTTTTTGTTTGCGGAGGAGCACAACACATGAACATTTGCTTGGGATACGTTCAGAAACCTCCGCCCAGAGCTCTCAGCACAGCCACAGCATCCTGCTCGCCGCGTGCCCGCGAACTGCAGCGTGGAGTGCCAGCGAGGGAGGTGGCAAACGATGGCTGGGGCAATCTGGTGTGCCAAGGAGGGACACTGGCTGCAAATGTACAAGCTAAGGGATGACAACATAAACTCCCAACATCTTGCCAGCCTTCTCTCACGTTGCCCACGCTGCACCCAGGAGCCCTTCTGAAGCTCTGTGAAAGCCCTCCAGATGATCCTCAACTGACCTAAGGCCAACTTCTGCTCAGCAAACAAGATAAAGCCTCGTTTAATACCTTCTTATTTGTACCAACTACTTTCTTGCAATCAAACCATCAAAGTCCTCTCTTATGTTTTCCCTCTGACTCCTCTGGAGCAGGTGAAAAAGCTGCAATAAGAGGGAAGACTGGAAAGCCACATCGTCACTCAACCTTCCCACTCTTCTCCCAGTCCAGCAGAAGAGGCACACCACAGGGTGACAGGCACAGGCTTCAAGGTATCACTGCAGCAATGCAAGCTGAAGGTCTAAGCGAGCGGACAATGTGCACTGCTTCAGAAATGCCAAAACACTGCTCCGAGGCAGGCTGGGCACGACCTCCGCAGAAGCGTCGAGCTCCTGACGCAGACGTGGCTCCCAGCAGACCCTCTGCTTGACTCTGAAGGCATCTTTCGCTCCTTCGGGGATCTCTGACCTACTCAGCATTAAGGCAGTCAAATGTGAAACAAACTGATGGTTTCGAGGGCAAGTGGCTTAAGGTGACCTCACGGGACTGATCCCTGCTGCAGTGGGAAACATTTTGTCTGGGTAAACCCAGCTTGGTTCTGGGAAGGGCTGGGCTGCTCCTTCCCTAAAGCAATTAACTGGCTAAATGCACGAGTTTATGATTTAATGTTATCCAGTAGGTACACAACAATGAACCAGTGTCATGGTTTTGGCTGGGATAGAGTTAATTTTCTTCCCAGTAGCTGGTACAGTGCTATGTTTTGGATTCTGTGTAAGAATAATGTTGATAACACAGGGATGTTTTAGTTGTTGCTAAGTAGCGCTTACCCTAAGTTAAGGACTTTTCAGTTTCCTGTGCTCTGCCAGGGAGGAGGTACACAAGAAGCTGGCCAGGAGAGCTGACCCGAACTAGCCAAAGGGCTATTCCATACCATAGGGCGTCATGCCCAGTATAGAAACTGGGGGGAGTTGGCTGGGAGGGGCCGATCCCTGCTCAGGCATCGGTCAGCGGGTGGGGAGCAACTGCATTGTGCATCGCTTGTGTTTTCTGGGGTTTTATTTCTCTTTTTGCTCTATTAATTTTCATTATTATTATTATTAAAATGTAGTCATTAAAATGTTCTTATCTCAACCCATGAGTTTTACTTTTTTTTTTTTTCCCCCCAGATTCTCCTCCCATCCCACTGTGGGGGAGGAGCGACCGAGCGGCTGCGTGGTGCTTAGTTGCTGGCTGGAATTAAACCACAGCAGCCAGCTAGAGAAAAGAAAAAACAACTGACACTTGGAGCATCAAAAAGCAGCAGGGAGTGGCCAGGATGGTCGGACCCTTTCTGTACAGAGGCTGCACCCAAAGCTGTGGTGCCCAGGCAGGGTTTGCCCCCACGGGGACAAGGCTCAGTGTGTCAGAGGCACAAAAGAGACAGCAAGGAGCAGCATCCACATGTACCATGGACCCCAAGGTGGCAAAAGCATAGAGGGATTGATTTTTGCAGGAAAACGAGTTTCAGAATCAAGCTGTCTCCAAACAGAATGAGCATCAAGATTTATTTTGCTTTGTGTAACACAGACCCATATAAATATCACCTTTAGCAGAGCTGCTACCAGGAAAGTTTAATTCACCGTTCACATGTCCGTAGTTACCTCTGGGTGTTAAGTGAGAGCAGTAGGTAACTCTAAAAATTTGGATTTCAAATTGATTGATGATTGCAACTTGGTTAATAAAAAGTGTTTACAAACGCTGACTGTGTTAATCAAGTACAGTCAAATGAGATTTGCTTTGCAACACACTAATTAATGCTTATGGCTTATGATTCACACACTTCGATTTTAATGAAACACTGAACAGGATTGTCAAAGCCATTTTAATTAAAATACACCATATATCACTGTACTCTGCCCAGGCTTGAGCTAACTTCTCAGGACCATGTGTTATAGCATATTTAGTGGAGTTTATTAAGCTATTTAGAAGAATGGACCTTTTAAAGTAAAGAAGATTTTCAAATTTTGACTTCTTGAGCTCTCAGTGTCCAAAGAGCCAAGGAAACATTACGAGCATTTGCTGGTGATCCCATAGCCAAAATCAGATTATCTGGTATTTTCATCCTCCACTGAAACAGTCAGTCTTAAGCAACATGCACAGTTCTCAAGTCTGGCATTTTAAGCCTTTTACACAGATTCAGTCAAGCTGCAAAGGAGGCCACGCTACAACTCAAACATGGAGAGCGTTAAATATGAAATTTTTAAAAAAACAGAACACCAGAGAAGAATTAGTTCGTAAGAAACTCATGTCTCAAACTGATCTCTGACACATCCCTACGCAGGTTACAGCACTGAACAGCAAGGATCCCACTGGCCTGTGGCACAGGACAGACAGACAATGAGAAACTTGTTCTTGGAAGCCTGGCAATTTTACAGTGAAAAAATGTTCTTACAACTACTACGTAAAATATTCAAGTGTCTCACATTTTGGCTAAGAGGTCAGACACAGTCACTTACGATACGAAGAAAATATCCCTTCCCAAAGAGGGATCTTACCTGAAATAAAAATATCAAATAACAATACAAGAATTAAAAGCTATTTCTAGCCAAAAAATAATGGAAAATTACCCAAACCAACCAACCAACCAACCAATGGCTATTTGTCCAAAAAAAAAAAAAAAAAGCAATCTCTAAGGAACTACAGAAGTAAGAAATAATCGTGTTCACACAGGTTGCAGGCAGCGTTTTGTTCTGACTCACCTCAAACACGTACAGCAGAAATGAGTAAAACTGAAACATGTTCCTGTTGACTGAGTAACTCCTAGTGAAGGAGAGTTATTAGACACTAAAAGTACTGAGCAAAGTCAATCTGTGAGTGCAAAGCTGAAGAGCAGACTACCTTCAATTCTGTTTTATTGTCAACAAATACACCAAATCCTTGCCTGTGCCAGGGCCTTACCTTCCTGATGATGGTGTCAAAAATGTGGGCAACAATACTAGAGCTAAAAATGGAAGTGTTAAAATGTGTCCCAAACTCTGGTCCTGTGGTTGAGTCTTGCCTGCCTCATCCATGGTAATGTTGATGGTTCAATCACATCACTTGGTGATTTTTTTTTTGTCTAAGGGGAAAGCTCCAAGCACGGTTCAAGGGCATATTCTTAACTCAATGCTCAAAGCACCTGTGATATGTTATTTTCTAACTCAAACGTGTGGTTTTGAAGCTGTGAGCACCAAACACAGACAACAAAACTAACAGCCAAGATTAACGCTATGACTACTCTAGTCTTGTTTCTCCAATAAATTGGACACAGTGCTGAGAACCTCTCCCACCACCCGATCCAGCGGTGGGATTACAATCCCCACCCTGACATTACAAACTCCAGCTGTGCAGGAGACAGTGCAGTGGGACTCGCCGTGGCTGGTCTCCAACACACTTCCAAGCACGTGCTCTAACCTTGTGCAAGCAGGAACTCCACTGTGCCCAGATGTCCCTCAGATGCAGCCATCATCAGCGGCGTCCGCCCTTGCTTGTCTGCCATGTTCACATCAGCGCCGTGCGTGAGCAAGAGATCTACGATCTGCAACACACAAAGTGAGAACACACGTTGTATGTAGAGACCCAGCTGGGAACACATGTTGTATGTAGAGACCCAGCTGGGAAGAAACCAGAGCCAAGGAAGAGCAGAGCGGTCACCATGTCTTGAAACCTCACCCCCCAAGGCATGGTGCCTCGGGGGTTACTGCTGCAAGATCAGGGCATAGGAGAAGCAACGGAGGTACAAGGACAGGAAAAATGGCCTTTTAAGTCAAGAGCATCCCATTTACCTCCCCGACGGTGAGATAACACAGCACTTAAGCAAGAGTTGTCTGTAGTCAGCAAGAGCTGGGGGTGTTTGAAGCATCAATGTCACCAGTTCTCACTCTGATCATTACCCAGAAGAGTTGGAGTTTGTCTTCACCTGTATTTCAGCAAGATGGAAGGGATGGCCTTGACACAACATTTCAGGCCATCCCGGTGGCATGAGGAACCCGCTCACCTGCCAGTGGCCCTGTCTCACAGCGCTGAAGAGGGGAACGACCCCGCGGCGGTTGGGTTGTGCCACCGCGGCACCCTGCTCCAGGAGGAGCCGGCAGACTTCCAGCTTCCCCCGCCCGGCCGCCGCCGTCAGAGCTGGAGGAGAGAGAAAAGCATTGAAGGGAAAGAGCCACACACTCCATGGAGCTTTTTCCCATCTGGAGATAGGTCTTTCTGCTGGATACCAAAGCGATGGTGCCTGAAACGCCAAACGTATCTTACAGCAGGCAAAATAAACACAGAAAATGGGCTGGATCAGTACAGTTCTAGCTCTTACTTGCCATTTTAATTTACTTCAAAGGTCAACTCTTCCATGAAAAGATCTCATAATGTCACAGAAAGAGTCTGATTGGGACAATCAGCTTCTATTATTGTCTGCAAGTTGCAGTGAAACTGGATGAGAACCGCAGTAAGCATAAAATAATCTACAGGCGTGTGACTGAGGTCCAAGGTGTTGCTGCAAAGAAATGTAGAGCCTTGTCACATGAAACCTTCACCATTTCTCCCTGTGCCTCCTGCAGGTTTCCCTACTGCAAAAGCCACAGGCTGCAAGACTGAGTGTGTCTTAGTAGGGGCACAACGTCCAGAGAAAACACAGGTCTTTAGGTATGTGTTGTCTTGACAAAATCTTCTGCAACCTGTCCTTGACTCATTCCACCCTGACTACAACAGAGGGATCAAGCCGGAGGCACTGACAGATCCCTGCCAGGCACTGGATGTCAGTCAGATTTGTGGCTTTTCTCTGTCCAAACAAGCACAGAGCAGCATAATTCAGATGGAGGACTTGTATTGTTAATATCCCACTTTAGCCTGTAGATCTCTGAAACCAGGGAAACAACTGGAAAGCAAAAATGGCAAGAATATCTTCACCTGTTCTCCAAGGAAAATGCTAATTCTGGGCTTTGTTTCTGGCCAGACTGATCTGACCATCAAGGGTGTTTGTGTAAAACCAAAATTACCTCTCGTTTCCAGTATTACAGATGCTCACAGTATTACAGGTGGGTGGAAGTAACACCTGACAGTTCTTTCCCTCACAAAACGTGCTCTGTTACCTCAGAAAGTATGGCTGGGTTAGAAAAAACACATTCAATCTGAAAATAGTTCCAAGTGCAGGACCTGCCTTTGACTCGTCTTTGGTATTAATTTTAGACTTTTCAGTTCCTCCCTTCTCTCCCTAACTTTCTGTGCACTTCAGCACAGCTCCTCTGGCTCGATGCTCTGCTGCTTCTGGTAGGAGTTTGAGCAGAAGGTGGGAGTCTATTTCTAACTGACGTAGCTTGTTTTTTCTTTGAAGTACATTTCTGTGGGATGGTTGATTACGAGGTGTTGATGGGTTTCCAACTGCAACACTGTTAATGTTGGGGGATTTAATTAATTCTCTATTCTGTTCCACATTATGGTTGAGTTCTCTTCTCTTGGGGTTGAGAGACACCAAGAGTTAAAAGAAAAATCATCTTGCTGCCACAAGCAGAACATACTGCAAAATCTATAATCAGATCCATGTGGGTTTTAAACGTAAGCTACAAATATAGAAGGAGGACTGTGTGTAATGTGCACGGCAGAGGGATCGGTATGCAGGGCTTTGGGTTCTATTTCTAAACCTGCCTGCACTTGAAATGCTGCAGGTTAATTTGAGGTATTTCACGTCAAAATGACTTATGTTTGCAACAATGAAAATACTGTAAAACACCAAAGTGTTTGGTGTTCACCATGAAATGTTCTTTGGAAAAGACTTTACTGAAGCAGGACGGTTTGGTCCGTGGCCATACTCCACTCTGCCTTGCAATCCACTCTGCCTGGACTGACATGTCTTTTTGCTACTCTGTCCCTCAGGGTCAAAGCAACTGGTGTGGGCGTGTAGCTCCAGCCTGTCCTTTGCAGCTCCAACTCAACGGCAGCTCAAAAGCTTTTGTGCTACTGAGCACTCAGACCTTGCTGCTTCAGGAAGGTTCCACATTGATGACCTGGATTTGCTGCCTGCTGAGGAGAGAAACCCATCTAAGCTTGTCTTGTATAATGCACAGATATCTAAGCATCTATCTTCAGAAATGGAGAAACCCTCCGAGGGATGAAAGGAGCTGAGTCCAGCTGGACCCCAGGAGACCAATTCACTGAGGTACACCCAGACTTCATCAGTGTCTGTATTTGAACAGAAGGTTGGACTAGATAACCCACCGTGGTCCCTCCAGCTGCAGTGAGCTGGGTACTCTGCTGCTGCTCAGAATACAGGTGCCTCACCCCCGTCTCTCCAGCCTTCTAATCAAAGTGGCTTCCGACATCCCCAAGCTCCAGCTCCACTGCTGGTCACCTCAAGCCCAGAGCGCTCTCCTGTGCCTGCTGTCCAACTGTCCAAGCCCAAAAGCTCAATTAAATTACTTTAGGAAAAATTCTAGAAGTACCTGCTTATTTAAACCTTTTAGCACTCTGTAGATGGACTTACCAAGTGGTTTCTGACATCACCAATGTGCCTTACAAGAGCCATTAGTCTCCAAAAAACCCACAACACAAGGTAAAGCTGCGTCTGTGTGTTGAAAGGAGATTGGAAAAGCCAAGGAAAGGTAATGAGAGGAAATGAGAGAAATGGAAATGGTTTTGTTTGAAGTTTTACTGTCTGCCAGAGAGCTCCTGTGGCCCAGCATGAGCAAGGCGAGTCCACCAAGCTCAGCCGAGGAGCAGCGACCAGGATCCTGGGCTGGAAAACAGGAACATTCATTTTGCAGCTTTTCCATGAGGACGTAGTGCCAGGAGAACAACTCACCGTGCAATAACAAAGTCTTGGCATAAATGCCATAAAACAGTTGCTGCATTTCTCAAAACACAGCTCAAAACAAAACCTGAGACAAGTTTCAGGTGTGGACGTGCCCCCCTCCGTCAGCGAGCAACGTCAGACAAGCCACAGTCTCCAACACCAGGGATCTGCAACGGCACATTCTGCCTCTGCTGTTGTGCAGAGCATGTCTGTTTTCCTAGAGAAAAAACAACTTTATCTGGAGAAGGAATCATTAAATTGCTCCTATACGGCACATGTATCTGCTTCACAGCCTGGCAGCAAGACAAATGCAGTTTGATGGAGTCGTTCTTTGCACCTCCAACTCTGATGGAGTTATTACAAGTGACTCAGATACTTTTGTGCTGGGTTTTGATATTAGTCTTGTCCCAGAGGGAAATATTCCATCTGGAGTTGGCTATAGTGTGCTGTCAGCAATTCCTAAACTTATGATGTAACTTGGCACTGCCATTTGGATGATATCAGGCTGATATCACTAAGCCAGGCAGTCAGCTCTGCTCTGTGGAAGATTAGATACACAAGCAACAAGTATCAAAAAAGACATGATTCAGATTTTTAGAGCAGATTGCTATTTTTAGGTGGAAACCAGCATTTCTCTTCAAATTGATCTAAACTTGCCATTTACTTCTGGGAAAATAATAACAAAACAATGTGAAAGGCAGTCTTGAGATCCATATAAACTTGTCCTGCCAGTGACAGGACAAAAGACTGCTGAATTTAGTGGTTGAGTCATTTTTGCTCATTTTCCCATCTTACTTACCACCAATTTTAATGAGATGTATGGGTGTTCCTTTGAGATGGCTTCTCAATTTGTGTGCAATTTGAAAATCACAAATCCATGTTCTCAACTATCCTGGTTACTCAGAAACCCCCCTCAGACAGGGAAACTCCCAGATTCTGTGTGAGTCCAGCTTTTGGCACTGCCAGGGGGAGAGGTATGGGAAGGGGGACAGCAGAGATGGAGAAGGCTTTGGCTGAAGCATCCTTGAGGAAACAAGCAGGCTGGGAACAGCAGAACTGCCCAGGACACGAGGAAAGAGAAGAGCTGGACTTTGTCATGGAGAAGAGAGCAGTGCTCAGCTTTCAGACTGGGGAGCACGGCTGAGCAGGACGTCGTGACCTGCGAAGGCAGAGCCTCAGGGATGGGCAGGGTTTAGACACCAGTTCAGACAATGCCTATGGCTTTATACCAGACTTAGCCAGATTCATCCAGACAACCCAGGACTATCTTAACTCAAGAAGCGTATCTGTAGTATTTGATGCTGTCCATGAGGTTACATTGCACGGAAATGTCTTAGTGGCTTTTGATCAAACTCTGAAGGCATCTGGATCACCACCCTATTTACAAGTTAGCCCTCAGGCCCCAAACACCAGAGAACATTTCGGATGAGCTGTCTCTGGCCTGGTCGCCACTGTGAGCTCACTGACAGCAAAGCCGTTGTCCTATTACAATGCTCATTCAGTTCATTTGACTAATTCCATATCCAATTTCTTTTTTCTCCCATGACACCCTAGGGGAACTTTTAAATTGCTTATTTGTATATGTTGCCCTTATTTCTGCTAATAATGGCACAATGGCCTTGCTACTCAGTTATGTCCCCGTGGGTGCAGGAGCTGACTCCTGCCCTAAAGGCCCACAAGTGGCTCAGAGCAGCCCGGCCACCGGGCAGGCTCCCTGCTGGGACGACTCATCCCTCCAGCTTTGTCCTTCAAAGCTCAGGGGCAACACTTTCTGATAGACTCCATTCGATACAAGGCTCTAATATGGCTACATTTTCGAATGTGCGGTGCATGAATCAGCTCAAAATATAACCCAGCTTTTTCCCGTCCCCCGCTTCCAGCCAGAAACAACCTGACCAAAGACCAAGCCACACGCCAGCCACTGCCTGTACCCTTGGATCGTGTCATTTTTAAACAAAGCTGACAGAATCAAAATCAGTGCTCCGTTACCCAGACAGGAACATTACCTTGGTGTATTAACTTGACAGGAACATTACCAGTGATGCAAGGAGATTAGTGAGTTGAGTACAAAAGACAGTGGGTAATAGTTATGAGGTCATTGGAGTTAAAAACTAACAACTCTAAGTTTGAATATCTCAAGAATTGGAGATGATAGCGCGTTTCGTATCTGTGGAGTGGAAGGGGTGAATGGCTGCTTTTGTTTTCATATAAGTCTGGAAAGCAGGGCTTCTGTATTACACCCATCAATATAAAAATGTAGTATTGCACAAAAGGACATTTGTTTAATTACCAGGTGCTAAATAACGAGAAGTTTTCAGAAAACCAATGGATAATTTAACAGTCATGGTGCTGCATGTAACAGGGGAGGGGAGAGAGAAACAGGGAGATGCTGTGGACAAACATGCCCAATATCGTGAGACAAAGAGCAGAACTTTTGTGTCCATCTAACTTAATGTGAAATGTTTCAGAGAAATTAGTGGCCTGGTTGTCAGAGATGCTGCATGCCTGTATGCTCCTGAAAAGTGCCAGGAGCTGCAGAAGCTCAGGATTTTCAAGCCCCAAACTTCTCTGTTTTACTTAAGCTGAGTGCAGACTCCAGCCCGGCACCTGTAAACCACCCGAAATCAAATCAGCAGAACTGATCGATCCTTCTCCCTTCATCAAAACAATGCCAGGGATCAGGGATGCATCAGGTGACGGGAAGCCCATAAATACAAACACAAACATGCAAGAAGAAGCTACAGCGTCTACAGAAATCACCTGTCTCTCCCCAAAGGCTGTCAAAGCTGTTGATTTGTGCTCGCTCCACCTCCTCTTCGTCTTTTTCTGGAAGATCGAGCAGGTAGGAGACAATCTAAAACAAAATGACATGTCAGCTCACGAACTTGGATGCGTTATATATAAACTGCTGACATCTTAACACGAGCTGCTCTGAATACACAGAGGAAAAGGAACAATCTCTGCCTGGCACCCTGAGCTCAAGTAAATATTCTTCCAGAGATCAATCACTGAGCCTGCTGCCCTGTACAAGCGAAAAAAACCCAACGCGAGTGTCTTGATACGACTGCAGATGATGAGCCTTTGTAGCACCAGTTCCTTACAGCTGTGTCTGCTCTGCTACAGCTGACCCGGCGCGTGCAGCGGACGCGCCTTCGCCGCGGCTACGGCTGCCGTAACCACTGAGAGACCCCGGCGTGCCCAGCAGCATCGACTCTCACCCCGAGGGGTGCAGTGAGTATGATCGTCCCCTTTTACTGCTGGGGAAACTGAGTCACGGGCAAGTGATGTAATGGTGCAGTTATAATCGTTAGCCTCTTCATTATCTTAAACTCCAGCCAAGATGAAGTTACTTCCAGAAACTATTAGCTCCTTTCCAGCAAATATCGTTTTTGGGCAGACTGTTAAAAAGATTTCCACTATATTTTTCTTCCAGCTGTGGATGCTTGAAACCCCAGAGAAGCAAATTAACTTCTTTAAAGGGTAAATTAAAGGATTTAATTGAGTGAAAATTGGCAGAAAATTTCAGTGTTTGGATCATGATGCAAGAAAGCAAGAGGCTAAGAAGAAAATGGAGATTTTACTTTAGTGACTGAAGGACAGAGACGTTTTTCTTGTTCTAGGAGAAACAACTACCTGCTGGGATCTAGGCTACAACCAGCATTTTCTGAGTACCTGGGAGGAAGCCATGCCTGCTCCACTGCCTGCAGCTGCCTGTGGGCACAGCCTGAGAGAGGCACCAGCACAGGGGAGCAGGGATTTTGGTGACAAGTGCCATTTTCCCATGACCTGCCAGTGATGCTCTAGTGCTAAACGGGACGTTGGGAAGGACAGTGGCACAGGGGGAAGCAGAAACCCAGGAGAGTGCCTCTGTGGACGATGCTGTTGGAGAGATGCCCGTGACACTTACACACAAGCATCTACTGTGGATGATGCTGCCTTGACGGGAGAGTGTGAGCTTGGTGTAACAAACCCCCGTGCACTCAGCTGACCCCCCAGCCGGGTGCTGTACTGCTCAGCAGATCTCGTGTTGCCTGACTAAAGCCTGAAGCTATGTCTATTATGGTTACGTCAGGGTATAATCACAGCAAGGTCTCCAGTGTGGCTCTACCAGTGATTAAGATCCCTTTACAAACATGCTAAATTATTTGTTTTATCACCAAAGTCGGAGAAAACCAGCAAAGTAATAATCAGCTTGCATCTCTTGTGACTGCAAACACCTCAAAACAGGGACTTGGAGTACTTTCTATAAGCAGCCATGTACCTTTTATGGTACAACAGAAACATTAAACAATTCCAAAACTCCTTTCTATACATTATAAAGGTGACCAGTATTATCTGGGGGGAAATTCCCATTTTAAAAGTTCTGTCCCCTGTTACAAATTATGTTCTCGGTGTGCAGACCTTTATGGTTTTGAAGTCACATCTGCTTCTAATCGGTTCAACTCACAGTCACTTAGCTAATAAGAATTTTCCAGCTTTTTTTAATTAGCTCCTCTGATCTGAGCACATTACCTATGTTTTCATGGATTACGCTTAACAAAAGCAAAATCTAAACTCAAGTAAATGAGAGGAGCTCAACTGAGCAAAGATCCTCAAAGACTGCTTCTCAGTAGGAAAAGCATACATCATTTTCCACATCACAAATATTTATCAGTGTGATAGGAGGATGATCTTCAGCTCTTCTCTCTCTGCAGCATCCAGTCCAAAGCTACATGTTCTCACACTCCCCTAACAGCGCTGGAGGAGCGGCGTAAGCAACACGCTGGTTATCCACCCTTGCTTAAAGGTTTATTCCAACAACATAAAGGCTTGTTACTCTTCTTGGACGCCTGCCCAGACCACGGGGTTTGCCAAGAGATCTGTGAACCCCGCTGCCTGGGATGGGAAGGGGAGGAAGAGTAAGACAGAAGTACTGACTCCACTTCCAAGACCCTCTTTGGTCAACGTTTTGGCTAGGAAATATAGTCAACCCTTGGTTTCCCACCCTGCAGAGGCAGCGATGTGCTGGTAGGTCTCACCTCGGTGTAACCCATGCTGGCCGCGGCGATCAGGGCTTGCTGGATGGCGTGGCTCTTCTTAAACACTCCCTGCTGTTGCCCAGCCATGGTCCAGTCGCATTGGATCAAGAATTTCACCACCTCCAAGTGTCCTCTGAGAGCAGCGTGAACCAGAGCGCACTGACCGTTTTTGTCCAAATGATCCACCTTGAGAAGAGATGATAAAATATAATTAAGCCAAATCATGGGCAAAACGTCTTTAGTTTCTTCAGAGTTTCCAGCCCTGGTTTCAAAATAATGCCACGTGTGCAATATGTGCATTTTTCTGGTAAACTATCCCTTCCACGACCAGAAAACAACCATTCCCAAAGCAACTCTGCCCCAGGCTTAGGCATCCACGGCCACAAGTGTTTGCTTTGGGTAAGTTACCATTATTTTTTCAGCTTTCTTCAGTTTTCTTCAGACTCAAAGACTGCAAAAGCATTTTTCCCTTTGTGTCCCGAAGTCCAGCAATTGTGTTTTCTTGCGGATTGAAATCATACACACTGGTATCATCTCCTTTATCCAAATCCACAAAAGGAAAACGAGCTCGTTTTCCAGATGCCATTTCTTTTAAGAGACACCGAAGTGCCTCAGCCTGCAGTCGAACGCACAACGTGAACCCAACGTGAAGTCAAGAGGAAACAGAGATCGCGCCTGGCAGCCCTGTAGGAACTTAACTGGGTGGTTTTCAGGAGGGGGCATGGTTTTCACTCGATGTCTGAATACAGCAGCTGGGATTTCTAGGTCCTTTCCCAATACCAGTAACTTGGAGAAAACAGATCAGCTACTGTCCTCCTCCTGGTTAACCCCTTCAGCGCTCTGCACATATTACTTTGATACATTCTACTAATAGTAATTATAGTTATGTAATACATAAGATGAGAAATATTTATCATATAATACATTAATATTATTAATATATTAATATTTCTAATTTCTCAACTTCTGCAGGAATCAATGTTGCAGTTTTCTGAGCCAGAATCAAACACCTCAGCCTTCAAACTAAACCCAGCTGGTTTTGGGGTATCTCCTCACTACAGTTAGGGATACTCAAGGAAAGCTATGAGTGGCAGGACTTTTGCATTGCATTGTGTAGCCCAAATATTCCTGTTCTTGGAGACGGAATGCTGTTTCTTACGAACGAGTGTCAGGGAGCCACTCAACTCTCTCAAAATATCCCAACAAAAGCAGAATTCTTTTTTGCCTTCATACTATCTTTGCATTATTACAGCCAACACAGCAAGATCTAAACAGGTCCCTCAGTCATCCTGACTTTCATACCAAAACTATACAAACCCATATTTTGCTTTTTGAGCTGAAGCTAAACATATAGAGAAACCACAAATTGTTTCCAGGAGGCGCCACTTCAAAAATCAGCACAATTTTCTTCTTCAACAAAATATTTAAACTTGACTCATTATATACAATTAAAACTCCAAACACTCACCACAAAGCTAAACAAAGGGTATTTTTCTAGGACAAGTCTGATAGAAGTTTTTGGAAAATGTGTCTCAAGGAGATATTTAAAGAACGCTCCGTGCTGCAAAAGCAACGTTACCATTTTAACCTTGTGAGGTTCAAGGACTTCTCTAGAACATCCTTCAACAGGTCATCAGTGCAGCGTAATTAGGCAGTTCCTACCTCAGACCCGAATTCCAGAATACTAATTACAGACTCTCAGGAGTTACTTAGCTTCGGTATCAACGAGAGATTTTCAAAGCCGTTTTAGCAGAAAGCCAACCCTCCGCAGCGGCATCCTGGCCTCATCTGCTGGAGGATATTCTTTAGCAAACATTACATACCCTGCCTGCAGCTTGTGCCCTGTCTTGCATAAACATGGAATACTTTAAACCAGCTTTTAGAGGAACACGGTCGCTTTACCTTGGCCCGTTTCTTGCACAGCAGCACGACGATACTTAGAAATCCAGCAGCAGCCGCGTAGCCAAGGGGGGTCAGGCCACTTTCTGAAGCAGCATCTACATTGGCCCCAAACTCCAAGAGCAAAGCCACCATCTCGGTGTAACCCAGGTGAGATTGGACACACAAAATGGGGGCGTTGTTCAGAACTTCAGTCCGATAATTCACATTTGCACCTCCTAAAATCAGCAACCGACTGACCTGCCCAGGGAGAGAAGAGCTCCTGTTAGTTGAGCTTTACCGAGAGACATTAGTTTATTGCCAGGGCAACGACAGAATGTAAACCAGGGCTCTCTGCACATTTCCAAGCAAATAGCAAAGGACATAAAACGCCGAGTAACGCCTGCCAAATACATGGTCCCATTTTAGGTAGCAGGAACAGTTCAATCTTTCCCCTGAATGGTTGGTAAGTGGTTTGAAGGGTGCAGCCTCACTTCATTTCAGAACAAAGTCACCACAGCCAAGCTGCAACAGCGAGGGACACAGCATCTCTCGCACAAGGATGGGAAATTAAAACCCACAGCTGGAGAGAGTCACTTGATTGACTGTCCTTCCTGTGGGATCCTCTCTAGGGCTTGCTTTGGTTATCCTATTGCCCTGCCTGGCTTGCACGGCGACCTCTGCACTTGGCAGCAGTGGAAAAGGCTCTACCTGATGCTGGAGAGAGTGGAAAGGAAGGGACATGGGGACAGACACCGGGCTCACTTAGGCTGTACAGGAAGGAGCTGAGGCAATCATCCTTCCAGATGAGGAACAATTTGAAATCGCTGCAATCCTTTCTGCTGTACAGATGAGTGACTTAAGCTAACACATTCATCCTTACCAATGCAAATGGGCACGAAGTGCCTGAACAAGCATGTGAGCACGTGCCACTGTTTGGCGTCACCTCCGAGTTAGTGCCTGTCTAAGCCAGAGCCCTTTATGGGGCTGATAAATTCCAACACCAGCTGTCGCATCCCACATCTCTGGGGCAGAAAAACGCAAGTGAACCATTTTGCACGGGCACAAATTTGCTATTTACTTGCTCCCATTAAAAGGAGATTCCTGATCACAGTAGAACAAGTTGAGGGATCATCCCAGACAGTAACAGAATCCCAGCGGAACTGATGGCCTCTCCCCAGCTCAAGACGAGCACCCAGCAAGCTGCTTAGTGCTGCCTGGGTAGGATCCCAGCCACTGGCTGGCAGCTACAGCAAACACTGCACAGAGTTGCTGCGTGTCTCTGGGAGCTTCTTGTGTGAGCTCTGAATCACCCCAGCTCTCCTCCTCCTCCTCCAGTACCTTTATGTTTGGGGTGTAGAGATTTCTCAGAGATGCCAAAGCCATAGAAAGACCTTCAGTACTGTAGGAGATCCAAAGCCCTTGCAGGATGGAGGAAGATACCCCAACTTTTTTACTCAGCCCCTGAAAAAGAAAAGATGACTTAGGTCCAAGCTCACAAATATGCTCAAATACACCGGGCAGATCCCCCTGGGTCTTTGGACTTCAAAGAGTTTCAACGAACAGCCACACACAAGATAATGTGACAATTTGCCACATCTGACCTTTGCAGTGAATTAATAAGCATCTAGGAAATAACTTGCAAAGGTACTGCAGCCATCTCCAAGGTCTAGGAAAGGCAGGATTAAACTGTGAGCAACCTGAATCCATTCAACACCCTCAGAAAATGTCGTGTTAAGGAGCACAGCATGCTGCCTTTTTTTTTTTTTTTTTTAATAAAGTACACATTCTTTTGGCAGAACTGATTCACAAAGTTTCCTTATTATTCATATGGTTAGACTAGATGACAAAATCTGCTCACAATAAGATAAATTAAGGAAGTCTCAACCACAGCCTAGAACAATATTCCCGTATCTCAAACCAGATTGTCTCCAACCTTTTCCTGCTGGCGTCCATGATCAGGCTATACGCAATATATGGAAGGTCTGACATCTTTTTCCAGCAACACTAATTGGCAGAGCACAGAACTGTTAAACAAGTTTCCCCCCTCCTATCAGAGGAGCAGTAATTGCTCTGTAGCCAACAGATGGGAACAAACGACTGGATCGAAGATGAGAGGAATGGGTTTGCAACTCCAGCAACAAGCTTCACTGCATGTTGGGCTCTGCTGTGCGATGCGGGTACGCCCTATACGTTGCTGTTCTGCTATCGATTTACCATTAAAGTCTGCCGTTTCCATGGAAACTGTACAGACATCTTTAATTCTGTTTTGATATGCAAACCCTGATTTCTACTTCCTTGCACGCCATGTGGTCATTTCTATCTGTGCAAAGCAGCAGGATCACATTTCAGTTTGGAAAGTCTGTTGTGCAACAGACTGACACGGACGGGGTAGGGTGGTGGGAAGAAAACCAGCAGCAAAAGGTGGGATTTATTTCCTCTAAAGGAAGATGTGCAGGGATCATCATCGATCCCTGCTGCTGGACTCAGCTGCAGACCTCTAATACCTCTGTGTGAAAGATATTCTGAAGCACCGCAACAGCCATCAACAGATTTGTCACTTGAAATGGTTTTACCATAAAAAGAAGCAACAGATTAGACAAGCTCTTATAAATAACAACTCCATGCGCTTGTTTCTTTCAAGATTCAGGGAGCTAAACAGAGAAAAATAATCTGCTTGTGTTGAGGCAGAAAAAGCGCTCAGGAATTTTAGCCACCATTAAATGCTCTTTTTGAAACAACACAATACAGGACATTAGAGGTCAATACTAAATTTCAGTGAACTCAGTACGGTATAATTGGACAAATGGAAAACAATTTTAGAATAAACAGTTAAAATAATTTAAAAATGGTTGTACTACTACCAAACCCATATATATGCTGTTTGAATCACCACACGGACCAAGGGAAAGAGTATGTATTTTCAGAAGAGCCATCTGAAGATAATCACATATGCCATAAAAATCTTAAACTGCTGTATTAGAACATAGATACTTAGATATTAGTGCAAGACATAAAAGATGACATTTATCCTTTAAAGAGTAAATACATTCAACACCATTATCATTCAGTTGCTGAAACAAAACTGCATTATTTCTCATTTTACAGATCATATCTTCCTTTTCGATCTCTCTTTCCTGCCTGGAAGTGTAAAGCAGGTTGAATCCTTCAGCAAAATCAAATCCCAATTTAACACAACATCACACCAAGATACCATCAGTGGTTTTCACTTCGCTGGGACCATCCGACACAGGCCCGAGGCACGGCCTGACCCTGCGTGTTTTATTTGAGTAACTTTGCCAACCCCACTCAAGCCCAGTTTTCAAACAGGCTTGCTTTTTTTGTCCTGCACTCTCTCTGAGTACGCAGCTCTCAGCATCCCTCATTTCTAACTTATTGCTTCCTCTGCTATTTGGCCATATGGCACGACAAGATCTTCAACACAAGAAGGCTGTTTCTCAAGGAGTATCAGACACCTTTACATACCTGTAGCTATCAAAGCGAGTGTTTCTGCCTGTAATTGGCATTACATTCTCAATCTGGGGACGAGGACACCCATTTCTGGATTACTGACATTTTAGCTAACTAATTTAAAATGAAATTAAAGACTTCTCTTTGGTTGATTTGCAAAACATACGTCAGCCTGAAGTTTGGGTCTACTTGTATCATTACTGCACACTTCTCTTCTTGCCCTTTCATTCCATGCCAGGCTTTCCAAGCTGGGTTTCCATATGCTCCTGTTAAGACTGGTAATTGCTTTAAAAGACTAAAACATTTGTACTTTTTTTTTCCCCCAAACTGTTTGAGGATGTTTGTGTTCAAAAATGAAAACCAGCAGATCTCAGCCATCAAGTGAAGAGAGGAGCGTGAAAGCTTCTTACCACCTGTATGACAGGTCATCCTTGTGTCTGTGCATCACTGATTTTTTACACCTAGAAGTTCCAAGTGTCCCATTATTACCTTGCACAAGGTACTGGTGGATTCGAACGGACAGGGACTGGGGAAGGACAAATAAGTTTTCTGCACTGTTTAATCAAAGTTTGTCTCTATATCCAGCTCTCAGTACTCTCTGGCTGGACAAAATGCTTTAGCCCTGTTGTAATCGTCTCCCGGCTTCATGATGGGTAAATAAAATGCAATTACAATGGCATCAGGCCTCCATAAATACTTTCAAAATTAGGACCTTCGCATCGCGGAAAGCTGCTTCATTCAACGATAACTTCGGGAAAAACACGCTGAACTGATGACCTGACACACTCCCTGCTTGGCAGAAAAACCATGCCATACTGGTAACAGCTTCAGCAAAGGATCAGACAGAATGAAAAGCTTGAATGGAAAAAAATGCTTGCTTAGGAACAAATACACTCAGTAACAACAGGAAAAAGAGTCTGTGTACATACTCTTGGAAATATTTTCTTTAAAGAATACTTGAGACCTTAAATATGGTCTGCAATATTCCAGCTCACTGCCTCCTTCAAAACCTAATGCAGCTATTGTTTCACTCCGTAAACACTCACAAATCCTCAATAAACACTTGTTAAACAAAGGAATAAAAACAAGCCTATTCAAGGAAAAGTAAAAGACTAAGTTTTACAGTGTTTCTAATCCAGCTAATCCAAACCCTTTCAAAACTTTATAGTACTTCCAAATAACATACTGTTATGCTTATCTGTCACTGAGACATACTATTCCTACTGCAGTCTTGCAAAACCAAGGATTTTGCTGAGTGATTAGAAACAGAAGGCAGTACTGACATTTTTCATATGCTAATTGGCATTTTCTACTATTGTAAATATTGCTCAATTAGATCTGGAATCTACAGGCAACTTGTCCACTTAATGAAAATTGTCATTTGTTTAGAGCCTGAAACCCTGTTATTTGTTTCTACCACGGAAGTGTGAAATGAAGAAGATTTGAAACCAGATTTATATGTAAATGGCAGCTGAACAGTAAACTCATTGCTGAATTTGGTCTTGGGAACGTAACTCAAAATTTGAAAATTATACCCTGATCAGGTAATGCACCGATCTGGGGTTCTTCCCTTTGGCTCCAGCCATCCCCTTCCTAAACGAGGAGACTTTGCTACCACACCTGATGGTGAATTTGGCACAGGGAACTCAACAAATAAATCCAACAGGACTGACACAAGGCAGGAACTATCTGTTTGCTCTAGGAATACTAACAGGGGTGCTAAAGTTCTTAAGTCTGTCAAATCATACACAGACCACATAAAAATACAGCCTCATTTTTACCAGTGTTAAAACACCCACAGATCCCAATAGTTTTAAGAAATTCTGTATTTCCTGTGACCTTACAAATCCATCCTCTCATTTCCATCTTCTGGTATACGGGCCAACAGGCACAAGGATGATACTTCGTTTATGCATCACATTGATGCTCACATCCAAGACTGCCTTTCAATTACCCAGGTCTTAAATGTCCGTGTGAAGAGTAAAACGGACCGACCATCAGATTTTAATGACCATCAAATTTTCTCTTTACAACCTAAATTTTGGATTGGATTCTTCAAAACCACTCCTTTTAAAAGATTTATTTTTTCTAAATGTTGTTATAGGAACTCATCTTACATGGGAAGAAACCTCTTACGGTAGAAGAGTAATTTTAGGTAAGGAGGCTATCTGCTGAATTTACAGTCTGAAGGACGGATTAATTTCAAGGATTTCTTATATAGCATTGCCAATTTTCTAAAGCTCACTTCTACACGTTTCAGCAGCCTGAAGCAATCACACTTCTTACAGCAACCCTAAAACAAGAAGAGACTGAATGCTGCCAGTGCTGGCAGATTATATGCAGCGGGGATGAGGCTGGCGTAAGTCTACATTTTAATTTTTGTTACCTTAAAAATATGTGCTTTGAGAATGTGGTGTCCCAGTTCAATAGTTTGCTGTCGATTTAGTTTTCCTTCTTGACGGGAAAACCAGAAGGCAAGTAATGTGTGGCCACTCCTAAAATCAGAAGAAAGAGTATGTTAGTACTTGCTTGTTACATCGATAAAAGAAACTTCTGACAACAATTTTTGCTTCTGCTAAGCCTTCAACCTCGTCCAGCTTTGGGAAACAGCTGGACTAATTCTCACTTGTAAACCACCAACTAATTGCATCCTTTATTATTGGTGATCACTGATAGCTCAAAAAACCCCAAACGCTAGAGGACAGCAAACATAAAGCAATATATTTTCTATGAGACATGTAAATTTGGAAACACCAGAGGTACAATTTCATGAAAGCTGAAGTGCTACTTTTATAGTCATTTAGCAGAGGAGAACTGTACTTTGAAAGCATGTCACCCATCCTGAAGTCATTAGAAAATGACATATTTAAATATCCACACTTTGAAAAAATGGCTTTTAAATGACAACTACATTCTCCACCCTGTGTCACGTCCTGCAGAGAGAACCAACTTTATTTCCATGTAAACCCCCTCCGAAACACATTCTCCAGATTCTCCAGTAATAAAGATGCTTCTGGCAACGACCTACCAGGTTGACAACCAAAGCAAATTAACTGAGCTACATGCAGAGCCCTGTTTAAAGCAAAACATAATAAAAGAGACAATAACTTCCTTCGCTTATGGTGATTTTTACCGACATTTTTAAACATACAGACTTCCAGCTTGTAACAATGAAAGCTCAGCGTGGCTGGGTCTTCTCAAAGACGCGAGAAGCTGATTCTCCACACACACACAAAGCACACACGGTACAAAAACGTGAAGTATTGCAAACCATTTCTGGATGAGATCGGCAAATATCTGCCCCTGCGGGCACGCGTGGATGCAACAGCAGGAGACCCAGCAATCAGGGGAGGAGGCCACTGAGGCTCCACACTTGGACCACAGCGGTCTAGGGACTTGCAGTTTTCTTGGTTTTGCCAACAAATTCGTACTCTTCTTTAAGCCCCTGGGTACTCCCAAGGGAGTCCTTTTTAACCCACTTTATTTCTGGAACTAAATAAAAATGCGACTACACATAAAAGCAATCAAACCCCTTCCAGCCAAAGAAAATAAAATATGATACCAACTGTGGTTTTAAAAGGGCTTTCAAGGACAGGGAATGTTATTAGCTCATCACTATTTGGTAAAGCAGAAAAGCGCTTCGCATGGCCGAACAGCAAGTAAAGATTAGAGAAGACAGAAGTTTTCACAACAGCGGGGATTTACCAGCGCATCTCCATCCAGGGAGAATGATCACCCCTGTCTCAAAATAAACTCAGAATAAAAGTGAAAGACTTGTAATGTCACGGCCAGGTGTTTGGCAAGGTCTCCCCCAAGCCCTGCCAATGAACCTTTTGGACCGATAACACGTGGATTCATTTAAGCGGAGCCCGATGACGCTTTGCCAGACCTTGTGGTACCGGTAAGATGTGGACACGTGCCCACTGGAGGAGCACGATGGAAAACAACATGCCTTTTTCTTACAAGGCAGGACTTGATCGCCAGGTCTTGATAGGCGAAAGAGCACCACATGCCATTTACATGTAATAAAACAAACTCTTTCACTGGTGAGTAATGCTATTGTGCCTCCCTCCTAAATGCAATTTAAATTTATAGGAGCACCATCAACTCGAACAATAAACTGCTGTCTGAAATGTTTTTATTGACTGATGGTACCCTTCACACTTTGGGTGACTTGGGCTCAAAAAGAAAATGAAAAAACCTCTTTTTTTGCACGCTTTGCCTGTCATGCTCCATTCCACACCCTGGCCTGGCACACGGCGAGGTGCTCGCATCGGGATCCCGTAGCTCCGCACTCCCCATCACTGGAGAAGAAGCTCCTCCAGATGGTGACTCTGCCCATTAAGATGTAGCTTAGATGCCTCAGCTGAGTGCTTAAAATTAGGCAGGATGCCTTGTGCACAGGGCAGTGCCACTGATTTCCACACGTCCGTGCTGTGAGAATTCTCCACATAGCACCAACAGAAGGGACAAAACATAAAAAGCTGGGAAAACAGAAGGGCCTTGGAAGTGGTTGTAGCACCTTATCTACAGCTTGTTGCCTTGCCTGGCTTTCGCTCTTCCCCTCTTTGTTACCCATCTTTGGTGTGGGAGGAGAACATCAGGTCGCAGGCTTTTAAAGGAGACAGACAAATCATTACAGCAATTAACCTCCAGAAATGCCCATGGAAAGGAGAAACAAATCAGAAGGAAACAAGTGACTACGAAACACAGCTTGAGCGTTGCCAGATACAGCTGCAAGTCAAGGAGCACAGCAATTGCTAGATTTTATCCGTCCCTGTTCAGTCAGATTATGAAAACCTATAATCACTCTAATACACTCAACGCAGCTCAATAGCTCATCAGATTCACAATGCTGCGCTCACGGTTTGGAGAAGAGCCAACGCATTTACCTCCACTACTAGAAGGTTGGTGGTGCAAGTTCATTCAGAGCCACCAGCTCACCTCCTTCCTGGGGAGAGTCATCAGGGTGGCAACCACCAAGTGCAGCTTTCTGCTCCAGCTCTGAGAGGCTGCACAAAGGGACCCTGCGGCCACCCCTCTCTACCTCGGTTTTTCACATCACAGAAGAGGAGATAACGCCGCTTGTTGATGGAAACCTCTTCGAAAATGTTTGGGAAGGCTCTGAACGGAGCTGTAACTATATTAATCCGAAATATAAATTGAAGATCCAGAAACTTCTAACGTGCTTTTTCTTTGCAGTGAGAGATGAAGTGCAGCTCCCGACTGACACACGAGCCCAGTTCCACAGTTAGCTCCTAAATTGCTTTTCAGCTGCAGCCAGTAGGGTATTTACCTAAATTTAATTATATGCGTGACTCTGGCTGTTATGAATAAGGCATGTACGAACTATTCCAGAATAAAGTACAGTATTCATGAGTAATACATTACCTCTGCAATGCTTCCCAGACCTTGGCTTTGGGCTTGTTGATAAATACTTGCAGTCACTTGTTCTGTCAACGTTAATTGCATGCTAAACCAGACTCCAGCAGCACAGGCTTTTTTGCCTTTTTTTTTTTTTTTTTTTCTTTTTTTAATACAGCAGAGGATGGCAGTAATGATTTCTACATCAAGGAACTCGGTGAAATGATTTGCTTTGAATTTCACCACTGCAGAGTTTATCATCAGAGATTTTTCTATTTTTAATGTTAGATTTCTTTTTGTGAAAAATTAATAGCGCTGCCAGCTCAGCTCTGGCAGCCTTTGTCTGCTCTCACAGGCTGCCTGTGTCAGTGCTGGCTCCCGTAGCAGCCAAGGGTGCCTACATGGATGTACACATACCTGTATGTACAGAGACATAAAGACAAATCTTCATCCTTCCAAGCCCCTGTATAGCACAAACTGGTGCCCAAGTACAGCAGCTATAGGTAAGGCTAATGTAAATGCAGACTATCTGTGGGCACAATCTGTGGATTCAGCAGAGTGGTCCCTACACATCTGCTCCCTTATTCACCCAAAGCCGAGGCACATACAGCTGTGGGTGCAGAGCAAGGCGATGCAGGGAGGTGGTACCTCAAATACACCCCTCATCGTGCCCCCGTCGTCTTGTGCCACAGATGGACAGGGACAAGGTGTCACTAATAAAATACCAGCGTGACCGAAGAGCTGTGATGGAGCATGGGGAAACACAAAAGAAAATACTGAAAGCTCCTGGATCTGTGCTGCATCTATACTATTCTATCCCTCAGGCAAAGTAAAAGAGATTTAAAAGGGTGTAAAATTACTCTAGTGTTAAGGCACTGCACAACTGGAGTAAAAGACATGCAAAAAAGTAAGTGAGAATCAGTCCTGTTTGCTTCTGAACCTACCAAAGTCCAAATTCCCTGATTTACACCCACATCTCCTTCCTTCCAGCTAATCCCATGAAACCATTCCAAAATCCAGAGATTTGACACTGTGCCCAGTGAATCTGGTCTTCCAAGAGACGTGTATTCATATTTTATTCAGCTCTGCAGAGTGCAATTTTGTAACTTCGGCACAGAGAATAATGTCTGCTCTGACAAAGCCCGAAGCCTCCTTTGCTTTCAGAAGGATGTCTGTCCAGACTGCAGAAAGGCCAAGCTCAGCTCAGTGAGCTCCTCTTGCAGGATCATTTAATCACCAAAATTGATTTATTGATTCTTGTAACATAGTTTCCCTCTGATGTTATAATTGCGAATTAACTTGGAAGGAATTAACATTATACAAGAAAATTCAGACAAAACAGAGAACGCTGTTAAGCATGCAATACTCTTTCCTACAGAATTAAACACTGGTTTAATTTGCTGAGCTAACTGGGACAGCCAAGTTCAAAGCCAAGAAAAATCCTTCCATCCCTCTGTTCAGATCTCACTGGAGCAAGACAACCTATGAAGTATCTGATCAAAAACCATCACCCTGCCTAGAAGTAACCGAGGACACAGCAGTGGCATGCTACCAATTCTAGCTGCTTTAGGAAACTGCAGGCACGCTTCCTGATGAGCAGGACAAGAAACCTATGCCAGCATGGCTGCTGCTTGCTTTCTTCACCAACAGTTGTCTTATTTGCACTGACCCACTCATACCATAATCACGGCTGCTCATTACACACAGGAACACCTAAAGGCCTCAACTTTATACTAGAAATCCATCATTCTGGGTATTAAACATGAGATTTCCAGGTTAAAGGGGCTACACATGATTATCTAAGCTTACTTTTTATAGTACAGATGATACGGCTCTGTCCATACATCAACAGATGCATGGATTAGACTTGCACATCCAGTCCAACACCCCAGTTTGATTGAAGCAGGTCTCTTAGAAAGATGCCAAATAATTTAATATTTCAACCATGTTATTACCGCCAAGCAGAAGTGCTAGACTGACTATTTCTGGTTTACAGGAGTCAAAGCATTGCACACAAAAACCCCATACCCAGTCACCATCCGAACTCTTAGCGTTTCATGACCATTCCCCACGGGCTTGTGTAGTCTAAGCAGTAAAAGCAGCAAAACCATGATTTGTGTAAAGGAGAGCTAAAGAATTGCACGAACCATTCTGCGAGCATTTGAAAAGCAGAAATGGAATTACTTAATGGCATCTGGCCTATCCTTAAGAGCAGTTTTAATTTAAGTAACAGCATCTTGGCGATGGAAGACTTCAAAGTTTCTGACATCACATAAAATCAATAGGCTCACTGGAAGTTTCTTCATTGCCAGGGTGTGACTGAACACCAGTAAAACCAACACCATCTGCACAGCTGCAGTCCTGTTCACATCCACAGGGACGTCCTCAAGGAACACAAGCTCCAAATGCAGCCAGGTCTGCCTTGCCCCACGTCCTCGGCCCCGGGGAGGCCAATGGGATGTGCATGAGACACAGCCAGGAGAGGAACAGACAGTAGTTACCAACATCTGCAGCATTAAGAGATGCTTTAGAGCATTTGTGCTTCATGACTCCTAATTCTGAATGAGCTGGAAAGCACCTTACCCCTCTGACATGGTACTAACAGCCCCCACAGCCATATCACTGAGGTAGAAAGTTTATTCAAGTGACTTTCAGAGATGTAACAGCAATGACCTCGCTGATGCAGCTCAGCTGAAACCGAGTCTACGCTGCAGACCTGCTCGCAATCCTGGTCTCACTTCCATTTCTCAAGGCCGTCTATTAAAAATTCCATAGGTATACCCGTGCTGCACCCATATTTTATCAAGGATGGGGAGTGCATGCCTCAGATTATGTTACATACTTGGCTATCACAGAGAAAGAGTTTGTCTGTGCTTTATCCAGGATAATAGAGCTGCAACTGTGTCAGGAGCTGATCCTGGAGAACCTCCACACTACATGAAACAACGGCAGTCAGGCGCCGAGAACTGCCAAGAGAAGCAGCAAAGAGGAAAACCAGACAACTCTGATGGCACCCTTCAGATTTAAGGTAACAAAAGATACTTACAGTGATTTAAAAATACGGAACAAAAAAGGAAGGATAAAGGAGAGAAGAAAGCGTTTCCAAACTCTTACAGGCCCTGACTTAATGAGATTTAAAAAAACAGATCCAGAGAGTAAAGATGCAATTCCCTTGTCTCTGTTCAGTTCATAAGGCTTTTCAGAAAATCTGCTGGTTGCCAGGAACAGATTACTTTATATTCAGAGAAAAGAGGCGTTGTCCAAGAGCAGTGTGAAAAGACTGCTGGCATATTTAATAAATATGTTGGATGGGTAAAGTGAATAACAACATCTTTCAGTAAGCTCTCCAGTGACTACACAGTTAACATACAGAGAAGATCTCAAAAGACCAACGGTGATACACTCTCTGTTCTCATTCAACCTGACATAATTTAAAATATATGGGGTTATAGAGGAATGGGGAATGTGATTTGGAAGTGCTTTACTGCTGCTTTGACCAGGAGTAAATAACCACGTGAGAAGCAAGATGGAACAAAGTCAGGGCTACTCTCTCCTGAACTGCTGGAAGATGGCTTCGCTCTCTAAGTGGGTCTTAAGATTTGAGGAACGAAATAACATGATGAAATTAAGCAACATTTCTTTCTTTGGTCAGCACTGACACTGCCTCCGATTAACTCCACTTCTCTCTTCTCGGTGGCTCAGTGCCACAGAATGCATTATTCTGTGAATATTTTCTTCTATTTAGATGTGAAAATGGGACAGCATAGAGAAGTTTACAGTCAGAAGAAAATAAAAAGATTTTATGAGGACAGTAACTCAAGACACTAAATATATTCAAAACCCCCTCTGCATCCGAATGCTTAGGTTGCATGTCTAACGAGCCAGTTAAAACAAGCTGCTCCACTGATGTCCTTTATGGTGGTAGCGACCACATCTGCTCTCCATCTCATCTGTCATGTTTTATAATCTGTCTCCCATTTCTCCTCTTCCAACCGATGCTGCAGCTGCAGCCCTGCCCAAATTTCAGAGGGAAAACCTGCAGCTAAGCCACTTCACTGCTTCGCCAGACACAGAGCCACCACATGACAAGTTCAAGTTTCCTTCTCTTCTGCATAAACCCTGTCCCAAACCCCGTGTTACACAAGCACTGGCTTCTGACGCTCAGAAAAGTTCCAGTTACAGCTGCCCAACTTGCTACCAGTGGCTTTAATAATTTATTTTTTAGCTCTGTATTTCTGCATGAGATTAGAGTTAACATCTAGAGATGCTGGCGACGTGGATACTTGCATAAAATAAGTTTCCTACATTCACTTTGTTGAGCTACTGCCATTCCTTTTACATTTCAAAATGTACTAGGTTATAAGTCATGGAATCAGAAAACTTCACTCTGGAAGTCATATGGGAAGCCTAAAAGTTGTATTTGCAGAGTCAGCACCCCATCAGGTCTCTACTGCTTGGTGAACAGATTGTGTTTGCCCCTCCGATTAACTGGAGGACACGATGATGGATTCATCTTTGTGATTCAAAAATACGGCACTCACTACAGTCTGCTTGAGGAGTAAATGAAAAGATCAGGAAACACCGCACTGTTGTTCCTACGCTATGGGTATCGACAAAGCCCTGCCCCGAATCACAGGTGAGCTGCTGCTTCTGCCACGCTCCGCGCTTCTGCCAAAATTAGAGCTGTGGAAACGATCTTAAAGCACCGTATCCCGTGGGGATTTGGTAATTTATTATACTAACTTAGCACAGGCCTTGCACAAGTGCAGATGACCAGAAAGCAGTCTGGCCAAGGAAAAAAACTGACCTCATGTATTTTGGCGACATGTGGCATCCAGCCCACAGCTGGAGATGGCAAAATGACAAATTACAACAGATCCCTCCTGCTTCTGCTGATGCACCAAGTGCTGGCACGCACCTGTACCCGGGGCACTCAGAAAAAAGCCCAGTGTGAGCTACAATATGTGCAGAGCTAAAACACTGGCACTCTGGAGCCATGAAAAACACATTAAAAGAGGTAATTCCACCAGTAAAGCAATGCTAAATAATAATGGAAGCAGCAGCGCTCAGCTCCCTGCTGCACCTCAAGAGCTGGGGCTGCCACTGACTGCCGACCACTTGTGAAAATCTGATTATTTCATCTCCATCCCCACAAGGTGCTAACGGGCACTGCATTATTTTTAATTTTCTGCCCAAGTATATACAGGATTCAAATAAATCCTAAACCTATTATTTTGCTTCACCTTGAATTCAAACAGCACCTTTGCTTCGCTCAGTAAAATCCATCCCACATGAATGCAGAGAAAACACTTAAGACATAGCCTGAGTTTTGGTGAACACTTGAGCATTTCAGCTAACAATAAAGTAGCATTTATTTTAAGAGCTTTTCAGAATCTCATAATATAAAAGAGGAAGAAAGTCAACTAATCCATGTACCATAATGACAAAGTGAACTACATATGGAGGAGCTAATGGTGGATAATTTTTAAGAAGCTGATGTGTAATGTAAGGACCCACTCCACATTTAAAGATGTTTGTTGTATCCCTGAATTTTTATAACTAACATTTTCACTGACTTATTTTCCTCTGAACTTTCTAAATTAATTATCTTTTGACTGGCAATTGTTATTCATCAATCAGATTAAGCGTTCCATCAAGATGCAAAAAACCCCTCATTTTTCTCTAATGTATACACTCTATAATTTCGCTGGGTAATATATAAAAACATTAATTTTGTGTAGGAAAAGTCTCCACTTGCAGCATGCCTCCTGAGAGAAAAAGGAAAATGCAAAATACCTACACTGTATTGTACTCAAAGACAGCTCTGCTAGAAACCATGGCAACTCAGTGTGTTGGATTAGAGATGCACACTTCTGTGTGGATTGCTGCTGCATGCTAATCCACGCAGGGTGCCTTTATTTGGGGTTTCGGGGACAGATTTGGTTTGTGCATGTGGAAGAGGAGGGAAGAGATGAGGAGATGTCCTCAACCTCAGTGATGGAGCCACCAGTACTCCTCCCTGATTATTTTTTTTTGGTGATATCCCTGATTATTAGGTATGTTCGAATAAAGTCAATGAGCAGGAGCTGTCTGATAAAGTCCTGGTGTGCTGAAGAGAACATCTATTGCAGAGTATCGATTCCTCACGCAGTATTTCCAAGCTTGGGTTTCAGAGCCAGATCTGCCCAGCAGTGCCATCGCTGACCAAGGCACCAACACCCTGATTTGGAGAGATGCCCAATGCCTGCTGGGTCTCTCTCCATACTGGAGCATTCAGCTTTTCTAGAAACCTGGCCACAGATGTTCAGGATTTCAGACTAACACCGCATCTGTAGCGTCCATGAGAAGAGCTCTGCATCTCCGTGCAGTGAAAACCTCCTGCGCGCAGCAGGATATTCCCCCAAACTTCTCTCCCTCGTCATCACGCTGGTGACTGCTGTCCTCGCCGCTCTCGCTCTTCTTACGGAAGGAAAAAAGCTTCTGTAAACCACAGAGTAAGTGCAGTTAACCAAACATCTGCGCAACAGCAAGGAGCCAGAAGCAGAACAGAGCCTTCGTCGTGTTAAGGAACAGTTTAATTTTTGCAGACAAAAAGCATTCTTCGTTACGGTTACTTCCAGACTGGCTTTAAGAAAGCCCAGCTCAGCAGAGCTTCTGCTCTGTCTATCCAGCGCCGCAGGTCTGGGTGGGAGAAACACCTTGGGCTGCACTTCCAGAGATCAGCAAACAGGAGCAAGCCTACACCGAAGGCACCACCTCTGCATCCCCTCTCCCCCGAGTTCCAGCTGGTGCAGGTCACCTTCCCCGGAGCAGCACGTCCATGCCTGGGCGAGTCACCCTGGACTGCCAGGGCACCCTGGACTGCCCTTCGGGCAGGACGGGATCGGATATGGTGTTCAGCTCATCCAAGCCAATGGCTAAAACAGGCCGGATGAACTGCTTCAAGTATTAAAGGAGATCAGAGTGACTGCCTGAGGAACAGATGTGTGGATTGCGAGCATCTGAAATTAGGTGAGATGAATCCAAGCCAGAGGTGAAGATCTAAATGCTTCATTTTGCTAAGGTCCCGTGGATGCTGGGAAGTTCCCTCAGCAGTGAAAAGAGCCTGTTTCTACCCTGCTCCAGACTGAGTGGTGATGAGAGAGGACACACCACCAGCACACACAACGTTGGGTGGCCCAGTGCCACCCTGAGACGCAACAGTCTGAACTGAGAGTGTCATATGCAGGCAACAGCATAGAGTATCTTCTTCCTTCCTTAGCTTTCCTGTACAAGAAAAGAAAATCTGTGAATCTACCTCAAAACCCTGTGTACTGGTTAGAAGAGCAGCCTGGACAGAATTAATCTCATCCAGTTTTATTTGTCAATACTGGAGACATGTCCTGGTAAGCCCGTCACCCCGAGCTCCCTTCATAAATCAACAGGAGACAACGCTTCCCAGGCGCCCTTCATCTGACCTATTTTAGCCTTTTAGCTCATGATGAAATGAATCGTTCTTATTTCTCTCCTCTGACTATAAAGCAAGTCTAGACAAATAACTCAGATGTTGATACTTAAATCTGGATAGAGTAATTTCACTTCTGGGGTCCATATCTGACTACAGCTCTCTTACTGCCTTGCCAGGGCAAATCACTTCACTTCTGTCTCTCCCACAGTCCCTTCATCAGCAGCACAGGGATAAAACATTTTATTAGCGTTGTAAAAGCACGGAAAATAATTGCACGGAAGTTTCTGATTAAGTCTAGGCAGAAAACAGCATGGCATTATAGCAGAGTTTAGGTTAAGAAATACAAGTGTAAGTGTGAACGCGTAATAATAACCATTTTCTCCATGTACCAGTCACAAAGGATTGGGATCTTTCCTTAAAATGTTTTATGTTATTTGTCAACTAAGACGCTTGGTTAATAGTGCTACACTGACAGGCTGGGGAAGTCATTACTGCAATGCTGCTGAAACGCCCTGACAAACGCTTTTGTGGTGCCCTGTTATTAAACAACGGTGGATGCTGGGGGGGTTCCCCTGCAGGAGAGCCTGCAGCGATAGTGTTCCCCTCCGATGCCAATTAGCCTTTGCTTTGGACAACAAATGCATGGTGAGTGTTCAAAGAAGAGGGCAAGCATCTCGACAGGCTAACACAAAAGTCTGGAGGATGGAGATCTGCTGTTTATCTTAAAAGTGTAGAAAAATGTGGTAATTTCTGGACATTGTGTTCTTCCTCTCCCCACTTTTCCGTGCTTTGGAGAACATGGGAACTCACTCTCGTTAATGAAATGAGGAAGATTACCCCAGCTGCAGTGCCACGGACATGAGGCCCATTATCCCAATTTCCTTCGTAACATCCTCACACCTGGACACTCTGTCAGGGTAAGTCAATTAAGAGCAGCTTCACAAAACCACATTTCACTTCAAAGCTCCTCTTCTGGGGAAAAAAAAAAATCAGCCTCAGCAACCTGACTGTACGTATCGACGTGGCAAGGTCAAAAAGCTTCACATTAACGGTGCATTTCTGCACGGCCGGATGATGAACTTGAGGAGCTGTCCTTAGAGTTGTCATGTCTTCTCAATTGCCAAGCGAGCAGAAAGAAATCAAACTGGCTGTGAACAAACCAGACGCAGGCAGATTTTCATAGGCTACTACTATGAGCTCCGTCAGTGGCAAGCTGTGCTTCTTTTAGAAGAAATAAAATGAAAAATCATTACTTATCTTAATCGTTGCTAAGGGTTTACCATGCTCTGAGCTCAACATCTCAATATTAGCTCTTCCCTGAGAGCTGGACAGGAGGATTTTGAGGAGCACAATAGCTGAATCTCAGGGGGTCCTCTCTATTAATCACTGAAATGTATCCTGTTTCATTATCTACCATCAGAGTATAATGCAATTAGTGCACATTATACATTAGAGATATTTATTAGTCTTCCAGTATGTATGGATTCACCCTCAAGGCAGTGGCAGCCCATTATATGCCTCGCAACTTCTTTTTTGCCAGTGGCAAGGGGCTGGGTCGCGTTAGCTCTGCGGGGTTCCCTACTTGCAAAGAGTGTGAGCGTTCTCCGTACGCTTTAAAGTCCCCATTAAGTTATCACGTGAAATGGCACATACGGGACCAAAAACGATGCCTGAAAGTCTCCTGAACAGCCCTGAGGACAGTGCGACGCGTTCGTGACGTTCGTGAAAGGCAGCGCTGAACCCGAACCTGAGCAGAGGTCTGTCACATTGCTGGGGACTTGTCGAGCGAATACGGGCTGGTTTGTGCTTCATGTTAAAATCACACGTGGTTGCACGCCTGGTTTCAGTGCGAAACCACCTAAAAGGCAGCATGTTTGAGTTTCATTCTGAATTTGGTATTCTGGTCCAGAGAAGGGCAACGGAGCTGGTGCAGGGTCTGGAGCACAGGTCTGATGGGGAGCGGCTGAGGGAACTGGGGGGGTTTAGTCTGGAGAAGAGGAGGCTGAGGGGAGACCTCCTGGCCCTCTGCAACTCCCTGAAAGGAGGGTGCAGAGAGGGGGGATGAGTCTCTTGAGCCAAGGACCCAGCGCCAGGACAAGAGGGAATGGCCTCAAGCTGCGCCAGGGCAGGGTCAGACTGGCTCTTAGGAAGGATTTCTTTGCAGAAGGGGTTGTTGGGCGTCGGAATGGGCTGCCCAGGGCAGGGGGGGAGTCCCCATCCCTGGAGGTGTTCAAGAGGCGGGTTGACATAGCACTGAGGGATCTGGTGTAGTTGGGATCTGTCAGTGCTGGGTTAACGGTTGGACTAGATGATCTTCAAGGTCCTTTCCAACCTAGATGATTCTGTGATTCTGGTGTTCCCATCACGGTGGGAATGAAGAAGATTGGATTTGAAATTCATTGATTGAAATTCATTCCAATAATGGATTTCTGGACCCAGAGAGCCAAAGCCCCCACGTTACCCAGCCATATGCACTGCCACCCAACACACGTGGGGTGCCTTACCCACCAGGTAAGCATCCTGCACCTTAATTTTATTTTTGTGGTAATGAAGGGAAGCAGCGATTTTTCCGAGTTGCTATGGTTTGTTATGGCAAGTGCTGTGTGATTAGCACTAATTGCCAGGCACACTGGCTGCTGTCCCCTCGCCCGGCTGACGACAAGCTCTCTTACAGCCAGACCAGCCAAAACCACAGGGGCCAGACAAAACCAGTAGCGCCGGGTGAGAGTGACTGGGAGGGAGAAAGCTCTCAGCTCCATAGGTGTAAGCACAGCACAGGCAGTGCAAAAAGGGTGGAAAAGCATTACGCAGTGACAAGCACTTAATGACTCTGAGGACATTGATTGATGTAAAGGCACCTGCTGCTGCGAGATGTTTTACAAAGGGCTTGCTCAACAGGACTATTGTGCAGAACCTACTAAAACAGAGAAGATGCCCGTTGGGAGGAGCTATATAGTATTTTTCTACTGCAGCCTGTTTACCACAAAATTTGAAGTGGTAAATTACTCTGACACTGCTAACAGCTACAGCTGCTTTAACCAGCTGGGTGGCTATTCGATTCCAGCAGATACCATCATATTTTTTTCAGACTGACCATAGGGTCTGGGAGATGCACTGACACGGCCTTGAATCCAAGTGTTTCCTTGATTTTTCTAATCATATTTTAAGAAATGGACAGACCAAATGGAGCAAAGCTTATGGGGATAAACTACTAGAATTACAGTCAAGAGTGTCTGTTTCCACTCTTCAGTAGAAACAAAGATAATGTTGTTAATAGTGATCATTGGGTTTAGAGAACATCAGTCTAACCATGATTCAATTCTGTTCCCTGTGAGCTAAGCCAGGAACTCAGCTGCTATCAGGACGGAGATTATGGATGCATTTACAGTCCAAAATTGCTAGAGCCTGATCCTGTTCCTTATTTTGCTCTCAAAAAGACATTTAGGAGGACTACAAGCAATACAAGTTCAAAAAGAAGCCAACTGCAAAAGATGTATTATTCATCCTTCATCTCCTTATCCTCTAGTTCACATGGTTTCAGTACCTTTGGAGAAAGGGAGGATGACTCCCCTTCTCCAGACTGACCTGCAGGAGTAATCTGCCGAAATACAGACATCCCTGGTGATGCCTGTATGGGAGCTGGTCAGCCTGGGGCCTTCTGAGGAACAACTCATCTCATTCTGAAGAAGACTATTAGGCTTTCCGGGTCAGTTATGTGCCCAGGGCGTGCTTATTTCTTTCCATAAACAACATAAGGCTGAGATGATTAGTACAAATGTAGAGAACTACAGCACAGACAGACCAAAGTCGGGTAAGACGCATCCATGTGCAACCTCATCAAATGAAATGATTCAGGTAATAGTATGAGATGAACACACTTGTAATCTCTGATTTCTCAGAGCGTTTCCTTACCTAGGATCACAGAGAAACTTGGTCTTTTCACCTTCTTCTCTCCAAATAAGCCATTCTCGGAAAGAGGGATGAACAAACATTCGCGTCATATCTCTACGTTTGATAAGAAACATAGAAAGGTTCTCCATCCTCTGCTGAAAGTCATCCCACTCCAAAGTGCCCTCAATGTTACCTGCATTAATGGCCTGAAAAATATGTTCATCTGTTAATGGATGCAGAGATGCCACTGCCACATTCAAGAGAGGCATAACCCGATCAAAGGAAGACTGCGTTGGGAACTTCATATTGCACTGCAACAGGTAAACTTCTGACAGAGACACTGGGACTACTTTGTAGCTGGAGCTTTTTAGTACTAGGTATCCTTTCTCTATGAGATCAAAAGTAAGTTTTAGGTACAGATAGGAGCCTTGGCTCAAGGTCTTGAGGTGAGAACTGAGTTTGCCAAACGTAGTGTTGTCCATTTTGCCGTTAAGTGAGATGTTGTTCTGGATTTCCGAGCTGCTGTGTATCCGATGGAGGATATATGCCTGCAGGTCCTGGTCTATGGCTTCATTCTCTTCCAGTCTATCCAAAAATATTCTGTGGAAGGGCAACAGCTTAATTATTTCCTACAAAGAAAGAAAAAAAAAAAAGGATACTCATGCTGGCAGTGTTTATTATTCACTGAGTAAACTTAATTCATATTACAATAGCACCTCTGAGACTCCTTTAAGACCTCTTCCATCAGGGCAAGCACACAAGATGGCAGTTTGTGCCCTCAGGACCTCACAATCTCATCTATAATCAAGTAGCTTGTGTGTGAAACATGACTGAAATGAAAAATGAAGAATACTGTTCCGAATACCGCATCCATGGATAGGGCTGGAAAATTCACACAGAGCAGTGCCCTTGTTATTCCTACCCCATCCCAACCACGCATCATCCCTTCTGCTGCCGTGTCAGAGGGAATGGACGACCAGATGACAGATCTGAGGCCAGAAGAAATTTTGCTGAAGCTGAGCCTAAGTACCTCCCTGGGAGCATGCTCCTGTATCCCACAGCTGCTATCAACGGGGAAATGCAAGGAAACACCAGGACAGATAATAGCAAGTTATTTTTCAGTGCAAAGTAAATGCGTCTGTCTGCTGCAGGATACTGCGACCAGGGATTCTCTCCTCTGCTGAACTCACTGGTGATGCTTATGCAACATAAACCAAAGCTCATCAAAGGCCCTTCCAAAGGAATTCTTGCGTCATGGGCTCTCAGTCACTGCAAAGAGAGGAGAAATGACGCACGGAGCTGGGCAAGGCAGATTCAGGAGAAGCCATCAACTCTCCAATAACATAAAGAGGGGGAGCACAGTGCAAAACTAAAGCTTGCACTGAAGACCGTGGGGCTGCAAAAGCCCTAATTAAATGAGGAATTCAAGTCATAGGGATGCAATTTACCTACAAATTACAAAAAGATTTCTTCCAAATGATGTTTAATCTACTGCATTACTGAGCAAAAAAAGAATTGTGGCACAACCCAGCAGATAGCCTGAGCTCTCCTGGTGTCTTGGGGAGCAGCTGCCGGTCCCAGCTCCAGGCAGCGTGCAGCAGCTGGCTGCCTTGATGGAGCTGGAACCACCACTCAGCTCCCTGCCAGGAGGACCACAGTAAATCAACCTGTGGATCTCAGTAAATATTAGCCAATCTCAGTAAAACTGCTTAATGGAGCTCGGTAAAAATGAACTCCAGAGCTCTGTGCTAATGAAAAAGTGGCTAATAATGAAAAAATGAGAAACACAGAGCTGCAGACATGCCTTTCTGCCCAGAGCAGCTGGGCCAGCTGAAAAGCAGCTCTGAGCTGGCTCCCAAACGCATGTCCTGTCCCTCTGACATCTGTCTCCTCTGGGCTCCTGGCTCTGACACTCTGTGAATGTTTCCACAAGCGATGCTGCAAATCAACCAGCTCCACTGTGAAACAGTTGAAAGAGCAGATCTGCCCTAACTGGGTCACTGTGTTTGCTTCCCAGCTTGCTCCCTTCAGACGAGCAGTTGAGCCAACAAACTAAGGTCAGCTTAAACCTTACGCCAAGAAAGTGATGACGGACAGGACTAAGCTAAGGACAGGCTGAAGGTAAAAACTGGCCCAGCTGCAAACTGAAATAAAAATACTTAAGAATATCCCAAACAACATTCAGCTTAGAGCTTCAGCACCTGCTCAGGACAGTGTTCTTGGAGCTGAATAATATCTTGGCCCAACATTGACTCCTCCAGACTGAAACAATCACACCCTCATGCTCTGGGTCACACAGGAGGGGTATAAAGACATGAATTCCTTTGCCCTTTCACATGGAGGAGAGGATGTTCTCGAGGAGCACAGGCTGACAGGTATCAGGCCCTACCCTCCTAATATGCTCAGCAAGTAAGTAGCCTGTTAGCATGTGAGCTCTCTCACCTGAATGAGCTAGACTATCTGCTGATGAACATTTATTGACACGAATAAGTGATGCTGGATTAGATCCATTCAAAGCTGTAGAGTGAGTGTGGGGACACAAATGTAGATCCAAGTTCAAAAAAGCCAAAAGGATAACCCGTTTTAAGCAAATCCAGATATCCACTAAGATCTTTATCAAAGCCCATGATAATGACACAGTTTATCACAATCCTTGGTCTCAACATACCTGTAGACTTGTCCTGACTGTCACTACCAGCTTCAGCCAGGAAGGGAATTTTCCAATCATTTTGCTCAGGAACGATACTATGGTGTCTCCATAATCTGGTTTGTGAAATTCAGCCTCATTTAAACCATCAATTAATATAATGAAATCTTCATCAGGAATCTTCCTCTCTGAGAGAAAGAAAAAAGCATTTATTTGAAAGGCTAGACACACGACTATAATGTACTGCAGCCACTACAGTGTTTTAAAGCATCATCAAATATGGCTAAAGAAGAAAAAAGACACAGTAGCAGCACCTTTCTTATGATACATTAACTGCATAGATACACAGAGGTAGGCTCACACATTCAATTCTTACAAAATACATACTTTAGTTACGACACACACAACTGTGATATCCCACAGATAAAACAGCTAATCATCTTTTTAAAACTTACCTCTTCCACAAAGTCCAATGTTATTTGATGTGAATCAGTATCTTTCTGATAAGTTTTAATAAACACCTCATTAGCCGTTCTCTATAGTTTTGGTATTAGACTCTTACCCTGATGTCAGCCTGTCTTAATTTTTGCAACTGCTAAGTGAAGGCTCATCAAGAAATTCACCTCCCCAACACCGCTAGGTCCTTGCAATTTTGGCATCTGCACTTTGGGCACTGGCTTCTTGATCAACTAAGGTCTGGGCAAGCGTTTCGAAACAAAAGCAAGGCTGATTCCCAGGCAAAACAATTATCTGAGGAGAGTAAATCATCGGTCTGCATGTGTGGGGAAGGTCAGTCAACATTTTGGAGGTTGCATCCTCTGTTCAGCAGTCTGTTCAAAGTAACTCTGAACTTCCAGGGTTGTAAAGGAGTTTGATCACAGGTCTGTAGCCAAAGCCTCTTTTATAAACGAGTCGAGGGGATCAAGGACTTTTTAAACAGGATTTTTGTTCCACTGGTGAATACAGTAACCAAACTGATGTAAACAATGAAGTCAGTGTTTCTATATCAGATGCTGAGAGCTGAATAGAGCTTTATAACTAATGATACAGATTCTTTTGGAGTTGCATCTTAAGCTCAAGTGGTATCTTCTCAAAGGTAATCTTGCCTCAAACTCAAAACCTGACATCTCAGCCTCTTGTTGGCATATGCTATTAACATGTACTACAGGTTCTGATCTGTATGAAGTTTGCTCTCCTTTCCAAAGTACTACGGATAAATCCTGCTATCAAAAAGCTCAGTATTCCCAACAGGAGGTGAAGCTCTTCTCTTTGACTTTAAATTGCATCAGGAAACTTTCTATAAAAACCCAGCACAAAAGGTTCACCAGTGACATGAGCTGTCTCTGTGGTGTTCCAGGGAGAACAGAAATGCGTAAACACCTTGTGCTCAGTACTGCTGAGCATCAAAACCCCATCTTGTCCTTGCCTTACATTACCAAGTCGCATTTATTTCCTTACATACTGTTAATATCCATATGAAAAACACGTACCCTGCATTAAAATTACCATAGATCCCTTTTCAGTTAACTTCTCAGTAAGATTATTGGGTACACTAGAAAGTACACTTTATGACCTTCTGAAATCTTGGAGTGAATATAGTGCCTGAGTTTTATACCCACATCTCATGTTTCTCATAAAGCCTGAGGGAGAGAGGTGAAAGCAGGGAGTGGGGGAAGAATCAGAACTTTGTTCTCTATATTATTTAGATTCCTTGAGATTGAAAAAAATACATATTTGAGAAACATGAATCTAACTTTCTCAGTGACATACACCATTAACGGCTGCGCAATAATTTTGTCCCAGTAGCATTACAGCTTCAACAGCACCTTGTAAAAGACCTGCTGATATATTTACAGAGTCTTAAATGTTATATATTTTAAAACCAATTTCCAGACACTGTTCATTTTGTTACAAACCACTTGGTGCAAATTAGCTTGCCAGCACTCTCGATCAGCAAGGTTGAAAGATGGGAGTCCAGATCGTTGGCTCTATTGGAACTGTGTTGAGTGCAGAGCCCAGGATGAAAAAAAAAAAAAAAAAAAGCTTTTATATAAAATTTTTCCACCCCCCAGAATTTAGGACCAGATGGGGGTCAACCTGCTTGGCAAGAAAAATAAGCATCCTCTGAAATGCTCTGAATTCAAGAGCTGGAATACCTCCCAAGGAGTTACTGTAACAACCACAAATTATTTTCCTTTAGAGCAGCGGTTCCTAAATGTATTTTTTTTTTTTTTTTTTTTGCCAGGAGTGTTGGTAGGAAAGAGTAGCCATGCTACTCCTACAAGTGACATTTCTCCATGCCAGGAAAATCAAGTGCTGTCGAGCTGTGCTGGCTCTACGTGTGCTTTGTGCCTGGTGGAACCACGCGTGTTGGACCCAGATGCTGCTGCTCAGAGTTTGGACACTGTGTTTTGAAAAGCTGATTTAACAACAGGGCTTTGAATCTCGTAGAAGCTGCATCTATTCCATGTTGGCTCCTACACTGTCATATGCAGGGTGGTAACAGAAAACTATCTGAACTATTTTTGCAGCCAACTTGCAGCACGCCATTTTAATAAACACTGTTTTGCAGGACAACAGGGTCCTGAACTCTGCAACGCTCTGACGGTTTTCATGGCAACGAGCAAAGATCTTAAATTTAGTGATTGTCACAATGAATTAGATATTATCTAGCAGAGGAAAGAAAGAAAAGGAGACAAAACCAATGCTGCGTTACAAAAAGCTCTGAAATCTGTCATCAGGATAAGGCTTGTAACCAGTTCCCCTAGAAGCTTTACACAGGTATCTATAGACTTTTATGGTATTGGCTCTTTTTGTCAAAGCTTCAAATTCTCAAAAGCCCACTAAATAATGGCAAGGAAAGGGAAAAACATTCACCTCCTAAACAAGCAAATCAGAACACATTGCCATAAGCAGAACTGTGCACGGAAATTGTTGCTTGTTTTCACCTTCAGAACTGCAAGGCCAGATTTGGGATGTGAAAGGAAGCAAGAAAAGAGAAAGCCAAACATAGGACAGCATTTCATCTACAGCCCTGAAACACACATCAGGAGGAGAGGGGTGGTTAACCCCTCGCTTCCAAACAAGATGATGGCCTATTCCCAGCTTCTCCAGATGTCACCACTTCCCTGCAGCCCTTGAGATGCGATGCAGGAGGATTAATCTATGGTGGTGTTTAAACGCCCAGATGCGATTAAGCAGCATTTTTAAAATAATAACAAAAAAAGGTGGGTGGGACTCAGGGAAAGCGTAGGGAGTGTTGTTCCAATACCTTTGTGCAGGTTTTCCAAGGGCTCCAGGACTCCCCTGCGGAAGGAGGCCATGGGGTCTTGCACGCAGGACCTCAGGCTGAGCATGCTCTGCAGGTGGGGCTCGCGCAGGAGCTGCTCCCTGTAGGCAACGAACTGCGGCGAGCGGCAGAGCAGGGCGGCCACGTTGTGCACGAACTCTGGCACCAGGCAGGTGTAGGCATTATCCGCTTGGCAGTAGTGATAAGCGACAACCTAGCAGAGAGAAAAAGAACAAAAAAACGCATCTTCATCAGACGCGAGTCGGGTGCGTTGTTAAAAGCGGCGTTTTTTGTTTGGTGAGTTTGATGTATTCGGACAGGCCAAGTCTTTAAGAGTAGCGAGTGTTAACTACCTGTGACAAGAATCCAGACGAATCAGTTGGTAAAAGCAGGCACTGATCCTGAAAAATGACGGGACCTGCCACTTGAGGAATAAATGAAATTAAGCTGTAGCTGCTCACAGAGACGGGCAGTGACAGTAACTGACATATCCGAAATGCTGCGCTGAGCAGGGAGCGATAGGATTGTGCTCCAAGCTCCATTTAAGGACTTGGCGTCAGTAATAACTTGTGATTGTTTTCTTGAACTTATTTTTTATTTGCTGTTTTCAAATGTCAAGCTCTGTAAAAGCGGGTAGAGCGTGCAGGCTGAGTACCTTACAGCAAGGTAGCATCTGCAAACGACAGATTCCCCTGAACAGGGGGGAATGTCGGGCTTACTATACATTACTCATCCACTGTGATCCTGCTCTTCATTCAGAAAATCAATTCAATTATAAAAAAAAAAAAGGAAAACTTCCCTCTTCCCAGGTCACCTGATTTTCCCAGCTCTTCAAACTCTGCTAGAACCCACTAAATTCTGCCCACTTACTAAAATAAGCAGAAAACCAGTGATATCTTCTCAGTCCAATCTGCCAACTTTCCTGTTTTCTTTTGCAATATAAAAAAAGGCCCACAAGAATCTCTCTCTGCTTGTAAAGCACTCGGCAGGCTGCTCCAGCACGGCTCCACCGCCCAGCTCCTCCTGCTCCCTTGCTGGCACCAGCCTCCTCGTGGCACTGTCTGGCCATGTCGTGTGAGCCTCTGCCAGGTCAAAAAGCTTTTTGCCAGCTCCCATTCACTGCATTTGCTTTTCCAATGTCACTCAGAGTATCCAAAAATATCCCGGCAAGGCAGGTGGGATCAGTTTTATACCAAAATCACCATTGCCTGGTGTAGCACAGAATACACATTGCAAAATAAAGAACGTTTCTAAACTTGGAAAGGACAATATAACTGAGGACACTGCACACACGAGATTTCCGTGGCCTCTCTGGATGCTGTGTGAGCTTGGATGAAACGTGCCTGCGGCTGCTGGCTGTGATTAAGGCTTTCTGGCTTTCCACCTGCAATAACCAGCCCTTGGTTCACAGCAGGCTCCAAGGCAGACGGGGTGGCCTCTTCAGACTCTGAGCTCTGCCACCGCAAAGGATGGTACCGAGAAATAAATTCATCAGGCTGTGGGGTCCTCCCACATTTCTGGCTCAGCTCTGGGTTTTAATTTTAAATAGAAATATATTAAATTACCAACGGGGTATAAAGCACTAATTTCCTTTTGCAGTCAAAATGAGGTGTCATGCATACAGTGATGATAAAGCTAGCTTGTTATTTCAAGCATCAAGCCCTAACACACGTGCTTAAGCTTTAATGGATACCTCCAAATTCCTAACAGAATTTTTCCTACTAGCCAGTTAAAATATAATGTATTCCCTTAGAGAACAGCACTGGGTAAAGTAATAATAAAGGTAGTGATTTCTTTTCAACAATCCTATTTATTTGGGGATTGTAACTTGTGGATTCCACAGCATAAAGTTCTTAAGCAGCCATCCCTTGGTATCAGGTTCCCAGTACCAGAAACCAAATCGCTGTATGCAGAGCTCTTATTTCCTACACAATAGGTGTGTAGACACCGAAATAAAGTCTCCTTTTTACGAGAGGCTGATCAACTTCTTCCAGGAATCTGAAGAGCCATGTCATGGAAAAGGGGGCATAGCTAGTACCTGTGAAGGGAATGGTCACTGCTAGATACTGGAACACACATGCAGTTACAACTCAGTTAATTTAAGCCCCTTCACGTACATCCTTGATTCTTGTGCTGGATTTACTGGTGTATCGACTAAGCCTCAAACAGCAGGATAAATGCAATGCTCAATAGGTAGATCTGAAGCTAAATCAGTAAGCAATGAAGATTCTGGATAGGCAACCACAGGAAAGGCATTACAATGTTCTCAGAAATGCAACTGCGCCAAAATTTCATCTTGATGTTATTTATTCCCTGTGACATTTTCTCTATCTTCAAACCAATGAGAGATTGCCAAAAGCCAGTGCTGCAAGCTGAGCCTGGTGCTAGAAATCAGGCTCCTCACTTACACAACCAGAGTTGGGTGGGGAAACAGTTTTCTCATCCTGTAAAACTTTTCAAGGTCTCAAAGCATTTCCCACCAACAGGCTGGTGTTGATGGGGCTCATCCCCAAACAGGTTCAAACCCTGTTCCTTCTCCCCCATATTAGGTGAACACCTTTAATACCTGGCCACTAATGAGCTGGGGAAGCTCTCTTGCCAATTATTTCACTTTATATACTTTATTAATTGCTCAAGGATTCAACAAGAGGGATGGATTAGCATCTCCACTGCTTGGGATTCTCTTCTAAGATACAGGGAGACCATGTCCAGACCTTGCTCTGCATCTGAAATGACCACTCCATGTGCTAGTTGTAATTCTGGGGTGTTACTAGTCTGTCCTCCTTTTGCTTGACTGGACAAGTCAAGAAGTACATCCAAGAAAAAAAAAAAAAGAACTCGTATAGCCTGGAAATGAACGTTTCATTGAAAAAGGTGTGCACTCAATAAAAGCTTCATTTTCTGTAAGTTGAACTACTTTACTTTAAAAACTGCTTGGAAAAGTTCCAACCATCTCTCATCATAAACAAAATCCTTGAATTAAACATTTAATTTTGTCTAGAAACTGTGTTACAATAAATGAAATCTCCAGGGAACAGCATGCTCTTCCAAAGGTACCGGCATGCCTGGATGTTGTGACCAGTAAACATTTATTTTTGTCTGATACAACTTAAGGCATAATTTTTTAATCATAGTTTCAATTTTAACTTTCTCATCACATAGCACTAAACACTATAAACACTAAATTGGACTTCCAAAACTTTTAGACTTTTATTTCAGCTATCAGGTTTGTTAAATGATATTTACAAAGTTGGAAGCTGAAAAATTCCTTCCTTTGAAGTTTGATTAAATTTAAACCACTGGATTGCAAACGTTAAGTATACAACACCTATAAGCAACCATAATGCAAGTGGATTACAACAAAGGATGGGAAAAGTAACACCTAGATCAAGAGAACTGTTCAAAATACCTGTTTATGTCATTTTTGTAAGGGCTGAGAATGCAATTTCGACAAGTTGAGTGACTCCACGCTGAGAAACCAAGGCATTATGTTGTTTATATTAAATATCAAATGCCAAAAGTTACAAACCTGTATAATTTCCTTTCTTGCTTGAAAGGAGCTTCAAAATAATTCACACTTGTATGACGCGTATTTTACTTCCAATGATTACCTCCTCTCCTAAAATGACTTGGAGAGTCGAGCTGGCTATACACCAAAGAAGTGCATTTATCATGAGCTTTTTGGTAGCCATTTTTTTTAAACATTAATTATGTGTTATAAGGCTTGAGAAACACCAGATGCAGTGCAGGCAGAGCATGGCCAATGTCCAAACACGACCCCATACTCTCCTGAAGTGGGGTCAAGAAGCACCAAAACTCTCATTTACTCAGAAATGACACAAACTTCATCTTCCTAACTGCTAAAGCAGAATTATGAAAGACAGTACTCATATTCTCTTTAGGTGTTAAATCCAATAGGTCTTCAAGGAGTCTCTTCTCCCAACCCTTCATCACCAGCCATCCTACTCTCTCCTTTCTGCCACAAGCACTTCCCGTTTCTTCCTTCATCCAGCCTCATGTAACCTTCACCTTCCTATCATCCTTCCTGCTGTCCTTCTGTTTGGGTTGACTCCTTCACCCGCCCCTTTCTTGGATGCAGGACTTGGCAACCGTGTCCCATCCTGACATGCAGACGCTACACATCTTTCTGTCAGCTCTCCTCCCCACACCGTAACGCTCTTCTAAATCACGGCCAGGCAAACCGTGCTCCAGATCTCCAAGGCCAAGCTACTGATTTCACCTGGCTTGGGCTCAGCTGAGCAGATACAGAAGAATTCCATGAAATCAGAAAAAAAGGGAGATTTCCTCATATAGGTCAGGACCTAGCAAAACAGCTGCTGGAAGAAGGAGGAAGATGTGCGTGTGTTAAAAGCAAACCCAGCTATTCCAAGGATAACGGAAAACACCAGCAGAAGAGGAGGGGAAGAGCTGCATGAATGCATCAGGAGGAAGAGGCTAGAGAGGGTATGGAAGGTGGAAGAAAACGAGGCACAAAAGAGATTGTATATCATGTATAAAGTAGAGAGGGAGAGAAGAGACTGAACTGTGAAAGGGGGAAAAGAAGAGAGAGAGAAGGGGGAGAAAATGACATGTCAGGAGAGGCAGGAGATAACAGTAATATGAGAAAGGCTGGAAGGACAGTGTGAACATCAAAGGAGAAAGAGGGGCTGAAGATGGCTCAAGGGAAATAAGTTATTTTTACTTAATAGGACAGCCAATTTTAAGCAGTTCTCCAGCACTATTTGTGAAAAAGAATATCCTCCATTTAAGAAGCATTCCTTTGACATCACGCCTCTGGTGTGATTCGTCTCGGCTTCTGTAAGCGTGCCGCGCAAGGGGGCCATTCCGCCACCCCCCCTAAAAGGACCAACCCCACAGACCCGAGCTCGCAGCAACACTCCAGTTCTTCCAGAGATCTTAAAGGGCTTCAACGCTGTATTTTAACCATATTTCTGCACATAGTAAGATCTATCTTTTTTTGACCCATACAAAACAGCTTCCAATAAATGCAGTGTGATGTTTTTACTTGCCAAAATGCTGTTTGCCAGGCATAGTGTTGGTTGTAATAATGTAAACGGAAATCAGCACTGCTGTATTTTATCCACTGCACATGACTGTGCATGTACGTGGTGACCCAGTTTAGGGGGAACGTTCGTTACTTTTACATAGCCCCGTGTGCCAGTAAATGCCCTCTGAAACTCATTAGTGTCTTAGGGCATCAAAGCTCAGGAGTAATGAATCCCTCCACCTCTATGTAAGGTAGGAGTACTCCCTTTCTTTTCGTACGCCTGCAGCAACAGTAATGACACTGTGTGTTATGGCTTGGAGGATGGGGAGAAGAGCCTCTGAAGCCACCAGCCGTGCTCAGCATCAGCTGTGTGTGTTAATGCAACGGACACACGCCTCCTCCACCAGCTGCTCTACACAGGGTACGACCCATTAGAGCAGCAGAGCTGGCTTTCAGGTTCATTTGTTTAAGTGCTGCTACCACAAGCAACCACACAGCTTCTAGAAACCTGAAGAATATAGCTGTTCAATGGGTTATTTAAAATTGCGTAGCCAACCCATTAAAATTCCTCTGTCAGTAAGGGATAAAACCTTCAGAGAAAATGGGGAAGGTGACCCTAACCAGAGGGGACACAGTTCAGGCTGCTTCTTTTGAGCTGAACTGATCTCACCTTGGGCTATCGTACCTCTGAACGGTGCTGGTGCTGCTTGCTGAAAGGCAAAGGTCACCTAGGACATGTATTTGTGGGTCAGTATTTTTCAACACAGGCTAGGGTTGGTGGGAAAGCCTCTCATTTCATTTCCCTGAGGTGAAGGACCAGCTCTGGACAAGCAAGGTTGAGTCACCATCCCTGGAGGTATTTAAGACACGTAGACGTGGCGCTTAGGGACATGGTTTAGTGGCGGACTTGGCAGTGTTAGGTTTATGGTTGGACTTGATGATCTTAAGGGTCTTTTCCAAGCTGAATGATTCTGTGATTCTAAGGTCGTGCTCCAGCTGAGATGCATCAGCCCAAGTTATACATCACCCAGCATCATTTGGAGCCAGAAAGACGGCACCGCAAGGACAGACACGTGGTGACTTAGCAACGGTCACTCACCTCCCCTGGCCAGAGGAAACAGTCAAGAATTATTTTAATAGATAAAAGATTGAACAGTAAAAAGGCAGAAAAAGCAAGGCACAACATGGGAGAGGTGTGGAGCGCTGCCTTTTTATGGAATCTTAGGTTTAAAAACCTTCCTGTTCATATTCACAACTTTTTTTTTTTTTCAGTTTCACCTTACAGCCGTAGCGTGGTATCAGGCAATATGTTTACAAGCACTAAACAGCAGTAGATGGGTTTACAGTTACACAAAGCTACGTATTCAGCTACACGTGGCGAGCTCACCAGGAAAGCTGGGATGCATCTATCGCAGCGAAGGAGCCAAGTCTAGCTTGACTCGTTGGCATTGCAGAAAAACTGGCAGCCTGCTCACTGTCAGAGGGCAGACTTGAAATAAATTCAGCAATCCTGAAAACTTATTTCCATAACACATGCATATATATTAAAACAAAAGACTAACCAAGCAGTTTTGCCAGAAATGCTTATGTTTTATTTGCAAGTGTCAAGATGGGTGTTGCAATGTGAATAGTTTTATTCATGACTTTTGAGAGTTTGCCAGATCTGGCAAGACAACCGCTGTTGTCCTCCTTCCCCGCAAGTCTCTCTGCTCCACGCTACGGTACAAACCCCTGCCGAGACAGGGGAATGAGGAAAAGCTGCACAGAACCCTTCTCAGCGAGGACCACTCCGAAGTCCCCTGCTGAGAGCCGGGCTCTGACACACGTCCCCACGCTCCTCACCACGACCTGTGAGACGTCCATCAGCAGCCACTGCCTCAGCTCCTCCTCAGAGGCAGGAGAAGCCCATGAGTGAAAGGGGAAAAAAGCAGATTGTGCCAGCTCAGTTCCTGGCAAGAGGATTAATGTTACCTTTAAAATTAGGAAATTGATTCACAGAAATCTTTGCTAAGAAGCTATTAACATCACCATGTACTTAATATTTTCCCTGCAAGGAAATGGAAGGCAAGGCATTTACCTCTTGATGCCTCAAGTTTCCTGGCATGCTTCTTTATCCCCATCTAAGTAACAGCCCTCAACACAGTGTCAACCACAACCTTGAACGTGACCCTGGTGTGACAGTAAGACTTTGAACTTTCCCTTTTAAAAATATTCTCCCTTGACATATCCAAAATGATCACTAGGAGCTGGAACGGGAGAGCCAGAGCAGACTGGGGGGATGCTCCAGGTATATTATACACAGGCATTATGGTACTTCCAGTATTTTCTCCACTAATCCCTCAAGGCAGAATCACCCTGCTTCCACCTCCAAAATCTGATTAAGATGGGCTGTTGGGAACAGAAATGACAAAACAAACAGAACAATCTCAATTTTAAGCTCCTTGTTTTCTCTCACTCTTTCAGGAAAAACTTCTGCAAACCCTGAAATGGAACCCTTCCTACCACGATTGGTACTTGCATGGCAAAAGACTCCACTTCTGACCAAAGAGAGGGACTGAGACATGAGAAACCTCAAGAGCTGCCCACCAGGGTCTGGGAGGAAGGGAATTTTGCCCTCTGGTTTTGGTGGTTTGTCTCCTCCTAGGACCCACTGGTGAAGGATAACTTCAGATAACTCCTAAACCAGCTGGATACAGTTTTCCTGGCACAGTTTCTGAGGACAAAAATCATAACTGATACTGGTTTTCTAAATTGCCCAATTTCTAAGCATTTTTCTTCTCCATTAGTTTGCTGATGAACATTGAATTAAGAAATCATGGATGACTTCAAACTGCTCCCTAAGAATACAACAAAATAACGCTCTTTTCCAGCATGGCAAGACTGAGTGGAGCTCCTGCTAGGCAGTCTTTGGTGTCTCATTTCTAAAATTAATGATTTGTTCATCTTTGACAACAAGAGCTAAAAGCAACCCTTGCCCCCAAGAACTTACTGCACGAAAAACAGGCAGAAAAGTACAACCCTGAATAATCCAGAGGAGGAAAAGCAACTGTTCACCTTTCATTTCTGTCATCATAAACACACAACTTCTGAGTTCTGGGATAAGTGACATTTTCAGAAGGAACGGAGTGGGTGAGAGGGACGGCGTGCTTCCCACTAGCATTCTGGAGCCTGCGCCAACCATTACTTAAGCCTGTTAGTATATTATTAATCTGCTTTCATAATGATCTGCATTTCTCTAGCACAACGACCACAGCACAACCTGAGAACATCCTGCTCTGCTCAGTGCAAGCAGAGGTGGAACATCTGCACACAGTTTTATCTAGCTCTTTACATGTGTTTCATACATCTCCTAAAATATTCCTGACAATTGTGGTTGCCCATCACTGTCAACACTTTTTTCCCTACTTCAATTCTGACTCTAGTCTTAATGGAACTATAAAACACATGTCCAAAAAATACTTTTCCAACCAGACTAACCTATGGGTCAATCTTTACTTCACTTCCTTGGGCTCTTTTTATTTCAGCCAGTTAAACAAAAACTGTTTTAAGTAGGCCATGAGCAATTCTTTTTTTATTCCACAGCTACTGATACAGGAATATGCTGCTCTTCTCCCCCTTCGTCCTGCACAAAAAGACATTCCACTTCTTGTTTTTCCTTCTCTTCTTTTTTAGATTAGACTTTGGGGAGCCTTTAGCTTATCTATGTGAAGGGTTTTCTTAAACTGCTCCCAAGAACACATGTTGGAGAATGTGGCAGCAGACATTCAGATTAGGCAGCTAAATTATTTTAACCAACTATTTTTACTATTGTCTACAAAGACATTCGGTGTATTTGCTCTGTTTAAGAGTTCAGCATCTTCAAAGCCTCTTATGAACAACAAATTCTCATGATCTCTCAAAGGCAAGTTAGATGTGTGTGATTGAGTTTCTGAATGAGGCGATCGCACACAGAACAAAGAGCTCAACACTGTTATTTTAATGGATTTTCAATTCTGTTGCCAGGTCAGTAATCCTTTTTCTCCCAGTGTCACTCAGAGACTTCAAAAACCACAGCTGGGGTGGAATATTCAGTGTTTGTTTTATTTAGGAGGACATCATACGGCATGGTTCTTTCTAAGCAAATCAATTTATTTGCTGTTGACAGCAAGTATTCATCAGCAGCGATGCCGAGTTGTACTGCTCAGGAGGTTACTAAGAGTGCACTAGGCACACGACTTCCAGCTATCAATTTGACAAACATTCTAAACCATTTTATTTGCCTTTATTTCCCTTCCTGAGGCGTGATAATCCATCAAATTTACTGGTTTTAGCATGCTGCACAGCAGTGCTGGAAAAGGCTCTGATGCAATAGAAACAGAATTGTTATTTATGGTAAAGAATCATCAGCAGGAACATGGAACTCAAAAAGAAAAAAAAATCAAACCAAAAAAACTTGTATAGTTTCAGAAAAACTTCCCTTTGTGGTAGGAAATGAAGCTCTGAATCAGGATTTAAGCATGTGCTTTAACGCATGGCTTCATCCAGGCACACGTTGCAGGGCTCTTCTGAATCGAGAAGAAAACCAGATAACACCTAGTTATGTGTTCCTTCCAGCATGAGATATCAAAGGGCCATTATCTGCACGGATCGCTTTTCTTTTAATAGGCAGGGAAACGGAGGCAGGCAGATGAGATGCTGGTCTCCAAGGATCCCAACAAGGCTAACGGCAAAGCTGGGAATAGACCCAAGGTCTCCGAATGCTGAATCAAGCCGTGCCGCTGCTGCTCTGACTCATCCCAGGAACTGTTTGCTAAACACTACGAAGCTTTGCAGAAGTTCCGCATGCTGTGTCAGCTATTCGGGTAGAAGAAGCGATTCCAAGTACTCTAAGGTCAACTCATCAGCCTTGGCATTGATCTTTTCATGAAGGCCTAGTGTCTGGAAGCCAGTGATGGTTATTTCTGGAATCTGCCTACATTTACAGTAGTCGAGATTCACTGGGAGATTTAACAATCATACTAAAAGTTGGTAATCCTACTGCTAGCACAAGAGGTAGTACATCTTCCTAACTCATTTGTTATGTTCTGACAGCAAAACACAGGATTTGTTTTGCAAAAAAATTTTGGCTAGGGGATGAGCAAGGCTTTAAAGCACTTCCCTAAAGGAGTCTGCAGCCAAGGTAAAAACAACCTATTTTTACTTTATTTTTGGCTATAAAGATTATTTCTCCCTCTTTTCTCCAGTGATCAGAGACGCAAAAAAGCTTCAGTGCATGATCTATGCAGTGGATGTGACACAAAGAGTCATATCCCTTACCTTTTCCAGGAGGAAACTGAAGCTAAAACCGTATCCATTTATCAGTTATGTATCCAGCAGGATTACTTAAGGACTCAGGGGAAGAAAGCTGAGATAGATGGGGTATTTTAAGCAGAGATAGCACACTTTACTGGCCCTTCTGGTAGTCTGTAATGCTTAAGATTTGTAAGGAATATGATGACTAATGCGTCCTGAACAAAACCAGGCCTGGCCATTGCATTCCTTTCAAGAACTCCACGTGGAAGAGGAGAATATCAAGTCTTAATATTTATTTACGCAGATCTCACACTCTCTCTGCCTTGCCATCTGGGTGCAGCAGAAAAGCAGACAGGACAAGACAGTATCTGGCACAAAAAGACAAGCAAAACATATCCTGGCAATAATTTAGAACAAAGACTTTGCTTGACATTTTCCTCTCCAGAGCAGGAGCAGGCAACAGGAAAGCATGAACTGCTCACATCCTCTCAAAAGGTGTAGGAGGAGCGAGCTTCAAAGCGATGTAATGACACCTTCCCACCACCCCAAGAGTAGGGCTAAGCCTCAGTAATACAATAAAATTCAAGCTGTGAATCTCACCTACAGTAAGTCATAGTGTTATATACAATCTACTCTTGCCATAATAGCAAACGATTTGTGTATCACTCAAGAGGCTACGATCTGTTTTGTAGACTTTTCCAAAAAATGCCCAAGCACACGCACAGCAGCAACGCTCAGTCTGTGCCTTTACCCACCGTATGATACCGGTTCTTTTCAAAATGAAGCACTGGTGAAACTCTCGGCAATTTTGTTTTCACTGCTGAATAAAAATCACAATTATTCTGGTAACTATGTCATATCCTAACGTTTGTAAGGATGAAGTGCGATGGCTGGGAAAGATAAAACTCTCAGAGTAGAAGGGGAGTGTGTGTGATTTAATGAGAATTTCATTTTACAGAAATAACATTCCGAAGGTAATAAAACTTGTTCCAGAAGTTTTTCTCTAGACTCTCCCAGCAAGCATCTGAATGCACACATTTTCCAGCACACCAAGTGATGTAAGGCAGGAGACCTTCCAACAGGTTCCATTAAAATTGACATTTTCCCAAGGACCAAAAGAATTCCGAGACAAATGTTTCCGTACCTGCGAAGCGAGTCTCCGCATGGCCTCTTCCTGGCGCCGGCGCATTTCGGGGGTCCCCGGGCAGCTCCCGCTGGTGATTGAGGAGTGAGCTGAAGGCGGCTGGGTTAAGGGCAGCTCTCGATTTGCATCCACATCTGTCCCAAGGAAAGAGCTTATGAAATGCTACAGGACAAGCACGACCGACATTATTATTACAGACTAGGCAGCTGCTGTTTCCTAGCAGGTCATACATGGCAGTTCAAGTATTTTCCACAAATACTCTGGTTAGGATTTCAGGCAGCAAAAGACTGTGACACCGTTCAGCCAGGCCAGAGGCTTGCCAAGAAACTTCTTTTAGAGGTAGCACTTTTGGGAAGAACCTCTAAGATAAAGCGTTGAGCTTGTCTTATTCATCTTCTCCACGGTAATTTCATTGACTTTAAAATAATCACACTAATCGAGTGAGTGCACTCTCGAAGGTATGCTCTGTCTTCAAGTTGGGTGTGTTTTAGTGCAGTGCTCTCCTGCTCTGCAGTTCTGCCAATACATCGTCCCTTGTTATGAACAACCGCTGGTTAATTTGGTTCTGAGTCCTCCTTTCAGTGGAGACAGCCAATTTTTCTGAATTATGTGCCTATTTTAAAACATAAATAAATGGAGAGCCACAGCTAACATATCCATCTGAAGCTCATTAATGTAATCAGAGGGAGAGAAGCAGGAGTAGCACCAGGATCTGGAAAAGGCTTGCAAGCAAATAATGAATTATGCTGGAATAATCTCTGTCAAGTTTAACTGCTTTCTATTGTGTTTTAGCTGTTTCTTTTGCCAGGCAAAGCAGAAATTGGCTTTACCAGTAGATTGCTACAACAATCCATTCACCTGGCCTTTGCAGATAACATTTTCAAACCACTCTTATTTTCACTCATAGGTACTCCTACAGAGTATTTTTGAATGTCACCAAGACATGCAGTACTTGATGATGTCTAATTACTGATTTCTTTACTTAGGAACATCTTAAGAGAAACAGTCCTCTTAAGTGCAGGCTGTACCAGCGGAGGATTTTCCTGAATGGATTGCTGCAATGCATCCCTGAGCTTGACTTGAAATCATAATGCAAACAATGACCCATTTAATGGCAAACAACAAAGGAGGACAACTACTGCCTGTATAATTAAACCCTGAATGTGTCAGCAATGATGCACATTCTTGATTTTGAGCATGTCATCACCTTTACCTGTATCATTTTTCTGAGACAGGAATTAAGAGTATGAGGCTGTCTTTGTGCCAGTTACTGATGCTGATAGCACAACTGCTGTAGTATAGTCAGGTCACCTGATTAGCATTTATTATTAAACAGATATTTTACTAAGCATAATAGCTAGGCTTTTTTTCAGCATGTGAAAAAAAAAATCAAAGGAACTTGAAGAATAATTATCTTCTATAGCTAGACTAGGACTTATGATCTCTTTAGGCAATAAACCAGTTGATTGATTCTGAAAGTCTTCATCCCAATAACTAACACTGAAGAATCATTCAGCTTTCAACTTCATGGAGAAACCCGAGTGCAAACTAAGCCACGGTACGTTAGGCATGACGAAGGATCTTTGTCCTTTATGCACGGAAGATGCAGGGCACCTTCTCATATGAAACATCCACGTTTTTAGTCCAAAACCAGTTAAGCACAGTAGTCTCTTTCATCTCCACAATCCCTCTAAGCAGACTGGCGAGACGTACCGTTGGTGCACTGCAGAGCTGCAGCTGAAGTACAGGAACAAGCCCTGCCTTTCACTACACATTGTTCATTTAGCCCTGACAAGTGACACTATTCAACATGCCAACATTCAGTGACATTCCAGATATTTTGACATGGTAAAGAGTACTGCATTCCAGTAAACAGATTCAACTACAGTTTTGCTGAGATACAGTGACCTAGATCCTTAACGATACCTTTAGGTACCTAACCCAGTATTTTTAGTCCTGTCTTACTTCCTGGGAGCTGAATGATTTTAAAACATTGTCATGCCCACCTGCAGATATGTCAGCACAGAGTGATGTGAACTGGATGGGACCGCAAGAGGTAGAGCAATCCTGGGTGCTGAGTCTACATGGGCTTGTAACCCAGCCTAAACATTTACACCGTATGATAAACTGAGATAACAAACCATATGGGAAGGAGAATGCACTGGCATGGATTTGTAGTAATAGAATATTGGCAATTAAAATTTGAGTCTTCCTAATCAGAGAGAAATCTGTGATGTTTTTAAGTCAGAGAAAGAAGAGACAGACTATTTTGACTCTTCAAAAAGTAGATTTGGAACGGGAGCAGTATAAATATTGATGACAGGCGTTTCCTTTGCTTGGTGTGCTGGTTTTGGGTGGGATAGAGTTAATTTTCTTCACAGTAGCTAGCATGGGGCTATGTTCTGGTAAAACCAGGACACCTGGCAACAAAGACTAAGCTGGTTTCTTGGGCCTGAAGAGGAATGGGATCTTTTCAGCCAAAACCATTATAAAAGCTGATGGAAAAGGTCTCTGATTTCTGAAGCTCTCCGTAGTGCTGTACTTACGTTTTGGAGAGGCATGTGGGCTATCAGAAGCAATCTGTCTCATACGTGTGCCATGGCAGCTGAGCGCAACCAGTCTGGAGATGATGGCGGTTTTTCCAAAGCCGATGTTCCCAACGATCACTACGCCTCGGTTGACGCTGGCGTTTGAGCTCTGCAGCTGCGCATCTATCTCGTGGAACACCCAGTCCCGGCCGACGAAGACGGACTCGGTGGTGATGCTGGGCACCTCGAAGAGCAGTGGCTTCAGAGAGATGTCGGGAGGTCGGTAAGGTGCGAAGCGTACTATAAAGATGAAACAGAGGGAAAGAATATAAACATCCACGCTAACACTAAAACTATAGTTTGGAAATTGCTGTTTAATCTTCCTCAGGAATCTGTTCATTGCAAAAGGTGAAAAAAATACAAGCTTATTTATTACCCATAGGTTTGTTGTTAAAAGCATCTGGCTCATTCATCGCATTTTCCATCAAAGGACTTCAGAGAATTTTACAGGAAGAAGTAGTTTCCAGCTAGGGAAAGTATAGCTGGAAGAATGAAATTTCTTGCTTAAGGTCACCATAATTAAAGGCCTTGCCCCAGGCAGAACAGTATCACCCCTGTAACACAGGATTGTATGTCTTTTCAATCTACAGATATATAATGTCTGTTCACCTGTTCAATCCAATGAGCACAAAAAAAAAATCACAGAATCACAGAATCATCTTGGTTGGAAAGGACCTTGAAGATCATCCAGTCCAACCGTTAACCCAGCACTGACAGATCCCAACTACACCAGATCCCTCAGTGCTATGTCAACCCGCCTCTTGAACCCCTCCAGGGATGGGGACTCCACCACCTCCCTGGGCAGCCCATTCCAACGCCCAACAGCCCCTTCTGCAAAGAAATACTTCCTAAGAGCCAGTCTAAACCTTGCCTGGCGCAACTTGAGGCCATTACCTCTTGTCCTATCGCTTATTACTTGGCTCAAGAGACTCATCCCCCCTCTCTGCACCCTCCTTTCAGGGAGTTGGAGAGGGCCATGAGGTCTCCCCTCAGCCTCCTCTTCTCCAGACTAAACCCCCCCAGTTCCCTCAGCCGCTCCCCATCAGACCTGTGCTCCAGACCCTGCACCAGCTCCGTTGCCCTTCTCTGGACACGCTCGAGTCATTCAATGGCCTTTTTGGAGTGAGGGGCCCAAAACTGAACCCCCTCATCAAGGTGTGGCCTCCCCAGTGCCGAGCACAGGGGTCAGATCCCTTCCCTGTCCCTGCTGGCCACGCTATTTCTGATGCAAGTCAGGATGCCATTGGCCTTCTTGGCCACCTGGGCACACTGCTGGCAAATGTTAAATCAATCTAAGCAAAGTTATTTCAACTCTCTTGTATATAAATGAAACCAGATTGCTGATAGGATTTTCCTGTACAGCAATTAAAACATTTTCTCTTTTCACAAGGAAAAATGGTCTTGCAAGCAATGTAACAACAAGGAGTGCAAGAAATACCTCCCCAACACACCACATATGCTGGGTACAATGCCAATACCTAAGCCCGTGGACACTGATCATGTTATTTTTCCCATTTTTTTATGCATTAGATTATAATAAAATGTACAACTAAACCCAAACCTGCCTTGAAACTTTTTCAGGAACATTTGGGAGTGGAGGGAGAGGGTATTTGCCATTCTTTCCATTTAGCACAAGCTATCTAGGGAACACACCCCTAAAAAGAGTAACAACTATGCACAGATCTGGTGCAAAGATGCTATTAGAAAGATCAACTCATATGGCATGTTCTGCCTATGAGATCTGTAATTGGGAGATGATACGCATAGATCTATTAAAAAAAACCCTAAAAAGTGCTGGAAGCACTTGGTGCTGGCAAAGGCAGTTGCTGGATCTTCCCACTTTGCCACCAAGATGGTTTCTTAATTAAAAACTTTCAGAAGCTGGCCACAAAGACAGCAGGTGATTCCCACTCAGGGGGAGGTTAGGCACACTGGGTGTTTTAGTTACAAACTTTGAATTTTAGACCATAATTCCTTCCAGTCAGGGCTACGTGATGTGGATGGAGCTACAACTGTGGGACGTGATTTCAGACCAGGACCTGGTATGCCAGCTCTGAACACACCTTCCAACTGCAAGACATACACTGGACTCAACATTCAACACATATTTCAGCTGCTATGGTAAACTGTGGAAAATCTGAGCTGTGATCACAGAAGTTGAATTCAATTTGTTTTGAGATCACACAGCACACTGCAAATGAAAACAACCATACAAAATCTAGGTACCTTCATAGTACGTTTTAAAAGAAATCTCATGAAGCTGCAGAGGAGAGTTCCCCAAGCAGGACTGCAGAAGGATTTAAGTAAAAAAAACTTATTGGTTTGCTCAGTGTTATCTCTTGGCACGATCACACTCCCATCATTTACATTAGCTGCTTCCAGTGGAGACTGTTTGGTTTCTTTGAAGTTTTAAAAGCTCTCAGACACTTAAAGAGCACAAATATTCAGCAACTGCTGACATCTGTCATTTCTTCACGCGCTCACCCTCCGCTGTGGACATGCAGGTGGTGGTTTAATCCCCACGCAGACCTCCTGGTCTGGCCTGAACCCCTCAGGGGTACAGATAATGCTACTGCACAGACTTTGGACTAAACTCATTGAAAACAGTTTATCAAATTACATCAGTGGGATGCTTTGTCTGCATGGGAAGAGGTTATAGATGTGCTGCCACCCCAAAGATCTCACCGTAAATATAACCACATGGTTTTGAAGAGAGCAGCGTGCGGTGTCAAGCTCTGAAACCCTCTGGAAGCTACAAACCACGCCGGTGCCTGCTCCCTCCCAGTGCCCCCACCCTCCCTCCCCGCCTCTGGACCAGCCCAGCAGCAGCAGAGTGCTGCTCCCCCCAGACCTGAGGCTCTGCGCCAGCACCGCCCCAGCCCCGTGCCCCGACTCTGATGTGACCCCGGGACCCTCCTTGGGGAACCGCTGAACTGATGCCCACAGCTCAAATCACCTTGAAATCCTTCACAGACCCGACCAGGGAGCGGATCCATTAAAGCAGAGCTGATACAGCGGCCGGGATTTTATGTTGCATCAGATATGCCTAAGGAAAATAGCTTGTATTTGAAAATGTTAGGTATTTTGAATTTCCTTTTTTGTTTCTTTAACTGATACAGAAAATGCTGCAGACAGGAGCTGTATTTTTATTCCCACTTGAAAATGATGAATGTGCTTTAAATTTATCCTAGGGTGGAGATGACTTTTGAATTGCATGAGCTCACTGGCAGCTCGTTTGATTCCCCTCGCCGGGGTCTGTCACGCGAGGGCAGCGGGATGTGCTGGCACGGGAAGACGCCGGAGAAGCAAAATCGCTGTTGGTGGGAGGGGATGAGGCAGCCCCGGGGCCGTGCGACCCCATGTCCCCATCCCAGCTCCCAGCTGTGGCAGCTCCAGCCTGGCTCTGGGCCTCAGCGGGGCTGATGGGCTCCCCTCCGGGGGATGGCACATCACACAGCAGCAGCACACGGACACGGCCAGGATAACCAGCTGCAGTGATCCGACTGATGCAGATTAAGTGTTCCAGCAGTGCGTTGGACAAGGGAGATCTTTTGTTTGCATTATGACACCAATACTAAATATAGAAAATTAAATTAAAAAAACCAAACAACTTCAATTGGAAAACATCAAGCTAAGATCTGTGCTTGATAAGCTACAGCTTTGCTTTAGTTGCGCGTGCGTGTATATACGTGATACGTCATGTTAGTGAGTGAAAATGTACAACAACACTCTTCTAGAAGCCAGAAATCTAACAGGTACCAAATGGTCTCAGGGGCTAATTCAGAGAAAGGCTGATTAAATATAAAAGCCATGGGATCCAATAAGCTCCTGCTTTACATGGTGGAGACCTGGACTCAAATCTTGGTCTCTTTTCAGAGGTGCAGATGGCTTGGAGGCTGTGTGACGCCTACACCTTTGACCACAACAGCCTAAAGATTGGTCTTTATCCGAGTGGACATGAATATACACATCTTGATTGTCACCTGGGAATAGCATATCCTGTCCTAAAAAAGGCTTAACAAAACCCCAAGAAGAGACATACCCGTTTATCTACCTATATTCAATCCTTCTGCCTCTCCAGACCTTCCAACACTACCAGTCACTGACCACAGCAGAGCAAACCTCTTCTCCTGCCAAGACATTTTACAGCTTCAGGCTTGGTAATCTCAGGGCTCCCGAAGGGCGGGGGATGCTGGTCAGCATCTCACCATTAAGAAAACACTCAGTGCCACACTGGTTTGGACACGAGTGCTGAGAACATTTTTTTTGTTCCCCAAGCCACCAAAACCACCTCCACATGCCAGCAGAAGACATTTTATTTCACCACGCTGTCTTTGGAAGGCAAATGCAGCATCAATGTTTCCCTAGCTGGACTGTCAAAAACATTTATGAATAATTTAAGACTGCCATCGACTAATTGCAAGCCATGTGCCAGATCCTCATTAGTTCCCGATACTGTCTGCTGAATGACGCCAAAATCCTCCCCTGTTACTATTTATTTTACAACCCTCAGCAGCCAGTGGTCCCCAGGCACAAACCTGTGGCAAGACCCTGAAGCTCTGGGAGAATTTTTCAACTCTCTTCAAAGAGTTGAAAAAATACCCCACATCACAAGGAAAGGAGATCCAGACAGAAGGAAGGCTGCACCCGAGCTTCAACATTTGGGGCAGAAATTAATTAAAGGATAAGCTAACAGAACGGGCTCTGAGAAAGAGGGTAAGAAGGTTCAGAAGTATTGGGTGAGGATGTGTGCACGCATTTTGGATGAACCTTATCACCCACTTGACTTTAGTACTTGTGAAAATCAAAGTATAAGAATAAGCTGCCTTCCCATCCTTGAAAATTTGTCAAACACTTGCTGGGTTTTATATTCCTTTTTAATGAAGCATTTTATAGAACTTAAGCCAGAGTACCACAGAAATACCCAGAACTTCTGATAACATCTTAACATAAATTAAACCCGTACTTTTCCTGGAAATTAGTGTGTGGAGTGGGACAGACCAAGGTTTGGTAGCATAAAATTTTCATGAGAGTTGATGAAATACTATGCAACTTCTGTAGAGCCCAAGCAATAAATTCAAATCCCAGGCTGAAACACTGCCTGCCATACCCATCCTGGCTCTTTTTTGTGGCTGAAAACTTCAATTAAATCAAACCAAAGCTGGTTGTATTATGTTCATGATTGAAAAAAAGCCACTGGGCTGAAAACAAGCAGGAGCAAAGTCAGAGAAAGGCCCATTCTGCTTTACCACATAGGACACCCTCTGCTACAAAAAGTGAATTTTTAGTTATTTTAGTTGTTGAAGACTCTAAAATGCCTGTTTAGAAATCATCTGTTTTACAGACTCCACTCTCTGCAAACAGGATTTTTTTCTCGGCTACTTTGGCAATCAGCATCCACAGCTCATTAGTTGTTTTACATTTTGTTCTAGATGCGTTCTGTTGCCATTTTAGTATCCCCTGGTGGAAGATACATCTTGCTGTCCAAAGAAAGCCCTTACAGGGCTAAGCTCCATAGCCTGGATATTGCCAGTGTGTTGAGAGGAAGCCCAGGTGAGAAGCGTTTTAATATTTATTACAATGAAATGGGGTTCTAAATAACACCGTATCAATCAGCATCTGCTGTGTCCTTCGTTAAATAAGAACCCATAAATTAGCCAAATGCCTGAGTTATTTCCTTTACGTGCTTTAGACTGCAACTTCTTTCAAATGTTGTCTTAAACACATACATCCATCAGGATGAAACCAGTGCCTGTTTTTCACAGACTGTGTGCCTAAAAAGGCTAAACTATTTTTTTAGCATTTTTAAGGGGTTTGTGAAACTCTCTTACCCAAAAAGTGACAGTATCAAACACATACCATGAGGGAAAAAACCCCAGAAAATTATAAAAGACAGTTTAAGGAAAACACGCTACTGCCATATTGCATATATTGGTAAACAATATATTGGTGGAGGCTGAGCCATCTTCTCCTCCACTCCAAACCTCACCTAAACACCACGGTTCTTCACACCCTGCATCAGCGCTGACATTTGCTTTTTGGAGGAAAAACAATCATGATGGCAACAGTCAGGGTGTTCTAATACCATATAATTTGGTTGCCATCTGGCTCCTGCTCCACGGTACATCACAGCCATCATCTTGTACTTTGGGTTATGGCAACCCTGAACAGCTTCAACTCCTGCTGGCTGAAAATAGTAAAAGCAAAAATTGCGTTCACCATCCTATTAAAAACCTGCCACTGGTACGAATACTTGTCATGCTCTTAGCCTGTGGGATTGCTATATTACTCCCCTGGTTAAAACAACTGATTAACAAAAAAATAGCAGGGACGTCTCCCACTTAGTTTCTCTGCACTGGGAATCTTGAACACTGGGAACAAATCAGTGGGCTGTAACGTGTCCCCCTGATACAGCGCCAGGAACTGCTTTGCTGTTTCAGCCCAGTGCTGAGACTAGAGATATTAAAGTTAAGACCCAAGTTTAGGATTTCCAGTTGGAACAAAGAGCTGGTGATTATAACAGCCCAGATCAACGCAATTTCACAGTAATATCTGGAACATGTATTTTGGGGGAAAAAAACCCCTCACATATTCAATTAAATGAAAATATTTCCAAATAGTGGTGGTTTGGGTTTTTTCACATCCTCTTCTTCTCCTTCTCTTTTTAAAACTAGCATGGCACCTTAACTAGGATCACAAGAAATTCCAAAAAACCGAAACACTGCTGCTATTCTCATGCAACCTTCACAAAAACAGAAAAGAACAAAAAGAAGAAAGAAAATATGTAGTGCTACATGGTTTTTAAAAGTGTGTCTGGAAAACAATTTGATTCTGTTCCTACAATAAAAGTTTAATGTTTTGGATGCAATCACTGCAAATTACGAAGCCTTGGCAAGCTGCTCCCTTCGAACATATGGAAATTTTGTCTGTCAAACTTTGCTTTCTTCACTTACTGCCTGCTAATACATTTTTATAACTGCCTCACCAGCCAATATGATTTCATTACAGACTGCGATCCAAAGTGACACAAAACCACTTTTTCCTTCCAGTTTGGGGCTTGTGCATTTGGTAGAAATCCCAACCAGGCTGTAACAGGTCGTGCTCGTGGTGCTGAGAGAAAACCCAACCTGGCACCCTCCAGCTCCTGATTTCCTTACCTGAGGATGATGGGTACTTGCTCAAAAGAACTCCAGAGAAAAGAAAGTTTAATGTACTGCCAACAGAAACCCCTCTCCCTCAATACAGGGGAGAACAAACTAGTCTCATGGCACAGCAATGTCCAGAAAAAGTCCAAAACGAGCTTTCTTGGCCATTTACTCATCTGTGCAATGACAAATGATGGGGATGAAGCATTAACCTGGTGATCTGCTGCAGGTGATTGCTTGAGGATGCAGCCAAAGACCGCGCTCAGATTAAAAGGGGGATGGAAGCTGTAGGGTAGGCTGAAACCCCAAGAACATGGGCTGAATCTAGCTGGAGTTGCCTGGAAATAAACAAAATACTAAAAATGTCAGGCCTGGCTCCTCTTCTTATTGCTCATGTCTTTTTTGTGGAATTCACCAGCAAGAACCACAAAAATTTTCCCTCTCAAAAGGCCTTTCAGAAGTCAAAGGGCTGCCTGAATACCGGCATTGTGAGCGTCTGTAAGAGGGACGCATGGGGATGGTGGCCCCACACCCTGTGCTTGGCTCCTTCTCTAGTGGGACGCTGAAAACTGCAAAGCACAGGCTGTAATCCTTTGATTTTGGTTCAATAAACAGAAGAAAAACGTATCAGCCCATCAAAATTTCTCATTTTTTTAGAAACTATCAAAGTATTAGCCCCGCGGCGCTCAAAGACTGATGAGGGGTGGCAGGGGAGCAATGAGGGAGAGGAATTTAGGGATGTTTTGCAGGAATATCTTTATGTGATGTAGGGGTGGATGTATAGGTTCAAGTCACAGGCTGTCTGTAGGCCCACACAGCCCATCCCATCACGCCAGACGTGGTCGCCGGGCTCAGGGAGGGCAGCACCCTTGGCAAGCTGAGCACAGAGGAGGTGGCCATCACCCTGCCTCAGGGCACAGAGCAGCTCTGGAAGGTGGTGCAGGGGCTGCAATATTGCACCCTGGTTTTAACGTACAATTTGCTGATTTGTACACATGTTCCTGAAAAAATGAGGCTGCTCAGACTTTGGGCCAATTCAGTAATATGATTCCTCTATAATCCATCTTTACACCATGGCTACATACAGCGTGCATACAGCAAACCAGAGACTAAGTCACCCCAGAAAAGCAACCCCAAAATGTTACACCTATGGCACTTCACTGATCATGGAGAAGCAGGGCACCAGCCAGCCAGCTACCACCAGACAGAAGGCAGGAGTACTTAGTTCAGTACTTCATTTATTTTTGTCCCCCTCCAATCTGTCTGTGCCACCAAGGACACTGGAAATAAAGGAGACTGGTCCACATCCTCACGGAGAGGCAGCGCTTAATACCTGTACGTAAAACAGTCCTGCTCCAGCATTTTCACAAGGAAGGGGACGAAGAGGCTGCTGTACAATCTCCCACCCCTGTGACAGGCGAGCCCCGACACCTCCAGCGTGCTCCTACCTCGCAGGTCCTGCTGTGCGCGGGCGCCGGCCATGCTCTGCCGCGGCATCCGGAGGGAGGTCCGCAGCGGAGTGTGTCTCTGCTCGTCCAGGTAAGCCAGATCTTCTAAGTGGGCTGAGCTGGTGGCTGCCACAAGAAAGCAAACAACTACATCACACACCTGGCTTTCAGATCTAAAACTCTGGTTATTGTATTTTTTGGTTTTTAAACAAAATACACAGAGTTGTAACTACGACGAGTCAACACGGCTAAGATGAACCAAGTCTGATTTCCCCTAGCGAGGTGTTTTGGTAACTTTTTCTCGTGCCCCATCAGTATTTGCTCTGGTTTGGTCTCCTGTCGATGTTCATAAATAGAAAAGACACATGGAAAATGGAGACATGGAGTCTCTTATGATCTAAGTTCTCCCAATCACAAAACTCAATCCCATGTGTGCAAAGCTTGACAGAGGCAGCCAACATTTCCTACTATGTAAAGACAACTTCATAATGTATTTTATGTTAAAGCCCACAATCTCCTCTTCAATTATTTTAGAGCTACTTAGTTTGGATATTAATATTTACCTGTTCATAAAGCCAGAATTAGTGGCAGAAAAATTAAACTTTCAACAGAGCAGCAAAAAGACATGAATAAATGAGAAGAATGTTATCTGAACTAAAGATAACTTTACCATTCCAACGTTACTTGCTCATGGAAGAATTTAGTTTTCTTTACAATGCTAGATTAAATAGGAATAATTTCTTGGTCTCTTCTGAAGGTGCCATCACTACATGAATAAGCGTGGCTGGAGCAGAAACTGCAGCTAGAAACTTTCTCTCTCTCTCAGAAACTGGCAGATAATACAGCACAAGTTATTTTTTATTTCATTTTTCAACTGAAGCACATGGATCGTCCCGCCGCCGAGCACACACCTCCAGATGACTGGGCTACTTCTACAGGGCAGAGCTAGGAGCAGTGACCCCCAGGGCACGACAGCAAACACAGCAAATCAGGAAGAAGCACAAAGGGTACAACCAGCCTGATTTTGAAGGTACTTCTCTCCAAATCCCGTGGTCTCAAGCGTTACCTCTCACGTGGCACTTCCTACCAAGATGTGACATGTACAGCGACCGTTCCAGCAATCAGTTTTTAAGTTTTTCCACAGGTGCCCCATGATCACAAATATTTTTAAAATCAAATTTCATGATGGGTGGTGCATGGTTCAGTGGGAAATGCCTCTGGACCGTATCAAAGGGGAATGACTAGAGATAACATTGGCCACAAAGCTGCATCAATCAATTTTTTTTTATTGCTGAAGACTGGAAGACAGGAGAAAATGTGGTTTAAACAAAACAAATTTGGATCACTTGCATCTGAATTTACCCACTGTTCTGCCACGTCAAAACCTTTTCAGCCAAGTAATTTACAGAATATTATAAAACGAAGAAATTAGAACTCCACTGCATGAAATTATTTTCCCAATTATAAACAGAAAACTTAAAAAGAGTCTTTCCAGATCACTCGTTCTGCTCTTGTTCTGATAACCATTTCCAAAGTTCACAGTAAACATTTAGCAATGGAAATCATGCTGCTCAGTGTTGGGCTGCCTAGTACTCCGTATCCGATACTGCTTTTTTTTTCTTTTGTTTTTGGTCAATTACTATAACAAGATTATTATTTTAAATTGAACTAATTCATTAAATGACTTCTTCAAAGGCTGCCTGTGAAGCTGACATTAATTCTTCGCTGTGAAATGGGTAAGTATTTTGATATAGCTCTCTAGAGTAGCTCACGGCACTGGACTTTGAATCCTTCCTCTTTGCCACCCAACACAAGATGCAATAATTCAACAAAACTGAAAGGCAGAAAATTTCAAAACTAAGAGAAACGGTTTTTTTTTTCACACAACGTCTAATAACCATATAAAAATCTTTACAAGACCGTGTTGCAGTCAAAAACTAAGCAAGAATCAGAGGCTATAACAAGGGCTGGGGACAAAAACTAAGCAAGAATCAGAGATTGTAAGAAGATCTGGGGACAAGGGGCTTAAATTTGGCAGCAATTTTAAATGCTGTTCTTCAATGCCTGAACACTCCATGTAAGTTTTAAGAAAAAGAAAGCGACAGAGAGAGGACAAAAGGTAAACAACAGGAGCGAGGGAAAAAGAGGAGATGAAACCATCAAAGTCTGTTTTTAGAAGTCCTTCATGCTCTTCTGCTCTCATAAAGGTGATTACATGTTCACTGTGAAGGAGCAGATTAGGGCTGAAATGCTGCAATTAAGAAGAAATGGCTTTAGCAGGGCTGTAAGTTATTTTCCGTAAGCACGAAGCCTGCTGCAGCCCGCTCCCAGCATCGCCAGCATTCAGCTCTGGGCTTCACTTATACTATGGTGGCACAGGCCAACGAAATGTGCCTTTTGCATAAAAACGTGGGCAACTTATGTCCACTTTTTGCAGCGTGACTGAGCCAGGGGAGCTGCAGTGGAAGAGCACACGTCACTGCAGCAACCACGGGCAGACCCAAGGTATCCCGGGGGTATCCAGTCCAGGGACACAAACCACACGCTTGCCCAGGAGCCTGGTCCCACGTCAGGCAGGTCAAGACCCTCCCACTTCATCCCACCACCCACACCAGCGTCAGCCCGCGTATGCGGGGACGTCTGACGCAGCTACACGTGGCTGCCGACTTGCTCGTGAGAAGTAGGACCTTAATAGATAATCCTTTCCTGTTAAATAAAAATCCCTTTTCGCTTCAGTTGATTGTCAGGCAACAACATAAAAAGCAGCCACCCAGGATTGCTTAGCACCGGCTACTGCATTTAGTATATGCTCAAAATCCACACCAGAAACAGCCCTAATTGATCCTGGGAGAGTTTAGAAAGGGAATATTCAGGCAAAGGAGACCCCCTTTAAAAAAAAAAATCAACATCTGAATGCTTTTCTTTTATATTTGTAAATGACACTGCAGTAAGCTTATGCAGATCATTAAATCAGGATAAGGATTATCACCCTTTCCAGGCATATCTTCTACCCTTGAATGGGAGTTATTAATGCGTTACACACAGAGCTCAGCAGTTTTGCTGCGCCAAGGCTTCATCGCATACAATAAACAAACTTGCTGGCTGAAAGAACTACTGTTTCTTTGTGAAGACACCACACTTCTTCTTTACTGACTTCTGCTAAATATTCTCATTAATTCAGCTCATGTTACCCTGTTAAGATGCTCCTGCTCCTCTGAAAAAAAAAGGAAAGAAAACAAAACTCCCCATATTGGCCTTGCTGCTAAATATAAATATATATATATATCTATCAGAGTGTGTGTGTGTATATATATCTCTCTATATATATCTATCAGCTGCTGCAGGACAACATTTCCTCCCTCTAAATTCCATATTCAGTCCTGCTCCAGTCCAATTTTAATTCTATCAGGCACATACAGAGCCATCAAGGATGACCAGAAATGTTAATCTTGCTGGTAATTTCATTTCTTTATACAAGACCATTCAATATAGCAACAAACATAAGGGCTCGTTTTTCTAATTTATGTCACAACTGTTAAAACCAAAAATTATTTCCTGCCCAATTACTCATGAACAAAAAACTGAAGTAAATTTTTTTTTTTTTTTTTTTTTAAATCGCATTAGTCCTTGCATAGAGAATCAGTTTTACAATATGATGATTAGCAAACCTTTTTTGACTTGCAGTCTTCAGGAAAACACCCTCATACAGGCCAATCCTGTGCACCCCAAGAAAATACTGCCCTACAACCACACCACAGGCACACGAAGCAGGACCTGCAATACTCTAGGGCAGCACAGAGCCTCCTGTTAATTTTACAGGATTTTAAATGCCAAATTGTTCTTCTGAAGAGGCACAAATCATACGCCATACACAACCTCTACTGCCCAAACCGTAGTTGACTCTCAAGAACTATGTGATCTGTTTTAGTCGACTGTTTCAGAAGCATCAACTAGTGGCAGCTCCACAACTAGCCTGTAGGTTCCTTAAATCAGCACTAATTGTGCCTGTTTAAAACTTTATGGAAAAAAACTTGATGAAGAGACTCACTGTGAGAGCATGCCCAGGTTTTGAAGCCCAGTTTTTCAAATTCTATCAGCTGGTCTGATCAAGCATGGCATCTCCCCGCTCAACCAAATAGAGGCTAAAAACCAGCATGGGTATATTCTTCGTTTTGCAATATTGGCTGTTCTACTTTTTTCTTCCAAGTAGGCTGCTTTTAAAAGGTTGTGTTGTTGGGTCTTCTTTCTTTTTTTTTTCCCCCCTCCTTTTTAAGTCCTCAAAACTGGCTTTTAGAATAGCTTCAGATGAATGGAATCCTGTGATATTTCATCTCTTACATAAAAGCCACAGCTAACAGATAAAGAGCCCAGTGCCTCATTCCCATCATTCCTATCTTCTCCTTACTGCCTACTTACAGGCTGCAGGATTTTCCTACTTAGGATGCAGGAAAAGGTTTTCAACATGAAGCCAAAATTTCTGGAGCTTAAATGATGGACCACTGGTCACCACAGCTGTTAGTGCAGGGCCAGACTTTGGAGACATCCTTAGAAAGTGCCTTAGCTACCAGCTAGAAGGAGGGTTAGCAATGTTGGGACTTAGATGATTTCCAAGGAACATAATTTTGCCAGCATTTGTTGAGTTGTGTAATTAAAAATCTCTTCTAATGCAAAGGGCTGAACAATCTTTCAAGATTGCATTAATGGTCTAGGATGTAGGTTTTGGTGAGCAAGACAGGAATGAAGCCCGAGAGCTGTTCCTCGCACTCCCCCAATAACTGAGGTCTACAGTACGACAGCGGTCAGTCTTTTATTACAAATCAAGAAAAACCATCAACTCTGCTAGTTCCAAACCAGCAAAGGGCTGTTCTGATGGCAGCTCGATGGCTCTAACTGCTGCACAACAGGCAGAAAGGAGTTTCTGAAGCGAACAACAACTGAATTTTTTTTGAGTCCCTACAATACATGTGCTCCTGGAAGAAGAATTGTTTCATTTCCTGGGAAGAACTGCAATCCCGTTGCTATTCTTTCTTTTTATTCGATTTATTTAAAGAGTCTGCATTTTAACCTCTGTCCTGTCTGTGAAACAAGAAGCCAGATGCAATCCCAGATGTTTTGCAGGAGTGAACTTTGTGCGCTGCCAGAGAAAAGCACGACCATGGCCAGTGGCCTGATTTATTGTTGGTCCTACAAGAAGTGAAGAATGACTCCTCAGCAGCCCAAAGCCAGGCTCTCTTCCCACCTTCATCATCTTTTACAGCTGCAACGGAGGAGACTTGTACATAATGAACTGCAGTCAGTGTGAGTGGCCAGATCCATTTTACATTTTGCGATGGGTTATTTTTGCAATTGCCTGTACAACTATCCTGCCATTTCTCAGGCTGATGAACTGAGATTTATCTTCCTGATTTAGAACTGAGGAATAATTAAAGAGATCTAAGGCCAGAGGAACCAGAAGTAATTTTTCCTGAGAATATGCTTCAATACTTCAAAAATTATGCAAGATCAATTTATCTTAGAAAATATAATATTAAACGGTTGAAAGCTTCAACCCAAATTCTGAACCTTATCCTACGTAATAAGACACATAGTAAGACACAGTGACTGCAGATAAAGCACAAGGGAGAAAAAAAGTACCTCCTCAAAAATAATATTCACATACCGCAGATGCAATCCTCCCAAGGAAATGGTAACAAATAGTGGAAGATAATACAGTTTCAATGTGCTATTTGAACAACAAACACGAAACAACCTGACGTAAAATTGGTATCCAGCTGCACAGGGAGGGGGTGGACTTTGCACATTGGGTCTTCTGGAGGAGATGGGGAAAAGGTGTGGGGGGGGTCACTGCTCCTGCTCGGGATTCAAGCCTGCCATGACTGACGCAGGGATCAGATTGTGTTATTACAAGGTGTTCTCTACGTACCCCAAATTCAGATTCCTTACAGCTGTATTAATAAATATGCTTTAATGACTTAATTTTTAGCTGGATATCTGGTCTATGTTACCAAGAAATGGTCAGACACAAACAGGACAACATAAAGTTTTTCAGGTTTATCCAAAGCATCTTCATTTCATCTTCTCGGAATAATTCATATGAAGAGTTGCATCTAATTCAGAGTTTAACCATTCCCCATAATGAAAGTAAAAATAGAAAAAAAGGTGCAGATTTTTGTTACACTGCAACACAGCTACCATTGCAGGGCTTGCAGAAAAGCACATGCTCTACGGCCAGTCTAATTAGAGCTTCCTTTCCCCCTGCTGCAGTGCATTCCGTTTAACATCCCATTTCTCTCTGTGCTATTTTGGTATCAATTCTCCTTCCCTCGGGCAGAGTTAAAGGTATTCTGAAAAAGCTTCTGCTCTGCTTCCTCCCGTGTGGTCTTCAATGGGCCTTACCGCGGTTTCACATCTCACAGGTTGGTCACTAAGATGCGGTCACCGCTCTCGCCCTGTTTACACGACCTTTCCCAGACTCCTCCAGGGAAACCATGGGACAGAGGAAAATAGGAACATATTCCAACAGTAAAAACCCATTTTTATGATCAGCTTCTTCCAATCACTTTCATCATCTGCTCAAACACTGCTGCTTGACCTTGTATTTTTATGACCTTAAGAGAGAGAGGTATTCGCTGTTCTGAAAGTCACACTTTTCAATTCACATTTTATAAACCTGCTTTTGCCTCGTGTGGTGCAGGCAGAGGTAGGCAGGTCTGCCAGACACTCAGATCTCTGCCAGCAACACCCTTAGAGGACCAGCTGCCAGCTACTGGGATACAGGATGCTCCCCAGGAGAACCACTGCTCACCATGTTCTCAAAAAGACATAATTTATAGGCATTTATGCAAACCCTGCCCTCACCCTCAACAATACACTTTTCTAATGGATAAAGAATTTAAAGTTAGTAACTAATAATATATTTGCTGCTATTTCATATTCTCCAAGAGAAAAAAGAGAGGAGCTAGTATTATATAAGGACCTTTTAATTCTCTGTTAACATTTAAACAGACCTTATAAAACATGCATGTGGTCTAAATAACACAAGATTTCATGTTTTATTTCACGGGTAATGGAAACAGAATGAGACATCCATTGTGTACACGAAATGCAAAGTTTCCTAAGAAATTTGTGTTCATTCAAGAATCTGAATGCCCAATTCCAATGCCAAGTTGTCTTCTGACGATTAGCATGAAAAATGTTGAAGTATAGAAAATGAATTATTGTGCGTGTTTGCCTGGGACGGGGTAGGAAGAAAATGCAGTTGAAGCTTTCCGTTTCTGGGAACAATAAAACAGCAAAGCAAATGGATTTGTATGGGGTTGAACTGTAAAACTGAGTTTTAAAGAATTATTGGAAGACCCGGGATTATTTTTACAGTTTTTTTTTCCTTGGATCATAACCTCTCAAAGTTGCAGCCCTCTCTCATTTTGGAGCACACACCATCTCTCCTGACAGGTAAACAGTTCTGCACCCCATGGAAGTAACGACCACTTGTTCTTTTACTTTTGGGGTTTTCTGGAAAGAATTTTGCTGGCAACTCCTGACCGTCTTTCTGAAACTGTCACCCAAATCACCGGAGAACAGATAAACGCAACAAAAAAGGGAATTCTAATCGCTTTTTGGGTACCATAACCACGGAGGATTTCCAGCTCAGCTCTGTACCCTCTGCACTGGCCCTTTGCTACGGCTGCTCCTGCCCGTGCTACAGCTGGTGCACACGCGGCTTGTGCGAGCTCAAGTACAGAGATTTTCCCACATCATCACCCCTAACATGGACACTCGTTCCCTTGACTCCACTTCTTTGTTCCCTTCCATTTCCTGCCTTTCTTCTTTTCTTGTTTTAAAGCTTTGTGATTTGGGGTTTTGGTTAGAACTGGTGATTACTGGGTTATGCTTTCTGAATGCCACACAGCAAGAAAAATTGCTGTTAACCCTGGAAGAATGAAGCAAAGTTTCTCTGTACTGCAAAGGCCGTATTCAGGAGAGGTAACACAGACCTCCCCACACTGCCGATCCGGACTGCATAGGAAGGGAAGGGAATTTCCTTAATTCGAACTAAGAAAATTTTTGTTTTGTAGGTTTCCCCCCACACATACATTAAGTTAATACAGTATAATATAGCATTGGCTAAACCAATGCAAAAAGGATTTGAGCTGTAACCTGAGGTTAACAGAAAATATAATCACTTAACCTGTGCAAAACCGATTTAAAATACTACTTTAAAATCCTGAAATGTTAAGGTGACTTTTTCTTATCTGTACCAATGCTGGTTCTAACCTGATAATATTTTACATTTTACCAAAACAGAGTGAATTTTCAAGTTAAGTAAAAGGCTACCAGGACTAAACTTGCTTTTTACAACTATTTCCCCAATAATATGATGATCCTGTAAATCAAGTGGTCTCAGACCACTGAAGTCAACACCATTACAAGAATCTACTCCAATTTAGAGCCTCAAGAAGGGGTTTAACAAAAGCAGTGTAACAGCAAGGAAATCCAGCTCTGCCCAAGTGGCAAAGCTGGAAGTGCTGGGACCTCTCAATTGCAGTGAGTACAAGAACTCCCCTCCAGCAAAACACTGCATTTTCCCCTTATTTTCCCGTCCAACGTGGCTGAACGGTTACGCTAAAGCTTTTCAGAAAATTCAGCCATCTGATATTAAAACTCTGAATTCAAGCAGTGTAACTTTGCTAAAATTATAAGCTACTGAAAGCACAGTATTAAAAATCTTGGGTAAATCCAGGTAAATCTTCTCCAGCTCCAAGAGACTATGAGAAACCGAGGCCAATATCCACGAAGGACCACTGCTCCTTGCATCTAGCTGGAGTGGGATACGTTTCCGTTTCCAAGATGAAAGCTATACAGCCGTTTCATTCCAGCTGGTTTTATGCAATTTAGCTGATGAAAATCTAAATTTCTCAGGCTGCACTGTGGCCACAAGCATTCACTCTAAGGATAAGAGGAATACATTGAGGTAACTACTTTTCTTTTTGAATTGATAGCGACTTTATACGTAAAATGGCAGAAATAGTATTATCTAGAAAATAGAAAAAAATCTTGAGATTGTAGAAAGACCTTGGCATTCCAGAGAGACATAACGAAAAAATGCTGAAAGAATATTTAGCTCCACCAACCTGTGAGAAAAAAAGTGCAAGAGAAACACTAACTCAATAAGGAGATCTTTAAAAGATTCCCTATGGAGATAAAAAATACCTTTTCTATATCAAAAGACAAAAAAGACAATACAGAGACAGGCTAGGCTCCTCTCTGCATTTATAAAGACAGTCTGCAAATGGTGCACGAAACCAATTTCAGGAGCTGAATTGAATTTTTAGCTTTGAAAAGACTTGATGAAATTTGAAGGTGGAATGGACTCAGCGGCTGAGCTGCCCCACTGCCTTTAGAGAGGGGCTGGATCTGAAGTGTGGCGGCACTAATTTAAATATAACTGAGAGCTGTTTATGTGGGATATTAGGAGAAAACAACTAGCAGCTCTGGTCCCTGAATTTCCTTAAGATTTTTTTCCCCTGAAACACGGTATTAGTGCACAGAGACTATGCTCACATTTTGCTTAATTTTCTTCTAATATATTAGTAGCACTTTACCTCACAGCCAAGCTGTGAACAATTTGCTGTCCATAAGTTATGTGTGACCCGGAGACCTTGAAGTTCTGCTACTGCAAGAGGAATAATTTGCTCCGACCCTTCTTCAGCACAGTTTTTCCAAGTCAGTATTTTGCAGCGCTCGCTGCCCGGGCGAACAGCAGTGCCCTTCACAGCTGCTTCCGACTTAATACCAGAAAATTGCCTAACAACTTCGATACTCCACGCAGTACCTCACTCAGTAGTGCTCCCCGTACGTGCCTCCACTGAGCCCATGTGAAAGACGTGCTCTCACTGCTTTCACAAGAGGGCTTTTAAAAATCTCCTATCACACATACGCTAACCCACAAATCTCAGCAATTTACCAAGACCCAGACGTGCTCTACCAAATCTAACATCCCACTTTGGCATTTTACAGTACATAACAGCCTGCAGTGTTTTGTTTTCTTTCCAAGAGAAAGTATTTACTAAAAAAAAAAAAAGTGGTTTTAACTGTTTCTGAAGAAGTATTATGCAACGAAGTGCAAGACGAGACCAATATGTGTTGGAAGAACTGCTTCTAGTTGTAAGTTGCTCAGTGAGTGAGGGATGCATTACACAGCAGTGATTGCTGTTTGTAAGCCTGCTCTAAGAAAGAACATTTTTGTGCCATTTTGGAAGATATTCAGGGAGAACCTTAGAAAAAAAAAAAAAAAGGGAAGAAAACGGAAAAAAAGCCACAAGGTGTAAGTGCTGCCATGCTTTCGTTCCCAGGAATAGACTGTTTGTATATAAATTCAACTGCATTTGAAAAAAAAAGACAAGAACGGTCTGTTTTAGCAAAGCTGTGGTTTCTTGATTACCTTAAAATGTGGAATACCACTAAAAGAAAGGCAGCTTTCTGCCCCACTCCCAGCCACGCTTTGCCTCCACGCTAGTGAACTTGTGGCTCAGAATTAGTATACATGTTTCCGGAAGGGTTAATTTTCAGTCAGACTAGTCTACTCATCTGGTTCATCAAATGGCTACTCAATGTGTAGTGCTGGTGCAAGGACGTGGAGTTGGCAGACAGTGCAGGATTAACTCTTTGGGCAATGGCATGTTTTGCAGATAGGCTTAAGTCAACCATGAAACTACATCTGGTTTCCCTCTCCCATCATTCAAGTACCCAGATAACGAGGTTAACTAGTCTGGGGAGGAAAACCCATACAAGTCTGTTACTTAGAAAATGGAATTTTCTGGTGCCGTAAACTTATAGGAGATAACGTGATCATTTGATGATAAAAGGTTAAGCCGAGTCTTGTATTCTTGTCCATAGTCACAGGCACAGTGATTTATCCTGGACATGAACTGTGTTAGCTGACATACTACTTTAAAAGCAGCAAAACCCCCATAAAACAAAACCATCCAGAAGGAAAAAGGTGTTCCCAAACCTTGCTAGACAGTTTTCTCTTGATGCTCTAAAGGCATCAAGCAAGCCAATAGCTTCCAAAGTCAATTAAATCAATATCCACGTGTATTTAAATTTATGGTACCTGGCTTACGCTGTTCTCTTTTGAAAGTGTTTACACAGTGTCATTTATAAGAAATGAACCTAAAGGAACAAGGCTATGCAAGCCGAGTTTCCCACTTCTTTTCTAGCCCCTCTTCCCATTCTAAAATCCCAGGTTTTTAGTCTTTCAGATGTAATTTAAGTAGCACATGCTGTTGTACCTCCATGCTTAGGGTACCCATATTTTAGCATCTATAAAATCTCATTTCTACATCGCTTTTAGTCCTATGACTGTCCAAAGTGGGATTAAAAAGGAAATCTAGTTATGCAACACAGCCTGGGTTGCCAAGAGATGCTGTTTGAACAGACAATATCCCAGGCAGTCCGGACTTTCTGAAGCAACATTCATGCTGCCAGCCAGCGGGAGAATCCTGCAGGGACTCTACAAAATGACAAAGTCTGTATTTCTCCACGTGTCTATACAGACAGACACAGCCCACCTCAACAGAATGGTTAACCCCAGAGAAGTTACGCAGCAAGAAAAAAAAATATATATGGGGCAGCAAAGCAAAGGAGAATAATTCCAGGCAAGCAGCTTTTCAGTAAAACTTTAATATTTTTAATCCTATCTCTTGTTTCTGTCCTGCTGTTACCAACTTCAGGGGGAAACTTAGCATGTTGTTAAGAGACATCAGTAAGGTATGTCACAGCATCTTTAGGAATCTTTCAAACAGCAGACATAAAATTAAAGGAAGAAAATGTTGATGGTAGGCCAAAACAAAAAAAAATCAGTCATTAGCAAATCCCAGATGCTGCGAAAGCCAAACCAGTGCGTGCACACGTGTGTGCTAAGACATTCAGGGCCAAGTCCACCAAGAGAGATGGGTTCCATAGCAACTTTTATGCAGACAGAAAGCAGCATAATTCTCTGAACTCCAAAGTTCTTAAGATCTTCAGAGAAGATCAGACATTTGATTTTACTTGCAGCGAATCCTTTTGAAATAGTAGAAATGGCTGCGATGTCTTGGAATTATGTGGTACTTTAAACTCAAGATTATTTGCGTTGTAATGACAGCAAAGAATTTTCTTTTTTTAAAACATATTCTCCAATAATATTACAGTTGTACAATTTGGTAAAAAAAGGGACCACAGACTGCTGAAATAACCATTTAAACATCATCAGAGCCAGTTTTCCCCACAGGAATTTTACATTTAGAAGCAGTTAAGTCAGACAAAAAGACAACTTTTGTCACGCTTAATGATGATGACTCCAGAAAGGAGATTTCTCTTTGGATAATGAAAAAAGCTGTGACATGCAGGTACTGTGTCTCGCTCTGACCTAAAGGCAAAAACGTTTGTTTCTTACCTGCTACTGAATTTGGCCGTGGCATAAGGTAAAGAGGAATAGACTGCACTGACTGGGACAGGACCGTCTCCAGGTTCCTCTCTGGGATTTTGTTCAGGCTGTAGGTGGAGGCCGTCATGTTCTCATCCACACGGTATAAGCAGGAGTCCATGCTGGATTTCTGGGACTGCCAAGGTTTCAGGTTTCCTCCAGATCCAAGTTCTTTACTGCTTTCCCCTCCATATTTAGTGCGTTCCACATTTTCGGAGTAGCTTGTCAAAGTAGCTTGAAGGAAGAAATTATAAACAAAATGAGTAACAAAGAAAGAATGGCTTGCACACACGCTGCTCTACACCGAGTTGTGCAATGCAAGAGCCAAAAATGATGTTCATCATATTTTCCACATTCACATAAATCAGCGATTATGGAATTTAGTTTAATGATACTGTTTCTGCTTACTACTTCTAAAAGAACATTTAGGCTATAATGTTTTGGCTCATACTGTTAAAAGCCATTTGTAATCACAAAGAGTATTAAAAATTATGTGCAGCATTGTATTCGAATACACAATTCCAGAAAGAGCAGAAACTATTAAGGAAAAAACATTAGCAGTGCTTCTCATATCTTTTAATTTGCATCACAGTCGCCACCTTTTCGGGGAACGTTTGCACAAGTTTATAACCTTGCGATGTCTGACACTGAAAAGCTGCAGGCACAGAAAGCCCCCACCTGACTCGCATGAACAACCAGCTCTCGTGGATTAGTTTGGTTCAGAAACTGAACCAGATATCTCATTTGATTGACAGCAGGTTTTTAGGAAGCTTTAACTGTAATCCACACATATTTCCCTTATATTATTTCATTTTACAGATCAGGATTGTTGCTATATTGACTTTCACATTGGGAAGTGACAGCACTATACTGATCCACACCACTAACATCTTCTCCCCGTTGGTATTTTCTCTTCTAGATTCTGATGCAGTTATCCCCTGACTGTAACTCCCTTCGGGCTGTTGACTTTCCTTTCATCTTAAGTCTCTCACATATTCGCTCAAGGTCATAATCAGATCTCTTAGTCATTGAGAGAAGGTCCCAACACCCATACCAGCTTATCTGAGTGTGTCAAACTTGTCTGCTCCCTAACCTGGGGTGGGGGCAGAGAATCAGACAAAGGAAGAAAAGGGGGGGGAGAAGAGATCACAAACCAGAGCTCACTACCCTCTCATTGACCCAATCACACACTTTTCCACTGCTATCCAAAACCCTGAAATTCAACTCGACCCTGAATATTTGGAAGCCCCAGATGCACCCTGTGCTTGCAGATCTACTTGCTAAATTCACCGAAACCCGTCATTTTCACTTAGTGATGGTAAATACCTTTCCCAGTCCAAATTCTCTGCTAATTTCTGTGCCATCTGTCCCTGGAAACAACAGCGTGGATCTACGCTTCTTGTCTGCACGACAAATCACACTGCAATGTCTCCTCAGGGGCAGCCTACTTGTCTTCACAAAAGCCCATTCCTGAAGCAAGGGAGATGCTGCCTCATTAACAAACAGCACCACGTTAATTTTTATATTGATAAACACAAACAGTAAATTACTCCAAAGACTCACATGCTTTTAGGCTAAAGCTTTTCCTATGCCAAGTTTTAAGAGTAAGCCACCTAGAAAAGAAGTTCCAGCCAAAGAGCACCTAAAGGAAGATACCATTTAACTGCAAATGGGTAAGGGTTATTTTGTTTGCTTTTCTAAACGCATCCAGAAGCAGAGAACTACTTATTTTAGCCAGTTGTTTACATGTTGAGTCCAGGAATAATTTCACTGCCTAACATTAGGCATTCTATTTAAATTCTCAGAAATTGCCTTATAGACCTGACAAAATATGAAAGTGGTGACACTGAAAGCCAGGGGCTCTGGATGACTCTTCCTTACCAAGGTGCCAAGCAGACTGCTGGATTCTATCCCCTGCAAAACCAGGAACTTCAATGACCAAGGACTAATCTGGCTTAATTATACATGTTAAACGACGTTATAATAAGAACCAGAATTAACTGCTTACATCTAAAATCACAAAATCATCATTTAAAAAAAAATAATCAAGACCTGTAATTCTTACTGGGCCTGTTCTTTATCCATCCCAACAAGCTCCATGTAGCTTCAACCTCTACCCCTATTTCTATCGTTTTATTTCTCAGTATTGGGTTTCTTGTCTACGCAGTGGGATCAATATCTTCACATCTCATCAAGTGTTCCAAAATCTAGTTGTTTGTAACATATTTTGAAATTTAAACCAACACATGCAACTGCTAAGAACCGGTATCTGTTTGTTGGCATTTAAACATAGGTTCGCTGTCAGGTAAACACATTTACACTTTCAGAAAATAAGATAAGAACAAGAAACATATGTTCACAGATTCCTCTTGTTACCTTAAATTGTTTACTATTGAGAAAAAGGTTTGAGATGGTTTTCTACAAAATCTCCATTTCAATGTCTGGGTCTGCAGTGCTAGGCATGCTATGTTGTCTATTTACAGAAAAAAATAATCCACCGATCCATTAAAATCCATTAATTTTAAAAACTTATCTCAGTATATGTCTAATTAATCTTTGTAAAAACATCAGCAGCTGAAATCAGTCATCAAACTGAGGAAAGCCAAAATAACTGTGTGTCAAAATAAGTTTTCTCTAAATGAAGCAACAAAAAAAAAAGAAAAACAAGCTAATAAATCCTGCTGGCCTCTTTTCTAATCGTCAATTTGTGTTCATTTTAAATGTAATTTTCACTGTTTTACACTAAAGCTGTTTCATGTGCAAACTCTTCATTGAATCAGGTATTTAGGATTGTTCCCTGTGGATTAATTTACCTTCTGAACAGCCCTGGATGATATAAGTACTGCTACACAGGCTGGAAGCGATTGCTCTATGGACTTAATCTCTTCTATGAGCTATTTTAAACCAAACCAATTCTGACTTTATTTAAAAGGCAAAAGCATAAGGTTAGCTACAAGCCAGCAACATGAACCGACATGCAGAGCGTGTCTCCTGGGGGAACTAAAAGCTTACCAACGGCACAACGCAGAGAGTTGCTCAGAAATTACAACTTCACAATCAAAATTTGAGAAAGCAACATCTAATTTCAGAAAATTCGCATTATCTGCAGCCACGAAGGCTGATGCAGTGTGACAGGGGTAAAAAGTCGGTAACGCAAAGTTGGAAAATACAAAGAAAGCGCAAAGATCTGATGGGCCCTGAGGTGGTCAGCAGTTGGTCTAGATGATCACTGTAGGTCCCTTCCCACTGAAAATATTCTTTTCTATTCTATTTCTTGGGCAGAAGGAACTTCATGTCAGTCTCTGATAGGATCAAGCCCACAAACACCTGCAACCAGAAGGAAATCTGCAAAATAACATTATTTCTGCAAGTTTGCCATATTCATACCCTAAACTTTCCAGCACTGCAGGGGGTATTCTAGGACAGAGCCTGTGCTCATATGGTTCGGATGTGTGAGCACATCTCCCATCATCTCCCGCGTGGGCCCCTGCGGCGGATTAACTGTGCTTTACAGCAATAATCTCTTTAGAGGGTTGCATGGGGAATGAAGACCCACCCTCGGGATGAATCCTACTCACAACCACAACAGGACTCCTGTTGCATCAATAATGTACCTAAACCATATCTACATGTTAAAAATATTCAGGGCCTTAATCCAGATGCAGAGAAGCTGCTTGAAATGGGCAACAGCAGCTACAAACAACATCACTGCCCATACTTCTATCATCAAGCAGATTGTCGTATACATAGAACGAAGAAGGAGAACACCAGAATATCAGATTATACTAAAAATTAACTCTCAAATTAGGATTCCTTCTGATATTATTACTTTAGCTAGATTAAACATCTAAACCACAACACAAGTATTTTGTGCTCATCCTTTGAGATCGGTTATGCTCTGTAACTCATAGCTCTGACTCTGGCTAACGCAGCTGATGGCCTGTGGAGAGGAGAGCCCAATGATGAAAAGTCCCCACAGACCTCAGTTATACATTACGCTGTTTAAATAGAGTCAGTGCTAAAAGGGGCTGCAGGAGCACTCTTGGACTCAGCTTAACCCACACATGAGAAACCTGGTATCTGAGGTTTTCATCACTAATAACATTTCAGTGCACAGGACACATTCAGGGCTTTGCAGGGTGAGGGGTGACACAGCCTTGGGACAAGGAGAGCCCCTGTCCCCGAGGGGGCTCGCAACATCCCTGCCACTGGAAATGACAATGGGACTGTCACACCGATGGAGATAACAGAATCAACGTTTTCTTAATACAAGGTTTAAGAAAGAAACAAATGGTCCTTCAGACATTGCCAGAAAATTTCTTAAGGGTCCTATAAATTTTTTACTATGAGGATGGTGAGATACTGGAACAGGTTGCTCAGAGAAGTTGTGGATGGTCTGTCATTGGAAGGGTTCAAGGTCAGGTTGGACAACCTGGTCTAGTAGTTGAAGATGTCCCAGCTCACAGCAGGGAGGTTGGAACTAGATGATCTTTAAACGTCCCTTCCAATCCAAACCATTCTGCAATTCTATGATTTTTAAATTCAGGGATACCTAATTAACCAAAAGCTCAAAAAATTGCAACCTCTTAACGATAGCATGCTCTAAATTTGGGAAAGATAAACTGATGACCTCAAATCCATCAAAGAGCAAGAATTTTTGCCTTAAGCCATCTGCTGAGAGGCAGATCTTTCAACCCAGAGTGTCTAACAGACGATACCCAGCGCATCAGGTGATGTGATGGGACACGTTCAGCCGGGGGTGCCAGGAAAGGAGCTTGCTGGGATGTGAGAAGGGCTGCGGAGATGCCGTGAGAGAACGCGCGTTTACGTCAGGCTCTTTTCACTGCTGAACCCAGCCAGAAAGCACCACCCTGGTGAAAAAAACAAAAACAAAACCAAAAAACCACTGCAGTGCCCGGGCCCTGCTACACCAGAGGCGGCCGGCGGTGATCACAGACCGCGGCGCGTGGCGGCGGCTGTCGGGAGCAGAAGAGGCGTCGCTGCCTCGTGGAGGCACAGAGAGGATTATCGCAGGGGACGGAGTGAGACGGGGCAGCCACGCGAGTCACACCCCGAACAGGCGAAACCTGACAGCCATGCCAAGACATCTGAGGTTCTCTATAGCACTAAAGCAATACCCCATCCATATAAATATAAATGTGTGTATATATATGTTTGGGGTTTTTTTTAAATATATATATATAAGTATCTCCAGTCTCAGCTGGCACCAGTCTCACACTATTTAATATGAACACAGTCAGAATTTGAGGCATCTAAAACACCTGAGTGCTGTAAAACACATCAATGAATAATAACATGCAAAGACCCTTGAATGAGAGGACGCAGGCAGCCCGGTGCCCCTTTGCAATCCCTCCACAGCCTTCTCTGAGGATCTGCCATATCTCTTTCCACAAGATTCTGTAACAGCACCACCAGCACCACCTGCATCAGCTTTGAGCAGCACAGACGGGGCATCTCTGAAGACACGTGCACTTTGATGCCAGAAAGGGATCCACTCCAGACGCTGGAGTCATTTTACAATCCTACCTTGCTTTTAGTATTCAAGATTTACGCCTGCATTTTCCTTGGCAGAGGACTTGCCTATGTCAAGCTTTCATTTTCAAACTTGGCTCATTTCCCTTGGTGAAACATTCTGATTAGAACTTTTTGCAAATAACATGGTTTAAAATATTTTTATTTCTCTGGGAAAAAAACCAGAACGGTATCAAAGCAGCAGTTCATCCAAGACAGCACCGTAGATGTCACTGCAGCCAGTATTACACTTCTCAGAGAGTTTCATGTATTTACAGGATAGCAAATATTATTTCTCATTTGGTTGCAAGCTGACCTGTGCCCTGGAGCATGAGGCTTTCAACTGCACTTGTCTCAAGTCAAACACGCGAGGGGATTTTAACCATCCCATCCAATTCTCCTCAAGGCAGATACCATGCCTGGAAAACGTCAACCTTTATGTTCACCTTTCGTACGGAACTGCAGGAGAAAGCAGTTTTCTATAGTTAACACTTTATGATGACCAACAGCTGTAACATTAATTATATGTAAAGATTTATAAAGTCTCAAGTAGGAAATAGGGATTTTGTGGCTTTAAAGAAGTAACTGCAGCAAAGGAGTGAGCTTCATACATTGCACTGAAGTTAGGTACTAAAGACACTCAGACAAACTCTGCAAGTGAACCTCATTTCACTTGTCTCCAGTAATATTCTAAAACACAACTTGCCTTATCGCATTAGAGATGTCCGGGCTAACATGTACAAGTAGGCAAGGAGTAAAATAAATTTTTTACCCTAATCTACATAAGCCTTCATAAACTCAGCCACAGAAGGATATTCCTAAACATAGCTGTGTTGCCCCAGACCACTCCGGGGGGCTCAGCTTCCACACTGAAAAATCTGGCAGGCAAAAAGCATAAGCCCAAACCTTTCCCGAGGGAAGGTGGCAGCCTTGGGCAGTCCCATGCAACCCGTGCCCCAACAGCCCCTGGAGCACTTGGTGCTTTCAGGAGAACATTATTCTCTGCTGGACACCATCAGCCAGTGAGTTTAAGGCTTCTCCATGCAAAAAACCCCAAACCCGTAAGTCTGCCCTGCTCAAGGCTTGAGGTCAAAATCCATACTGCTCTTGGTATGTTTAACTTCTCTTACAACACTGGTCTCAAACAGGGGGGAAAAAAAAATAAATCACTGGCTTAATTCATATAAACAATCCTGTAAAAAGACAGAGATTAAACAGGTAAACCCATTTCTGTTTCAAGCCTGGAGGTATTATAAATCACAGTAAACACACAAAAGGTCTTGAAACATAATGAAAAATACCTTGACAGTAGCATCATGCTGACCCTATATTCATTCTGTTCTAAATCTGAATTCCCTGCTGCACCGGCTGACAAGCGGGATGAAGAATGGTATGAATGCCTCGAAGGGCTCGTACCTGCGTGCTGCTCAGGCTAGAAATGTAAGGCCTGGGTAAAACAGCATTTCAACCGAGCGAGACACTCCCACCATCAGAGCACAACTCACTGCAAATACCCTGAGACAGAACGGATCAGCAAAGCTTTAGTTTATAAACTTCCAGTTTCTCACTTGCAGCAACAAGGTAATGAATGTTTTTAAGCACAGCCCACTATTGTAAACATTTAAAAAATCGGTTAAAAAGGTTCCAGATCTAATACAGAGGTAGCAATCTTGAAGGCTGATTTTCCAAAGCATCATAAAAAACCCCCACATGCTCTTAAGTACTATTATTTAAACATATCCCTCTTACAAAACCACACACACATCTGGAGTAACATCTCAGTGACAGCGATGCACCGAAACGATGGACAAGGGCTTACCGACTGCAGAGGTGGCCATAAGCTGCACGCTCTTTTCCCTGCCCAGCCCTGACCCTGTGTGCTGTGCCTCCCCTCACAAACCTACACCTCGCTGCATGTGTCAGCTACAGATTTGGACAGTGGAGCTGTGGAAATTTCAGAAGAAGAAATGCACATACACATCCCTTTAACCCTACATCAACTCCCATCACCACCTCGATTCAGTGCCCTCTCTGCTTTGTCTACCTTTTATCATTTTGGATCCTTCCTTATTTTTTCCTGTCTCATCAACATCAGTTCACCTTTTTTTCCTTCTTTAGCACCAGCAAGGACATTTTTTCTTCTTTTTTTTTTTTTTTCAGTCCACCAGAGTCTTGAAACTGGTTTTAAAATTATAAGATTTAAACAAGATAGCAGAAAGGAGGCATGTGTGGGAGTGTGGGCACAAGGGGAGGGAAGTTATTTGTATACTTGGCATTAACTTTTTGGGCAAGCTTGGATCATTATGAAGCTTTTCATAACAGTGAAGGTTAAAATCTTGCTGCTCTTAAAATAAAAGCTGAGAGTCCCATCTAATCTCATGTCATCAACAGCTAAAACATTAAAGAAAAGTCACTTATCTCAGTATCCAAAATAACACCGTGGGAGTTGACAACACTGAAGTTTCCTCTAGCTGTCTTCTGATCTGACTTTTCAGTTTATTCTTTCTTTCAATTTTTCACTCAATTTTTTTCCATCTACCAGGCTGGACCATAAATCGAAGCAAATTTCACAGTTTGAGCATAACATCTGTTCCATGCCGCTTCCTTCAGCCTTAAACACTCCTCTTTCTCCTGGTTTTTTTTTCCAGTAACACAACAAACACCTGTAGTGGAGCCATTATCTATCCAGTATTTACGGGCCAGATTTTGGCATCAAACCCAACCCTTGATGCTGCAGTGGCTTAACTGAGGGAGGGCAGAACTGTTGTTTCATGACTTCATGGTTTCTCACCCCTGACATCAACCATGAATCATGTCACACGTGCATGCACACGTTTGCTTTCTGCTTAATTTGTCCTTTTAATGAAATGGAGAAAGAACTGAATCGGGATTCAGAGACGGTGTCCTTTTGTACTTCGAGTGGTTGGGATTCTATGACCCTACTAATCTTGCTCAAGAGCTGATGAGACATCTGATAAATAGGCTCCCTTTTCACCTCCTAAACTGTCAGCCCTGTCACCTGCAATATGCAGATGCATTAGTGAACAAAAGCTCATTACTCATCAATATTAGACATTTTTCAGGGAGTTCCTCCTTTGGGGAATGAGCCCAAATGGAACCTGGCTAGATTTTAAAAAAGATCTGTAATTCTTAGAGATCTTATTCATTATTAACAGAGCATTTCATAATACTGATGAGAATGTCAGAATTCAAATGCTTTAGCTGTAAGATCACAAAAATATTTAACCTGAGTTAAATTTATCTTGATGTATCTTTTGAGTTGCTCTTTGTTCCCTTCTCAAAGCAGTTAAACTTGCAAACAAATCTATCTTGTTTTATTGTCAGCAGCATCTATTCTGCTTAGCACGCAGTCTCGATGAATTTATTAAGAAACCTATTTTTAACACACGAACACATAAATCTGTAGAAAGCAGCAATCTGATAAAAGCTCAGGAGTGAAAACAGCAAAAAAAGAATGTGAAAAAAGCTACATGTCAGGGACCTCCAGGAGGGGACAGGGGTCCTTTATGTGTCATTCTTCACTGTAAAAATCCACAAAATCTAGGTGAAGGCAACTGGTCCACATGGTATTAGACCTATCCACACCACCGTGGCAGCGGTGCAAGAGGATTTACGCAGCTCACTGGTCCCCCTTTAAGCTGCCTTAACATCATACCTATTTCCCTGCTCAAGATGATCCCCCTAACAGTTAAGTGGGGAACACGGTATAGATCATCACTGGACTCTACATTAAGAAAAAGCATGGCCCTGTTTCATATCAGAGTAAATTACAGCACTTGTCCAGGAAGATGCAGCATGGAAAAGAGCCATTCTTTTAATACCCTTGGGAGACTGCTGCTAAATGACAAAAGTGCTGCTTGAACATCACAAGCACTTGGGTAAGCTTTACATCCTGGCAAGAAATGTTTTCTGGTTTATTTTTCAGGCTTGCTAAGATTGCTGGAGATTTTTTTAGATCTGCTGCATTTAAGCAGCAAAACTTCACAGTCCACTTCTGCAGGGATCTGAAGCGCAAAGTTCCCTCGTAGCAGCACGTGATTCTTTGACCAGTTTTCTTTTCAGTAGCAGATTTTGAACATTAACAGTTGGCTGCTTTTATATAGTGAGAGCCAAAAAATCCTGGAAGCTATTCAGAGGTTAAAGTCAGGTCAGCATTTTCACCAGCCATTCTGTTTTACACAAAAAGGATTTAGTGGCTTCCAGGAGAATGGGCTGACTTGCTCCTATCTCTCCTCTTGGCTCACCTCCTCTCTTCTTCTCCCCCCCTTCCCCCATTTCTTTTCTTTTACAAATAAAAGTGCCTAATTTGAAGATCTGGACCTTGTAGCATTTTTTGTTACCCTTTCAATATATGTAGACTGAACTTCCCTTTACTGGAGAGGATCTAAAATTTCAAAATAAGTCTGTTCTAACCCATGTGATGCATTTATTAAAGTCATCAATAAGCGTGAAATAGTCCCTGTGCTGTACAGATTAGAGATACGACACGCTTGTTCTCTAGTAATTGAAATTATATAAGAGGTGACATACAAATGGACAGGAATAACTCCAAGAGGCCAAGTCATCAGAGAAATCCTGACTGGTTAAAATGTAGTCTTTCCAGCCAGATTAGAACACCAAAATGCCCACTCTACACACCTCAGTGGATAGTTATGCTCTTAAGGCAGTTAATTCAGAGTCTAAAGAGCCACACTCTGATTTAACTTTGACAATTTAATGCTATGCCTAGCAATATAGATATGTAAAATGAAGCTTAACATGTACAGAAACATTTCATGCTAAGCAAATCACATGGAGAGAAGCAATTATGCGTAACGGTGTAAGGACTGACTTCTCACCTTGATTAACTGCTTTCTGTCCGTTGCTAATTCTCAAATACTTTACAAATAACACATTAACATTCCGGGACACACGTTAAAGCTTCCGTGTTTTTAAAATATGACATTCAGTGGCGATTCATGATTGTGAGATTTGGAGGTGATGCTTGTTGCAGCTCAGGACCGATAGGTGGCAAAGATCAAGAGATCTTCCCAAAACCGTAACAAAAAATCAAGATGAATAAGAAATATACTGGAGCTGCCCATTATAAAAGTACACCTTCTTCTCGGAGCTAATGAGCTAATAGCTTAAATCACTTCTTTGGAAGGAGCAGGAGGGACCATGACTCAGGAAACATAAAATACCCAGGGAAAGGTTTACTCTTCCTACACATAAAAATGGCACAAAAACATAAGTAGTTTTGACAAGGAGATCTTTGACAGATTTACACTTTTGAGGTACCACGTGAAGCTGCTCAAACCAAAAGCCACGTCATCCCAGTCATCCTGGCAGAGAACAAACATGAACAGGGGATATGCACACAAGAAGATCTGTATCCAATAATGGAGGAATGCGAGTGAAAGGGAAACCTGATCCCTGACCCTCCAGAAACAAAGGAGCTGATGTGTTCCTAAGCAGAGAGCAAAGCCGAGGTGGGCTTTGCTTCCTGCACGTGGACAATTTGTCTGCTCTGTTCTGTAGTGAAAATAATTTTAGGGAATTGCTGTCACGCAGAGAGCACCTTTCAAAATTGTTGCACACTCAATTCCCATCCCAACGGGAGGGTAATGACCAAACCGCGCATCCATCTCCCGCGGGGAAACAGCCTCCCCTCGCTCAAACTGACCTTATGCTTGCTGAAGACAGCGGAGGTACAGAAAAACAAACTTAGCAGAAAACCTCCCAATTTTTACGCTGCTGGAAAGTATGACTGGAGAAGACCATTTTCCCCACAATTTGTTACAGCTGTTCAGCTTCTATCAAATGCCAGAGTAAGGTGGTGTTGAAAATGTTATTGTCAAAATAAAGAGGGGGAGGAAACAATGGGAGAAAGAGGCTCTTGTTTTCCTTTGAGTGCAAACACTAGCAGAGGAAAGCCTTGCTTTTTGAAAGCCTTGAAGAGTGCTTCCCCTACTCCACACGAACATATTTTCACACAACTTTTCCATCTGGGATACATTAATGTAGCCTTGGGATAAGCCACCTTCTATTATTTCCAAAGTTTCCATAGCAAAATCTAAGTTCCTGACAGAAGAACCTCTAAGAAAGAATCTTCCTTGTGAGGGGTAAAAAAAGAATGTTTCAGACTTAAAAACTAATTACTACAGACCTACTGAAAAAAGGATAGGGTAGAGAGTCTGAGCAAACAGATTCAACACCTCATCACATCAGGAACTGGATCATGCTGATGCTTCTCTGACACCCAGGTGTACCAGAAAGGACACCTGGACCTCCTCTGGCTTTCACGTGGACAAGAAACTCCAGATGAAACCAAACTGCATCAACCCTCACGTTGGCACCTGCCAGCCAACCACGAGGGCCACGAGCCCAACACGATAGTGCAGCACACACCGACAACTCTCATTAGTAAGAGCAGTTCATAAAAGCCGAGCACACGCTTTTTTAAGGATTCTGCTGCTCCACTTCAGGTTTTGTTCAAATCTTACACCTGCTTCACAGCTCTGCCACAGGTAAGACCCAGCTGGAATCAAGCACCCACTTTTACTCACCATGATCCTCCAGCCCAACCAGGTTTCAAGGGGCTGCTGCCGGGCAGGGTGAAGCTCCGATGGTGGGACATTATGAGCAGAGAACGAAGCGGGTGTGATACTGCAATGACTTTTCCCAGAATTCATTAACCTACTTTGGTATGCAGCTCAGAATAGCTTACGTATTTGCATTTTAAGATCATGCAGGCAAAAGTGCTACAAAGGTTGCTGTGGCATAAAGGAGTTGAACTAAGCCCAGATTTCCTGATCAGCCAAGCAAAATATTAATCACCAGTACAACTAACCTCCCTAAATTATCAACCTACCTTTTTTTTTTTTTTTTTTTTTAAGCACTACACAGACTGTTGGCAAGGCAAAATCTTCTTAGCTGGAGAAATACTCAACATAAAACACATGGCAAAAGCAAGGACCATCCTGCCTGATGATACACAGACATTTCTTCTCTCCCATTGTGCCTTAAATCTGTGTGTTATTTTCTCAAGATCCTTTACACTTGCAACCTACAGATCACTCAAATGAAAAACTTGCTACAGCAGCTACAGAAATTCACTGAAATTTGAGTTAATTTAATCCGTCTCCTGCCCAAGGCTGAGTTTAAGAGAAGCAGTCATTTTTGAGGCACAGAGTCACTGATAAGGTGGCAGTGACAGTCATGGGGCACAGAAGGTAATCAGTCTTTCGTATTTATAATAATATAATCCAACAGTATTTGAACTATGAATGTGATGCCATCATCCGTTCTCTTTCCTCTGACATCAAAGATCAGTGGCTATGGACTAAATGGCATTAAGGGAAGGAAAATGCTGAAAAAATAGATGCTTCTAAAATTACTTGAGGTGGTAGGAGGGGATGGCAGTCCCAAATAACAGCCATTGCCTGTCACCAAGACCATCCCATCTTCCTTATTGGACCAAAAAGCTTGTGTCTCTCTAAATTACCATCTCCACATTCATAAATGGGCACGGGCAGCAGCTGAAGGAGAGGATAAAGAACAAAAGCTAAACTTGGCAGGAAAAACCCAACAGCCTCACTAGAATTAAAGGAGGCAAAAATGTGTTGGGTAGAAAGATTGCAAGGAACAAAGAGGTGAAGATGGGATGAAGAAATAGGAAAAGAAAGATAAAGCTCTTCCTCGTTCACCATTTAAACAAGTTCCAAAACTCTGCATCAATTAACTTACTTGGCAACCTCACCCACCCCAATTTTCACCAGCTCTACGTCGTTTTACCTGTGATGAACGGAAGATGGAGAGGTACAATTCACCTTGGTCACTCCGGCATTAACTTGAATAACGCAAACCCACGTGTATTATCTAAAATAACGCTCAGTTCACCCAACACAGCCAAGGACCGCCTGGCTTCGCGGCCGAGCGAGGAGGAGAAGGGTGGCAGCACTCACCGATGATGCCGCTGTCTCTGCTCTCCAGGGTGGAGGTGGGGCTGGTGACGGCGCCGTAGGTGCAGTCCTTGGCGGTGACGCTGGTGCTGACGGGCGGGAGCGTGGAGCAGGGGCTGCTGGCGGGCGGCGAGGCCGTGCTGCTGGTCAGCGTGGAGCAGGGGCTGATGCGCTGCGTCACGGCCGAGCTCTGGGGAACGGCAACAACACATCACTCACCACAGCCAGGCACTGGCAGCGAGGGGGGAAAGTCTTTCTATAGCTCACGCTTGAGGATTTGCTTTGTAGGGTGAAGTTAAAAAGGGTTTTGCTGTTCAAAATTAAATCGCCCGCTGTGCCACCCCACATCTGTGGCAAGCGCGGAGACACTGGGCTTGTTTTCTACTGCATGCCTTGGAGATTCCAGCTTCCACGTTCAACAGGAGACACAGAAAGCATGAAGTGGTATTTATCCAAAGCCTGATGCCATACTTTATCAGGAATTTTGATCATTTTGTTCGTATTGAAGTAAAAAAAAAAAAAAAAGTGCAAATAAGCAAAAATTATGATATAGCGAGGTAAATTCTGTGCCTCTGTTTAAGTGGAGATCTCCAGGGTGGTAAGTATACGGCATGATCTCACCTTTACTTACAGCAAGAAACAGAAAATCCTACAAAGACCTTTGGGCCATTTCCATCTGCTCAGAAATCTCCGTGGGGCTGCAATTTTGTTTTGCTCTGTAAACGTTTCCTCCATTCAAGAACAACAACAGTGGTTTTACACCCTTGCAAAGAGGAAGCTCGAAATCCCTTATCTAGATATGAGACAGCCCTTCCCTGCCTAGACATGCTTTCCCAACCAGATAAAGTTTTAAAAAAAAAAACCCCAAACATAATAGGGAAATGTTGCTCTCCAAAGGCAGTACAAAACAAAAGTGCAGCGACACAAAAGATGGTGTTCTAAAAGTTATTTTGGAGAGACCCCATAAGACACTGTGTGCGAGAAACCTGGAAGAGTTTATAAATCTGATGCAGTGCATGGAGATTAGTTTATTAAGAAAACAAAATCATTCTTGACCTCAATTTGAGACGAGGTGCAATACAAGACAGAGTCCTTGTTTTAACCACAGGCTACTGGCTACACAACCTTCCTGGCAAAGGGTCCTCCTTCTCTGGAGATGTGTCCTAGAGCATCTGCAGGCAACAAAACTGGAGGGCGGCGAGCGCAGGAGGTGGCTCGCCAACCACAACGCTGGGAAGATGCTCTTGTGTACCCTACACAGCAACTTAATCGCCCTTCCACTGGACTTCAGAGCAATCATCCGGAAATAATTTTAAAACAGGAAACTTCAATACTTCCACCAACCCCCGTGCCCCAGACCAGGCATCCTGCTGACAGGGTGGGTGTCGGAGGAGCAGGCACCCTCGTGCCGGGTCAGGCCAGGGGTCCAGCTCCCTGCAAGTAGAAGAGGATGCATGAAGCAAGCATAAAAAAAAAATGGGCTTTTGAACATGTGATCCTCCCTTAAATTTATCTTTGGGCCTCTGCAGAGGGGAGGTGACCCCATCTCCCCCTTGCTCAGAGGACACTGCAGAACACTGCAGTTCAGAATTAGTTCTTCTCAGTTAGTCTCAATTAGTGACAGAACGAGAGGGAACGGCTTTAAACTGCAACAGGGGAGGTTCAGACTGGACATGAGGAACAAATGTTTCCCAGAAAGAGTGGTCAGAGAGTGGAATAGGCTGCCCAGGGAGGGGGTGGAGTCCCCATCCCTGGATGTGTTTAAGGGTCATTTAGATGAGCTGTGGGGGGATGTGGGGTAGGGGAGAACTTTGTAGAGTCGGGCTGAGGGTTGGACTCGATGATCCTGAGGGGCTTTTCCAACCTGGATGATTCTGGGATTCTGTAACACCGCCATCTCTCTCTTGCACTGCTGCTCTTTCCTGTAGCCTCTGCGGACAGTATTTTATTTATTGTTGCAAAATGATACTGGTCCCAAGGAAGGAACAGCAAAGGTTAATTCCCCATTTGGAATTTGCTTAAATGAGATTTCTTTTATTCTGTGTGAATGCTTCCCTAATAATTGCATGGATTTGTATTCCCTTCTCCATGTCATTTGAACTCAAGGTGATCACAGAGAACATCATGCTTGCAAACTGCAGAAAAAGGTTGGACCTCTAATTTTTTTTCTTCCTCACTATTTCATACTTGAAACTGAAAAATGCCAGGGATGGACTTTTTTTCTAAGTAGAACATGTGAAAGATTTACTGGTTTTTAAATTAGAAGGCGGATACCATGTATAACTACCGGGAAGTGATCTAATTTGTCCAAGGTATCCCAAAGGAGCTTGTAGAAGTCCTTACTCAGAGTGTAACCACCCCAGTGTTGGGAGGCAAAACGGAGCATCCCTGCCAGTGGTGCGATGGGGCAGTGCCAAGGCAGGGACCCCCCTCCACTGCCTTTGCTTTCACACCAGCATGACTGCATCGATCTTAATTACAGAGTGCCCTGAACGTGGATTAGCACATCAACAAAGCAGGGACAGAGTGCTAATGCGACAGCTCCATGGGCATGTTTTTTATATTAAACAGAGAGATTGCAACACAGTAGAAAATGAACCGTGTGGGTATTTCCGTGATAATTTATAATCTCCCTCCAGTATCCATATAAAAGACCCACCAGTGAAGGAGACGGCTGCCACCACATCATCAGCTTTTGAAGCTCTCAGGAGAAGCAAACCAACACTTTCCTCTCCCCATCCAATTTGTGGTGCCACCAGTGGGTCACGGTTATTGTTATTTTCCATTCTTTTATGTTCTAGGTACTTAGAAATACATCTCTCTTTTCCCCAGTAGCCTTCTAGGAATTGGAGGCAAGCTGACTGCTCTATAAATTCTGTCTCCCTGTATGTTCTGGTTTCACACATTTGTTACATCACCTGTCATGCGCCTTCTCCCTCGACGAACCTTTCTGATCTTCTCATACTGCAATCTTTTCAGATGTCTAAATACCGCACTGATTTTTGTAAATCTGTTTTTAATTTCGCAAAATTATTTCTAGCCCATTAATTCTAGTGGCCAAATTAAAAACTATTTGTGTGTCAGTATTCAATGAAAATATTCCATTATTTTCTCCCCCTTAAAATTGCCAAGGTTTATTATTATTCTTAATATAACCTAACATGGGGCTCTTTTTGGATTGCTGCTATGTATCAAGCAGATGTTTTCACTGAGCTACCCACTACAGTGGGACTGCCTCTTCTGATTTATCACAGCTGATTAGACTCCATCAATGCACCTGAGCTATTAAATTAGCTTTTTTTCCAATATTCATTTTCTTTAACTCACTGGTGGTACAATGAACTGCATTAAGTTTAAAGTAATATTAATTTTTGAGGTTCAAAGGTGGCCAACAGCATCCTGGGCTGCATTAGAGGAGCAATGCTGGCGGGTGAAGGAGGTGATGCTTCTCCCCTGCTTGGCCCTGCTGGGACCATACCTGGAGCGCTGCACCCAGGACTGCCCAGTACAAGAGGCAGATGGGGCCACTGGAGTGAGTCCAGCAAAGGACCACAGCGATGACTGAAGGACTGGAGCATCTGACATAGGAGATATGGAGATATTCAAACCCCAACTGGAGATGGTCCTGAGCAACCTGCTCTGAGCTGACTCTGCTTCGAGCAGGCGGGTTGGACTGGACAACCTCCAGAGGTGCCTTCTAACCTCATACTACGGCATCTAAAAACTTAATCAGCTCACATGCAGATCTTTCAGAATGCAAAGCTTCATTACTATTATAAATTCTTTATGGTGAGGTTTTTCTGTGCCCTTGTTTCAACTGTCATTTTAAAGAAATCCTTGCTGAAACTTATCTCAGTACTAACAAAATAACATCCGCTAACCTTAAGACACAGAAAAATTACACTTTAAAGCAAATTAAAATTCAGTGGAAGAATGGTCCACTCATCTTCCCTCCAGCTGATAACACCATTGTTTCATGAAATGCCAAAAGCGATATTCTTATAAGTTCTTTTATTTGTGGTGTTATCAATGCAGCTCTTTAAGAACAAGCTACTTGCAACTGGAAATTACTAAATAACACGGTATATCACTTGGCATTGAGTGACATGTTTTATTTTTGTATTGATATAGAAAAATGTTCCTCTGTGCAAGTTTTAAATATAAATTTCCATTGACAGAACATTCTGTATTATTATTGCTGCTGTTTCATCTGTCACATTTTCACTAAGCTTTGAAAAATTACACTGTTCTGTCATAGTCTCATTGTCCTTTGTGCTTCTCTGGCAGCCAGTGCAGTTAAAAAATAGTCTCCCAAAAAGTAGGAGAAAAAGGATTTATTCTTCAGCATTTGTGATCTCTCATTAAGGAAAGCATGATTAAGAAAGAGACAGCACATAAAACATGCAATTTCATAGCAATCTGGATTAGAGAATATATCCTTTGACATATTCAAAATAAGGCAATTGAATGAAAATGCAATGTGCTGATTTACAGATTGGGGCAGTTTTTGTGAAAACACCTCTATTTCTTATCTTCACTTTAGCTCAAGCATTGGCGAGATTGCAAATAATTATTTTCTCGCTTGAGAAGGCAAAGCATGGTTAGAATAACAAGCAGCAGCCAAGTCCCAGCTTTTCATACAAGGAACATTTTCTTTGCCCAGGCCATGTAAATTAACACATTAAAACCTAGAAAATTGTTCTAATTTTTAAATTCGAGTGCAAACTAGTAGCCAAAGTCTCAATCAGATTTTAATTAATCAATGATTAATGGAAGAATTAATCTTTGCAAATCCCATAAATGTCTCACTGCATGATTTTCAACACTACTTTAAGTAGGGTAGCTGAAGAAACTCAATTTGGAAAGGAGAGTTGGAGAGGTTTTCAGAAGATGTGCTGCCATTCAGAAGCAGCTTTAGCTTGGACAGGATTTGTGCACGGCTCCTGAGACAGCCAGTGGTAGATGGCAGAAGCCAGAGGAGGGCCACCAAACTGTTAGATGGCCTGCTGTGATGCAGGAGGAGAGGCTGATGGAAAGGGGTGACTCGGACTGGAGAAGAGACAGCTGAACTGCATCTGGGGATAGCTGCAGCCTTCCACTGTCCGCAGGGGGTTGTGGAGAAGACACAACCACGCTCTTCTCTGAAGTGCGAAGGGAAAGGACAAGACACTACAGTCACAGGTCGCATCAAGGAAATATGCTATCAGGTAGAAGAAAAAAAGTCCTTCACAATCGGAGCTGTCAAGCCCAGAGAACCTGTTGATTCTCCATCCGTGGGGATCTTCAAAACTCGGACAAGCCCTGAGCAACACGGTCCAACTTTGAAGCTAGCCCTGCCTTCAGCAGGCGCTTGGATGAGATGACCTCCAGAGGTCATCTCCAACCTCCAGTATTCTGCAATTCTAGGCAAGTGCTGACCGCAAGAGATGCTCACAAAGAAAGAGAAAGAAAATTAACTTGGTAATTGAGGAACGAGCCTCCCTTTATCTTCACCAGCACATGAACAGCATTCAAAGGCCTTGTAAAAACTTTTTCATGCAAAAATTAGCACACAGCCCAAGATATCAATCTATTTTAGAGGACAAGTCTCTGCTGTTTCTCTTTAGATTTTTCTTTTATTTATTCTCCAAAGACATCTTTTGCTTTAGAGAAAAGATGGGATTTTAATTTTTGTCAAAAGGCAACAACAAAAGGAACCATTTATAGTAGAAACCTCTGCTTGCCTTTGAAGTATTCAGTTCAAATAGGTGGCTGTTAAAAGTACATTTTCCAGCACAATGTATAGTAAAGTACATTTCAAATCCACCACAACTTGCATAAAAAAAATGGAATGAAAGTGTTAAAAGCTTAATGAATGTGTTAAAGGCAAAAACTTTACAAAAACACATTTCTTGGCTCTCAAGCATACTGTAGCCCCTGCAGAGGATCAAAACCCTCTTGGTGCAGTCTACAGTGTGGGACTGACAGACCCCAGGATGACAGACCCCCTCCACCCTGCTCCACGCTCGGAGCAGCCCCGGGCTCAGCGGAGCAACTTGTCTCCGAGTTTCCTTCCAAGTGGCACAGGCTGGGAGAGAGATTCCCTTGTGTCACCAGGGCCACGACGGGCATTCAGCTTGAATGTACAGAAACCATCTCTTGGCTGCCATTTTTCATTGACTTTTTTTTTTTAAGGAATTCAGGTTCTCAGGTCAGGTCCTCTGACTAATGCCTATGGTAAAAACCTAAGTGACTTCTGCAGAGTCATGCAATGACTCTGTTACACGGAGAGAGAATTAGAACCGGGCTTCTGAGTTTTACACTCTTCTGCTACATACTGGACTATCCATCTGTCAGTTAAAAAAAAAAAAAAAAGAGGAAAAAACTGTCTCCTAGTTTCATTCTCATCTCACCAACACTGTGGGAGTGGGTATATGGTCCAGGCTTGAGGATAAGGAGGAAGAAACTCAGGCAGTTTCTACAAAATCTACATTGTAGTTCTGAGCTTTTTGCTATGACGCTTTTCAGCGGCCAGAGGGGATGTAACAAACCCCATCACAATAAAGATTTTATGATTTGCTTTCTGTATCTGTTTTCAAGCATGAAATCACCTTGTTTCGCAAACACGAGCAAAACTGTGACTATCTGTAAAACCAGGCTATTGCCACTTACCTCTCCTTCCTGGAGAAACTGTGAGCCTTTATGTAACATTGCTAAAGCACTTTTGAAATATTGCATGTAAAATGCCATGGAAGTACAGATTATTTTGGTCACTATAATCTGATTAGAAATGCTACCCACTCCTACAACATTTGCAGAAACAGAAAAACAACAGAAGCTGTTTCACACGGTAGCAGCTGATCCCTGAAACATGTACTGCTGCACTGTAATGATGATTCACCGTTTAACGAGGAGATACAACCTTTTACCTCATAACAATTATTTCACCATTATGAGACACTCAGCTGCCATCTAATTAGAAAATAACCACTCTCTCACATGCTGCATTTGGATAATAACCCATGCCGTTACTGCTGTACAAGCAGGAAGGACTGGAGGGGTCGTACCTGGTTCTCATCCTGCACCTCCATGCTGTACTGGGGCCCTGGCTGTACCTCCGTGACTTTCTCTCCGAGGAGGAAGCCCAGGCGAGTCATGAGTGTATTTGCTGCCTCATCTACGGATGGAGGGGGTCCCAGCTCCTGCTCAGTATCACCTAGACAGGAAGAAGAACAGATTCAGACAGGAATTGCTTACCTTGGCTACTGCCCAGTGTTTTTATCAACAGAACACCTCTAACTTTCCACGCTGCAACATCAGTATCCGGATTTTCAGGTTATTCCTGTTATTCAAGTCTGTTTTAACATTATATGCTGGTCATCAATTTTAGGATATGCATTGCTCCAGCTGTCAATACATGTTTCTTCTAACATTAGGTGTAATTTCTCCCCTCCTTGCTCGTTATATTCTCAGCACCTCCCGTGGAAGTAAACACAGCCGTCTTGCCTTCCCCATACCAGAAGTACCAGAGCCACCAGGGAATGAGATTTCCCAGACCGACCATGGAGAAGGGAGAGCCTTCCCTCTCCTTTCTCACACAGAAACTACCTCCAAGTAGAGGTACCTCCCAAGAGAAACCAAGGCTACACGTGTCATTTTGAAAGCACTCCACAAGATGCAGAGCAGCCAACCTGTGCTACCAAGTGGTTAAGGGCAGAAAACCCACGTGAATCTTCCACTGTCATCTGCTGCTCCTGACACACTCACAGTTACGTAGAAAACGCTGCTCTCCAGACACCAAACCTCCTTGTGCAGTCACCGTATGGCCCTGATACAAAGCAAAGTCCACCTGCCAATTCTCCATCAAGTCTATACCACAGGTCAAAACCAACATTCCACATAATTTTTCCTGATTTTTTTCTGCCATCTGTAGGAAGAGCAGCACAGACAAGCTTCCAGCTAGCAATGCACACTGAGAAAAAGGCCAGGCATGTATATTGGCCTTTCCGTATCTTTTTAATTTTATAACAGAAATTTGTGGAGGTTTTTGACTTGTAGTATCACAAAGGTAAGTTGGACTCTGAAAGTCAAGTTCTTCCCTGCTCACACCAGCAGCAGTATTAAAGCCTGAAGGTCAAGTTCTTTCCACGTTACACTGAAGCAATACTGTGTTTAGTGCAGTTGTAGGAGACTAATTAGGATTTGAAATTAGTCTACAGTTAATTATTCATCTGATAATGTACTATCTGGAAAAGAGCCCATCTCCATTTCCCAGCTCCATCCTGGCTCGAGGGTGCTCCAGCACTCAGCCTGAAGCTACAGTAAAAAAATGATACTTTAAACATTGCTTTTTGATAACTGTAACTGAACACCATCAATCACAGAATCTGGGATATGTACGAGACCTCAGAAAATTTAAGCCAGCTGCTTCCAGAAACTCCCATTTAAACTCATAACGTACATCTCACGGAAGCTTAGAGCAATTTTTCGGTGTCTCACCTGCACTACTGCAAATTAAAACCCTGGAGCATCTCAGATGCAACCGCGTCTGCATTCATAAGCACTGTCAACTTTGGGAGATGAGCATCTGGAGCAGTCCTTACATGGTGACTTCACTGTTATGAAAATGGATTATATAGTATGATAATAAGCTGTCTAAGTTATTGAATCCCTATTGTACTGCTTTAAACAACGCTGACGTGAATAGGATAGATTTAAGAGAGACAAATTTAGATGGATGGCCCAATTTTCTGAACTGCTGACCACCCACATTCAGTCTGTGGGCATTTACTATCTCTGGGAGTCAAATCCAGAACAGATACATTTACGTAAAATGCAAATTATAGAGACTTTTATTTCCAAGGTTATTTTTTTCTTTAAAAAAGTAAGACTTTTAGAACTTATCCTAGATATCTGTATGTAGGATGTGGCTCCGTTCATAATTATTAGAAGTTTATTATGCATTCCCCATTCTGTCTTCAGAACACATGATATTAGTAACACTCAAATGGTGCTGGCTTACACACCTGGGCAGGAAGGAAAAGCTGGGCCTATCTCTGCATTGCCCACCCAGGGGAGGATTTGGGGAGAGTGCCCAGCCTATGTTGGGGCAGGCTGCAGGGTGCTGGGCAGAGCCGCCTTCCTTTGGTTCAGCGCTAGGAACCGCTCCCAAACCAAACAGAACAACCTGCTCCTTGGAGGCTGGGTTTAACCTTGTCCTTAAACCTCACTTCTTTTATACTACCCCTAAAATATCTCCAAGGAGCACAGCGCTTAGGGATCTGGTGTAGTTGGGAACTGTCAATGTTAGGTTAATGGTTGGACTAGATGATCTTGAAGGTCTTTTCCAACCTAGAGGATTCTGTGATTCTGTGAAAATAAAGAAAATTATGAGCTTATCCCAGGTCACTGCATAAGAACACAGACGACAGAGAGGGTAATAATTCTCTGCTTTGGTAACAGCCCTAATTCACCTGTGAGATGCTGCTCATGGCACAAGGGATCAACAGCTGCGACTGAAGCAGCCGAGCTCCGAGCGCATCACATTTAGTGTAGAACTATCAATTATTTTAACGTGGCTTTCAAAGTACAGATAACTTTGAACTTAAGCAAAGCACTATTGTACTGGATTATTCCCTCTTTTGGTTTTAAGTCTTAAAAAGTAAGTGCAGTCATTTAATTAAGTGTCAAAGAAGAGACATAACGGCTCCGAGATGCCTGTGAATGGGTATTATGGAAAGAAGCTGTAACTTGCCTTTCAAGGTTGACAGTAAGACCTAATACTCTCTTTCTAAGTTCAGTGAAAGGGCATAACTGGTTTTCTTCTCCCTTGCCATGTGTGCTATCCAGTTGATGCTGCAGCCAAGTTTTACACACTTCAGCACCCTCGGTTCCCCCAGACTCACCAGGGAAATTCGAGCGCACAGTTGATAACAGAACTGACCTGAGCTATTTTTAAGTATTCTGACACTACTGTTCCAACAAACTACAGCAGCTCAAACACACACACTACAGTCAACTCAAATAAGCAACCTCTAGTGTACCAATAAACAGTAGCAAACTGCCCAGCTATGCACACGCAAACCCAAAGCCAACCAGCAGCTTGGAGATGCGGTTTGTGGTCTGGAGCTGCTGCGCTTGCTACATCAGCTCACGTGCTTCTGCATAAACATTCCGTAATATTAAAATCTGTATCAAAACGATCAGTGCCAGGAATTTTAAACAAGAATAAAAAAAAAAACCCTCAACTCGCCAACTCATTGAATGTGCATGAGTATTTCAAGGAGTTCTAGAGACTGTGTAACTTTATGTCCCTTTATGTTCAACAGAAAGCTTATATTTTTATATGTACACACACAAAGCAATAGGAAGGAAAGGGTTCTGGTGAGCTGGCGTGCTGCTGGGCTGGGTGGGTAAACCACACCCACCTACTCACCCACCCAGGGCTCCTGTTAGTTCCCCAGCAGCCATCAGACCACATAACTTTGGCCACAACAACCCCCAGCAGCGCTACAGGCTTGGGGAGGAGTGGCTGGAGAGCTGCCAGTCAGAGAGGGACCTGGGGGTGTTGATTGACAGCTGGCTGAACATGAGCCAGCAGTGTGCCCAGGTGGCCAAGAAGGCCAGTGGCATCCTGGCTTGCATCAGAAATAGTGTGACCAGCAGGGACAGGGAAGGGATCTTGCCCCTGTGCTCGGCACTGGTGAGGCCGCCCCTCGATGAGTGGGTTCAGTTTTGGGCCCCTCCCTCCAAAAAGGCCATTGAATGACTCGAGCGTGTCCAGAGAAGGGCAACGGAGCTGGTGCAGGGTCTGGAGCACAGGTCTGATGGGGAGCGGCTGAGGGAACTGGGGGGGTTTAGTCTGGAGAAGAGGAGGCTGAGGGGAGACCTCCTGGCCCTCTGCAACTCCCTGAAAGGAGGGTGCAGAGAGGGGGGATGAGTCTCTTTAACCAAGTAATGAGCGATAAGACAAGAGGTGATGGCCTCAAGTTGTGCCAGGGAAGGTTTAGACTGGCTCTTAGGAAGGATTTCTTTGCAGAAGGGGTTGTTGGGCGTTGGAATGGGCTGCCCAGGGCAGGGGGGGAGTCCCCATCCCTGGAGGGGTTGAAGAGTTGGGTTGACCCAGCGCTGAGGGATATGCTGTAGTTGGGATCTGTCAGTGTTAGGTCAATGGTTGGACTGGATGATCTTCAAGGTCTTTTCCAAACTAGCTGATTCTGTGATACTGTGATTCTGTGATAACTTGTACTTTCATGCCAGCTGACATCTCCAGTCAGCTGGTTCAGTCATTTATGGCTTGTTTGGTTTCACTGGAGAGGTTTTTAATGCTAAGCCCCATTGCAGTGAAACGGCCACAGAAGGAATATCAGACCCACCGTGGTGTAAGCCAGCCTGTCAGCACCTGCCAGTAACCTGCCTGGCACCCATGGGATACCCCAACAGTGCCTGAACACATCCCACTCAATTCAGCTTTAGCCAGAGATGAAATTACTTCTGATTACATCACCTTTGCACACGTTGCATTTACTGATCCCCACACGATAAATGTCTTTGCTGAATCTTAGTAAAAATTATCTCCGAAGAATTTACTAGAGAAACTTTTCACCACTTGGAATTTGTTGTGTTTAATTTCAAGGCAAGTGCTCCAAACCTGGAGTCAGCATTTCAGGTACCAAAGTCAGACGCAAAACCAAAAGAGATTTACTAGATGTTTGCCACTAGTCCAAGGACTTTCATCACAGATATGGCCCGCAGAGTACAAACAGATTGCAGTGAATTGCTTATTTCTAATAACATAAATAAAAATCCACGAACAGCTCCAAGATAGATTAGTCTCAAAAGCTGTAGCCTGGTTGGAAAGAGAGGTAAATTGTCCAAGCAGTACAGGCATTTTTTTTTTTTGTGTAAGAAAAATGTAAGCAACCAGTCTTACTACGCACTGCAAAAACAAATGGATACAAAAATCAGACATTCAGATTCTTTTTTAGTGAGCTGTACATAAATTAAAGGAATCTTCTAAAAAGTGAAAGAAAAAATAATATTCAAAACACTACATTAAATATGCAATCGAATTTTAGGTAGAGTCACCAAAAAGCTATACTAAAGGATACTTTTTTCTTTTAATCCTTCATCTTCAGAAGAGACAGGTAACTGCAGCATTATATGACAGAAATAAATAAAAGCTCCTACAGAGATGTGAAACAGGTTGTCCTTTTAGATTAAAAGGACCCGTGTTTAGGCTATCTGGTATTTCTATCTACCACAGCAGAAGAATGCTGAGAATAGTAGATCAGAGCCTGTAGCCTTAACGCTGCTGCATGCACAGAGCAGCCCAGCAGTGGGGCAAACAAAGCAAAACTCAGCAGGGCAAGAGCTTCCCACCGCCCAGCACAGAGCCACAGGGAAGAACGGAAATCCCAAAGCAGCACCAGCCGCTCAGACTTCTGTACCTGTACCCAGCGCTCCCTTATGAGAAGTTCAACCTTCAGGGTAATGGGAAAAAATTCAAAAATGCAACATAAATGTGACTTAATTACTCCGAAAGCAGAAGACAAAGGAAGAGAAACAAAAAAATGAGAATATGTGGTTTCTCCATCTATAGCCCTTGAAGAGCATGCTATGATTTTTGACTTATTTATTTTGCTTCTGGATTGAATTATACTGGAATAGATACCACAAGAGGATGGGATGGACAGGGAGACAAGCCGAAGGTTAATTAGATCAGGGGTCTGGAAAGCTGGGAGGTCATTTCACGAAGGAGAGCTTGTGTTGCCAAAGGCAGGGCTGTCTGCGGGGTAGAAAAGCCTGTTGAGGCAGAGACTGAAGTGCTGGGTTAGGAGATCGATCGACCGACCGACCAGGACGAGGGGTGGGGAGCGGGGCAGAGCGGGGACTGATCGGCAGCTGAGCAAGAGGGTCACCGGGGCTGCCTGGGGGGCGCGGGGGGGAGGAGTGGAGGATGCAGGAGAAGCCAGAGCACCTCTCCACCACAAACCTGCCCAAGAGCTCTTCGCCCACTGGGTAGCAGAACAATAATTTTTGAATGTTACACCTATGTAATTAGCAATAATAAATAATTAAATCCAGCACTCAATTATTTAGAAGCTTCAAAAAGAGTGCAGATACCTAAGGCACACACATATTTTCTTTTTTTTTTTTTTTAAATAATTTAGCTTCCAGAGTTGCAACAGATCTCAGCAGCGCACACCTCCACACTTTCAAGCTACTTTTGCCATCCTTTTACATTAATGACAATTTTTTTTCTTTACTGAACTGCAAAAATGCAAATTAGAAACATTATAACCCGAACTTGTCAAGCAATTTAATACCTCTAATCCTTCCTCCCTTCAAAAAATTCAACCCACTTCAAATACATCAGAAGGCCTCTGCAATTCACCCTGGAATTTACCTGATTTAGGCCCTTTAGGAGCAATTTTATGGATGCTGGCAGCTCTCTCAGATGTCTTACCTACATATACCCCTGGTATTTCTGAAAGGGTCAACTCTTAACACCTCTTTTAACGTCATATGCAACAGGATGGAGTTCATGAGTGCTCATAAACGTTCACAGCATCTCCTTGAAAATCAAATATATCATTTTATAAGCACAGTTATTAGGTTCACTTTTTTCAAGAAAGCATTCAAAAGGCACAATGTTTTTGAACATTATCATTTTAAAATACTGTTTCTGCTCTGTCCTCTCACTTTCTATAATAAAATCTGTCACGTATTCCAGTTGCAATTGCTTATAAGCAGATGAAATTTCTTTATGATTTATTTTGTAATGCTATGATTTGTTTGATAGCTGCCATCCTCTAATCTTTCAAGTAAACGAAGTAGGGTAGCGTCCCTGGGAGACACTAACGATGTGCCTTTACTCCCGAGAATATTTTCGGTTTAATGGTTATACTTCCAAAACCAGACTCTGAATATAATTTAAATTTCATCTGAAACCTATTTCAGCCAGTCTCTAACAAGAGGAACTGGGTAACGTTTCACTTAGTGGCACCCATCACAGAATTTGCCTATGAAAATGATTTACCTTAAAAATCAAAAATTCTTGAATTAGCAAAGAAAAAATAGAATAGTTATATGCAAAAAGCAAGTACCTTTGGAACGCCAGGAATGATACTGTTTATGATTTTGATCTTCAATTATATAACTGTGGTGTTTTATCTAATGACTTCCCTCTCTCCATGTGACCTGAATCTGTCCCGTTATTATGTACATCTGCTTTAAATTACTCTGGATACACTTGAGCTATATTTGGAAAATGCCCTTGACCATTTCTGCATATCCCCCTAATCTCAGAATTAATGGAAGGTTTTTTCATTAGTCTTGTTTACATCAAGAAGAGATTTTGAAAAATTTAACCAATAAGGGACAAAGGCTATCCCATACACATTGCTTTAAATGTCTATTTTTGTACTGCTGCTCTTCAGATACTTAGTAAAGTCCTCTAGCTAGCCAAAAAAATTAACCCTGAACTACAAAGGTGTTCAAACTGCGGCTCTGGCTCAATTCATGCCCTGTGTACTGCTCAAGCTCTGCCTGCTTTAGTGGCTGTTGCTGCTCTATCCAATAATCTCTATAAGAAATTGCAAAAAATTCCCATCATTAACGCCACTAAGTCAGCCTCTTGCATGAGTTCAACACACCCTCTGAGAAGAATTTCAAACAAAATAAATTCTCCTCTGCATCACATGGAAATACTGCTTCCTAACCAGTCCTTCCTGCTGCCTTTGCTGGGGATGTCCTGTAATATTCCTTCCATCAGACTGTCAGAAAGACAGTTATTTTTAATCAGAAAGCATTCTGAGCCAGAGATAGACGTAAATGTAATTTCAATGCTATCATAAAATCTAATTCAATGCATTCCATGTTCTACATTTAAAAAAAAAAAACAACAAACCAACCTCTACATGCACATTTGGGGATGAATTTTCCTTCATTTCAGCTCCCGTTTAAGTACCAACGAAAAGGGAATTGGGGAAATGAGAGGACATTCAGTGCACTGATCACTAAACATATATATATATTTAAAAAAAAAAGGCCACAATTACCATAAACATGAGCCTGGGTATGCAGAACATTTCCTAAAAGCAGGATTCCACTTAGATGCCTGAAAAGGTTCCTGAGCTCTTTAACATATCAAGGACAACATGACCGAGGCAGTAAGTCCCCCCACTGATGGAAAGCAGAGATGCAATTATTTCTTCCTTCACAGTTTCGGCACTTTATCTCTAAAACATCACCTGATCATGGGTCTGTGCTCCCAGCTCTAAACGTACAACCTCTCATCAAACACTGACCGACCAAAGGCCTTGTCTCTTAAATAAAGTTGTTGAGCATTTATTTTTTAGCTCTTTGAACTGACCTTTTATTCCAGACAGGTTTCAGGATGGTTTCTTACACTCTTATTGATGCGGAAGTTTTTTTTAAATATAATTCACAATCAAAAAAGAACAAATACTCCTTTCCAATACTATTTGTTTGCTAAAATCTGTGCAAAACACTTACACTGTATTTTGTACCTTTATTTTGCTATGTTAGGCACGTCACATAGCATCCACCCAAACAATTTAATTTCAGCTATTGTTTTTCAAAACCTCTCACATTCCCTCCTGATACAAATCTCACAAATATACATTATGCATCACGACTGTTAAGGATCGGTAAGAAAATTAAAAGCAGGAGCTGGCTTATCTCTGCTATCAGGCAACTTTAGTACCAAGTTTTATTTTCGTGATGGAGTACAAATAAGTTCATGGTGCAAACACAGTCGACCGCAGGGCGGCAAGACTTCAGCGGAAGCTTAGGAAAATTCCCTCCTCCTGAACTTTTTGGGGTGATGCTAGCTGCAATGGGAATTCTCAAAGCGTGCAGCCCTCCGCAGAGGGGGTGTCCAGGCAAACCTCCACGGGCAGCTTCCCCGGGGCTGCCTGCTCCCCTGCTCACTCCTGGTCAAGCCAACCCTGCTCAACGAACAGTGGCAAAAATAAAGTTGCAGGAAATCTTTGGAAATATATATATGTGTGTGTGTGTGTAACATTTCCATCATTGTACAAAATCAATTTAGGTTTTCATCTGCAAAGACCATACTCATTTCCATCCTCAGCAGCTACAACAGTGGCAGAGGCTGCTCAAAATCCTTTTATTGTACCCCCAAGGCAGCATCCAGCCACAATTTCAGCATTTGAGCTTCTTGGGGAGTAAAATATGCAGAAAGAGATTTTTACAGATACCTTTTCTTCTCCCAAGATAGCTTTGCCAGATCAAAACACAACTAGCTTATGATGAGACATAACTTTACTAAGGCAAATGATGACACTTTACTGTAGCCTTTAACTACTGTGAAATGGGAGGTTGTGGGTTTATAACAGAGTGAGGAGAGACCATGACACGATAAAGGCCTTGTCTTTACTACATCTGTAGCACCAGTGTGCCCAGGTGGCCAAGAAGGCCAATGGCATCCTGGCCTGTATCAGAAATAGCGTGGCCAGCAGGGACAGGGAAGGGATCTTGCCCCTGGACTCGGCACTGGTGAGGCCGCACCTCGGTGAGTGGGTTCAGTTTTGGGCCCCTCACTCCAAAAAGGCCATTGAATGACTCGAGCGTGTCCAGAGAAGGGCAACGGAGCTGGTGCAGGGTCTGGAGCACAGGTCTGATGGGGAGCGGCTGAGGGAACTGGGGGGGTTTAGTCTGGAGAAGAGGAGGCTGAGGGGAGACCTCGTGGCCCTCTCCAACTCCCTGAAAGGAGGGTGCAGAGAGGGGGGAGGAGTCTCTTTAACCAAGTAATGAGCAATAAGACAAGAGGTAATGGCCTCAAGTTGCGCCAGGGAAGGTTTAGACTGGATATTAGGAAGTATTTCTTTACAGAACAGGTTGTTGGGCGTTGGAATGGGCTGCCCAGGGAGGTGGTGGAGTCCCCATCCCTGGAGGTGTTCAAGAGGCGGGTTGACATAGCACTGAGGGATCTGGTGGAGTTGGGATCTGTCAGTGCTGGGTTAACGGTTGGACTAGATGATCTTCAAGGTCCTTTCCAACCTAGATGATTCTGTGATACATTAGCACATTTTCAGAGTAAGTTTTATTAAAAGCAAGTCAGACTAAATGATGACCTTTGCATTCACAATACTGACAATCTCTAAACCCTGCTACCATTATATACCTAAATAATTGTAGAATGGTTTGGGTTGGAAGGGACCTTTAAAGATTTCACAATTAGTTTTGATACAAAAACTACTACAGAGATGTACTAAGCTACTGTTACCACTTATTAGAATATCAAGCATGAAAACATTATTGGTTGATTCTTAATATGTCATAAATTAATTCATACATATAAAAAAATCCTTCAAAGCTGAGACACAGTATGTTCACAGCATCAGAAGCAAAAGGAGTGGGCATGCTGTTATGTGGCACAACTGCAAACTGAAATATTCTCAGGTAATCCAGTAGTGGGCTAAGATACGTAACTCCATCACTTCCAGTACTCGCACAGGCATTTGTAAAACTGCTATAGGCAATTCTAGTAGCAACCACAAACGTAACAGAGTGTTTTCAATGCTTTTCAGAACTATTTTCAAATACAGCCAATGTCTAGGGCTGTTGCTAACGAGCATCCCCCCAACGATTAGAGGGAGAAAACCCTACTGTCCATTTGGATGAGATCCAATTTACAATTTGTTGTTTCTCTAAAGCATAAACTGTATTAATGAAAATCTTACAGCACTCAAAAATAAACTCATCCACACCGTCCTCACACCGCGTTTAAGTTACACAGCGTATGACCTGCAATTTCACCCCTATAATTTGGGTGGAAATACAACACTGAAGTTACTAGAGGGAGGAAGGCACAAGTGACAGCCGTGCAGGTAGCCACACACATCACCACATCTCCTCTTGCCGGGCAAGCAAACCAGACGTCAAGAAGAGATGGGAATACAGGAGGGAGCCCAGGAACGCTGCGGGGCCTGACATGCTTTTCCAGGCAGGCTCTGCTGGCAGCCAGGAGTGGAGAGCAGCAGGAGAGACCTGCTCCAGGTGCCAACACGTGCGGTGGGACAACGCTTCCCCGGAGGGACGGGCACTCCCCACGGGAACATACAGAAGAGCCAGCAGGGACTCAACTAGGAGAAAACAGAAGACAGCAAGTAGAGGAGTCTGAGAGGAAGGCTGCTACAGTCTCAGACCAAATGTGGCAATTTTGGACCCCACAATAAATCACAGACCACTGGAGGAATTTGAAGGTACAGTGGTATCATCAAAGCTTCCCAGCAAGGCTGTACTTTCAAACTGGCAGCTGGCCAAAATTTTCATGTTTGCATTCAAAGCAATTATTTTTCAAGCAATTAGGAGTCAAATAATTAGTGACATAAACCGTCAAAAATTCTGCTTAATAAAGTAGACAATCTACTGTGGTGTGGGAGGTTATGAGCAAATCGATCTCCTTTCCTCAGCGTACAAGTGCAGCTGTGCTGCCCCAGAGAAAGGAACAGACGGGATGGGGGGGATACTGATGATCAAAACAAATTACAGCAAGGGGAACAATATTCATGCTGGATAAGAATAAAGAAGTACTTGTTCTGCAGTCCTGAGGAGGGTTAGGAAGTCAAGGCAACTGGTAAAAGAGCAGAAGTAATAGTGTGGCTTTCAGAGCGCCGCATATTTTCACTTATGAGAAGCTCTCCATAGCATCACTGAGGTTCAAGCACTTTTTGAACTTTTCAGGACAAAAAAAGAGCATCCATTGGCCTCATGGACGCATTAAAACATGGGAACCAGGCTTATAAAAGAAGTGAGCAGTTTTCTACAAATACAACCAGCCCTTCTTCTATTGTGACAGCTGGTAACATGAATATTGAGGTTTTTGCCTCCATAAAGAGTTGAAACAAAATAACAGTATCTCAAAACATTGTAGGAAAAAAAGAATTACTGACCGCTTCCTCTAGACTGTAAAGTATTTGTGAATAAATATCTGAGCCAGAAGGAAAAAGGGAAGACTAATTGGCACAACCATGACAAAGAACTCCAGCAACCAGCATTCCCTTCCTTTCTGCCTCGCTAGCATTCCAGTATTTCCACTTATGACAGGCATAAACGTAAGGATAAGGCTAACTTCAAATTAAACTCAGCCTAAAGAACTCCTAAAGAAATCAATAGTTCCAGGAGCTAAGATGGAAGATTAGGTTTGTGTGAAGACATCAACAGCATTGCAAGCAGGAGCCCAAAGAGAAGTAGGACAGCCCTGTCACAGCCAGGTCAGGGCTGCCATCGCCCTGGGACGCTGCCCCCGCGGCTCACGGCGAACACGTGCCGATGCACAGCTAATTCAGCCTGACAGGTGCTGAGTAGAAACAGAATTACCACAAAATGAACAACGTGGAAATGATTTCCCAAATCGAATTTGACAGGTAGTACCTTCCTCAAATTGGAAGTATTGAAGAGTCTTTTCTCCCGAAGAAAGGAAAATCTGGGGACAATGATTTAGCTTTGGCTAGAATTTATAATTACAAAATGCAGGTACAGACCAGTGCTCCTGTGACAGATCGTGAAGACACTGAGAAACACCAGAGTCTTTAGCAACAAGTGAGCAGCACCGCTGGGAGTTCAAAAGGCACATTTTACCAATTCTGTCAGCAATAAATTGAGATCCTGAAGGTAGAAAAACAGCTGAAAATTTCAGTAGGATGATACGGACAATAGATGCCTTTGATGACCAAGCATAATAAATAGTCCAAGAGAAATTAAGCAGAAGGCAAGCACGGAGACAGATTTGTTACCCGTTACCTACAGGGCAAAAAAACCCCCAAACATTCCAACTTTTCAATATGAGTGATTTCTTGGTCTGAGACAGGATACTTTGTACCTTTGCAAAATAGGTTAGGTTAGAGATAAATCAATGTCCTGTTATCTAAGCCAGAACTGAAGTTGCTTCAGACTGAAATTCTAGGTAAGTTATCTGTCATTAGAAGGTCCAGAGACTCTGGTGAAAGATACAGCAATATGTTTCATTATCAGCCATGTCTTTGTTCTATCCCTAGCAGGTAATTCTGTTTTACAGATGGATACGTTAGGCCAACCAAGGAGTTGAAGATGAAGCCATTTGCAGACGTGGTGATAAAAGGGCATTTGAGCGTGGAAGGACTACTCGGACAGCCTTGAAGGTCTGCGCTGGGCTGAGGGTCCAAGACCTGCAATCACTGCACGTACATCACCTACTGGAACAGTCCCCAGACTTACCTAATCCTCAGTTCTGCTTGCAGCTAAAGCCTGATGTTCTACACCCAAAGGCAGCTAAGTGACATGGATGGTCATCATCAGGATAAAATCCTGGAGCAAAACAGTGACCTACACCAGTAACGAAGACAAACCCTACACATCAGCTTCCCAGCACAACTGATCCCTGACATAACTCAGAGTACCTTTTTTCAAAGACCATCAAGCTCTTGCAGCCATACTGCCTGAGCTGTGATATTTGGGAGCACCAGTGCAGGCTGCCCTTGCTTTTAAAAATAATACCCTGGAAGAGGGAACTTCTCTGCCAGGAGTCACTTGTTCAGTGAGAAGTCTGACCTTGTCTGACGCTGTCCATCAGCAATGAAAAGGATAAGTGCACAGTACAGGGCAGGTCTCCAATGCTCCATCCATACAAGAAAGTCTTATATCAAGTGCTTAGTCACATCTGCTCAGATGTGGAAGAAAAGAAGGCTTTACACCAACCCTTGTAGGCCCATCATTGACAGTTTCAAAATCAGCAGGGTTGGTTTGCTTGTGTTCATATTTACTCGCTGGCAAGACAGAAAGCTATAAATATTCAGTAAGCCAAAGTATTAGCACAAAAAAGTTACTGTTTCCCAACAGGCCAACTGAAAGCAAGCACTCCTGTTTCATGAGGCAAAAGAACTCATTAGACTCCCTGGGATCCATCCAGACGGGCAGTCAAAGGTGCTAGGCTGCAGGAAATTCTGCTGCTGAAGTATCTGATGTGAAACACTCTCTTCAGGGACCACCTAAGTTATACGTTTTGGCAGTAGCCACAACACTTCAAAGCTGAACAGTTCTTCACATAAACAGAATTTGGATCACTTAAAGCCTTCTTCCCCCCTTTTTCTCTTTTTATTTTTTCCCCAGATAGATGAAACCAAAATTGAGGTTGTAAAGGGAAGTTGGTTGTTAATGAATCACATCAGGAAGCTTCAAGAATACCATGTTATCTGAATTTATTTAACAGTTAAAACATATGGCAATAGTATATGGAACTTGTATTATTTTCAATTCTTCTTTTGAACATCTCTCCCCTTTGACGAGAAGGTTCAATAAACCCTAAATTGTAAACTCAGCCTCGGTTCTCCAAGCTGCAACTTTCAGTTTGCAGCAAATCCAACTAAACCAAACAGCAAGTGGTCTACGGCTAATCCCAAACAGATACACAGCTGAAACTCTAAAAACGCCTTCACTGCTCCTCTCTCAGAATCAGCATTTCAGAACAGGGTGCGTTGTTTTGTTTTATTTGGGGATGCATGTGTGTGTGTAAGTTTTGGATGGTTAATCCAGGAATTTATTCTGAAACTGTTTCCATCTCTCAATAGAGCAGAAGAAACCAGCACTGTCCTCCCAAGAGGAGCACGAGAAAAGTCAATCGCTTCCATAGCAACCGACATACCGAACTGCCACGACTCTCTTCTGAAATTAGGGCTGATCACAACGATTTCCCATTCCCTTCAGGTCAGTGGGCTTGGTAATGCTGGGACAACCACAAGATTCAACAGTAAAACCATTTGTCAAGCCATGGTTGGTTTGATTATTCCCTTGCCTTCCTCCCAATTCATCAGTGTCCAGTATGACAGAGGTTGGACAAGGATCCTGCTGGCTGAATTTGTTTAGGGTTTTGTGGGGGGTTTTTTGGCTCATTGCCTGTATTTTCACCATGAAAAAACAGAGTACAACACCATTTTATACATTCCCTGTTGAAGGCTTTTTTCTAACACCTGATAAATGTTTTGTTGTGTTTAAGAGAAGCGTGTGGTTTGTGTAAAATGAAAAATACACATTTCACACGATGAAAAGAAAGAAGCAGCAGCAGCAAGCAGATGTCATCCTCAACGATTCTTTAACCAAAGAGAAAAAGGAGCAATGAGATGAACATAAACGACGCTGCGATGGTAAATCACCCTTCACCATCCGTGGCGGCGGCACCGCGGAGGTACCTAACTCGATTAGGGATGGAAACAGATGCCTGCCAGCCTAATGTGGAACAAGCAAACATCCCCTGGCCAGACGTTTAAGATTTGTGTCCCAAAATTTCTGAAGAAGAATTTAATCAAATTAAAAGATAATGTCATAACATACTTAGCCTTTGAAACATAACGACAAGGTAATAAATCACACAAAATGCAACTGCAAACATTGATCTAAGACAAAAGGCAATTACCTGAAAGCATCATCCATCTCAGACTGCTTCCAATAGGTTTTCTGAGCACTTGTAAGTCAAAACATGTTTTAACTACCATGCTAAAACCAAAAAGCAGTTCAAAGAAAGATGCTCTCGTGATACATAACGAAGCAGAACCAAGAAGCCTGGACACCATTCACTACACAAGCAAGGCCACTAATGAGGTGAGATGAATTTCAGGAAAAAAATATTACACATTAAATTGTGAATCACCAGACCATTACAGAAAAAGTTCAGGAGTTGAACAACAGAGATTTGAAGGTCAACTCCTGCTCTTCCATGTTATTCCCCTTAAAGAGCGATGATGGCCGTGCAGGTGTCATCCCTGAGTCGTCCCATTGTCTTAGAAAGTTTGACAAGAAGGAAAATGCAAACGCCTCTGCCAAGCAGTGCCTGCAGGACTGGAGCAGAGACAGGGAGGGAGGATGGATCCCACTCCTTTCAGACCCTCTTTATAAAGTCACCACTGAGTCAAGAAACAAGGAACAACTTCTCCACAATAGACACTCCAAGGTAAAAAGGGCTTGATTGAACTCTAAACGGCCACAGCAATCACAAAAACTTTAACCAAAATATAATTCTGATAGAAATGTATTTCTCAAAGCCACAAAACAGCTCTTTTGTCATCATCTTAAATGCAACAATTGTAAAATGTGGGCCAATTTCTACTTTCACTTAAGCAGATTAAATTCATCTTACAGAATGTAATCGCCTTCTTCAGCAAAACTAAGAATGTAATTCCAAAAAAAATTTTTATACCAAGCTTAAAACTTTACAATGTCCTTGCTATTAGAACTTCCCTCAAAAGATGCTAACCACCTAGCTCTTCTTTCTCCTTCCTCAAAGTTAAAATGTCCAGAGCACATCATCTCGTTCACTGATTCACACTGCAAGATGTCAAAAGCAATAATCCCCCGCAGCAGCACGAGAGGCCAAGCGGTGGCACGGTGGTTGCTCAGGAAACCACCTCCCTGGAATGTGCTGAAATTTGCCTGAAGCCTTAAAATAAACATTTTAGCATTGAGCAAAATTTCATCTCTAGGCATCTCAAATTGAAATAATCATTTTTATATGCAGAGTAGATAATGTTCTCTCCCCATTGCTATTTAGTGTTTTAAACTGCCTTTAAGTGTATAATTAATTACATTACTTGTCAGGGATCACTTTACAAACCACTCCACCTCCACTCAATTGCTAGGCTCTAGCATATCTTCTGCCTAATTTTTTTCCTTCTTTCAACTCATATCATCATTCCTGGAAACACTTGGGATTTAACACTGTGTGCTAACATCCTTCACACGATGCACACATTTTAGAAGAGGGTTAAAATAAGCCTAACACTGAAGAAAGAAGCTGTATTTCCTTGGAAAAGTGATTACAGGTAGTGCCTGCAGGCTTTGCCACAGTCCAGAGTAGGACTTGGCCCCTCTTCCAACACCTTCCCATCAGAAACTGGATGCTATGCCCAGACTCAAAAGTCCTTTGGTCCTCATGAGTTGTCCAGATCTTTGTTCCTTCTCTTCTTCGTTACACAGTCACCTTCCCCAGCCACCTACTTCTTCCCAAGGTCTCATCTCCTGAGCTCCTTTAATCCAGCCTTCTAGCCCAGCAAAACCTCCAGCCCTCACGTTACTGCTGTTTTCACAGCAGGAACCATAAATCCAGGCAGGAAAAGCATAAACCATCTACCATAGAAGATGAGTAACCATCCATGGGGTGACTGCTCCCCAGCGCCCCGTGTGAGCAGGGGCAAGAAGGGAGGAGCTGCAGCATTGCAAGAGGAAACTCCGTGTGCCACAAACTTCCTTCTACGAACAGCTTCAGAAACCCTTCCCCAGCGATTCCTCTGTTCCCTCTTCACCAGCCTGTCCCGTGCTGCTAACACAAACCTGGCTGGGCTCTTCAGAAGCTGCAGCCCCTGGACCTGGGCAACGGCAGCTTCCCAGCTGGATGCATCCTGCGTGCCAAGCACACATGGACACCACGGAGAGGGGGGCTCCCCAGCAGCTCCCTCCGCACACACATTTTAGCAGTCTGAAGCAATCTGAAACCCCGAATCTGAAGTTTCTACCTTTACTCCAAGCTAGTGCTGTTCACCAGCATGTGCTGTGACAACTTTCTTGCTCTTACTTTTTTTCCTTCCTTAATGATGCTTCATGTTTCTCTAATGATACTTCAAGGCAGCAGGAAACTCCACTTTTCCTTTCAGATCACTACACTATCAGCAAGAGAAGGAGATCAAAAAGCAAAAAAAAAAAAATCAAAAAAAAAAATCACAGATCCCATTGTCAGAGCCTGCTCCTGGGCTTGGCAGGAGTCCAGCTCCTCAAAACACCGTGGCAAGCAAACCTGGGGCAGGAGGGAGAGACACACGTGCAAGCACGCCTGCAAGACATATTGCAAGACACGGGAATGTGGAATTTATGCTTTTTAAGCCAAATTATAATGCAATAATAATTCTCTGTGGATGCAATCATAATAAGTTTATAATTATTAACAATTATAAACATGACAGTAGAAGCTATTTAGTTAGAAGAAGAAGGGGCTGCAACAGCAAAATTTTAATTGTAATTCATGATGATTGAAAAGAAGGAGCACTTTTCACAGCAACTACAGCCTCAAAGGAGGCATTTCCAAGCACAGGGACTCTTTTTTTTTTTTCCTCAAGACAACTCCTCTTTCAAACACAATACATTAAAGAAAGCTCACATACAAAATCTGGACAACATTCAGTAATTCCTCCAGTTGTGAATACTCTATAAGCTTACCATCCACAGAAAGAAACGATACACTGATTTCAGAGAATCATTTATTAATATGACCTTTTCTACTGTAGCTACAGATTTAAGAGGCAAATATCACATATTTACATGCCATTTCAAAACACTCAACCTCTTTTTACCCCATCCAAAGGCCTATACAGAATACGGGTCCCTCTGGTTCATAAACTAGGGAAAGCCAGGGGAGAAAACGGCAGAATTTAGTCAAAAATCCACTGAAACACTTGCTGCTGCTTTAAGCCGGCACCGGTCCCAGCCTCCTCTGAGGGCAGCACCTCCACCACAGCATCCAGCCCTCCCCAGGTTGCCACTTCCAAGTTAGGAAGAATCTGGGCAATGATACCGAGCTGGCAGCGAGATGCAGCTATATAAAGATTTAACGGCACTCACACATCTGCATGAGGTCTGTCTGGGCTTGAAGGTATTTATGCAACGGCCTGCCCAAACCGTCAGACACACAGGGGGTTAAGCCAGGGAGGGACAAGACCCACTTCTATTTATGTTTCAACCAGAGGCCTCTAGTAAGATGTATACTTTTAAAAGCAATTACCACAGGACACATAAATGAGAAGCTATTTCTTAAAAATAAAAAAAAAAAAACACAATCAAAACAGCAATATTCTTGGATGCAGGTAAACAAGATCCCATACTTGTGCATTAGTTGATCTAATTCTATATCTGAAATGGGGTTTTATTCCAGCCTCTCTGAAGACCAGCATTAAAAATTAAATTTAAAGTAGTATGTTTATTGAATCATTTTTATCTTCTCAAAAGCATCTCTCTAGATCTTCTAAATTATTCTGAGGGGAGAGCGGCCATACGCAAAATTGCAAGTAACAAACGTAAATGGGTATCAATTAGAAACTAATACTTATTCAAGTTTCCAAGTCAATAAAACTTGGCTGGGGAAGGTCCAATCAACCATTTAGAAAAAGGAGCCGTGCTACATTTAAAAATACTTCTGGACTGGAATTGCCTGTTCTCCCTCCTTTAATGCAGAGCCTTTGCATGCAGCTTACCAGGGCAGTATGCATCAACGTCCAGTTTCTGTGCTGAAGAAAGTGTTGGCGAGCCAAGCTCAGACTCTGGGATTCGAGGGCTCTCAACAAACTTTGCTTTCCTCAAAGGGGCTAAGGAGAAGGAGGGGGAGAGAGAAAGAGAGGTCATGAGTAAGGGAAATAGCAAGCAACAGATGGAAGCACTTAACTAAACGACACTGTCAGACTCATATCAGGTTACCCTTATTTTTTTTTTGCCAGAAAAAAAAAAATTATCTGCATTCTTTACAAAGGAGATGGCCCTTGTTAAAACTTTCAAACTGTACAGTCTTACATTAAAGTGTACGAGTACTGAGGCACATTCTTGATACTCTTAAACACTTCCTTTTTTCCTACTTTATTAAATTTTTTTTTATAGGAAGCAAATGGGCCTGAATTCAGCAACTGTAAAAAAGCTAAGATCATAGAGAGGTACACAGAGCCCATCAGGATTTAAGCTATTTAACTATAAATATCTGAAATGCACACACAAATTCTGTGTTTGGTAATTGTTTCCTTTGAACATAAAATTCCAATTTCAAAACATTCTGAATGTCTGACCAAACAGATTTGGTGTTCAACACAAAAGATCAGAGTAAAGCTAATGCTTTACTGTCCAAGACAAAAACCCAGCACTCCACTTTTATCCTTGCAAATCCAGAAAAGATTCAAGAGACTTAAATAAAGAACAGGGAAAAGGTAAAACTGTCTGTAACAAAGCAGTATTGACCACTAGTGCTAGAGAAATGGGATTTTTCTGCATGTTTTAACAATCTGAATTCTAAAGACACGAAGTTCTGTGCAACATTTGTTTGTAATAAAATAATTACTAGTACACTTTTATTATTAAGTTTTTAAACAGATACTCCTGCCAGACCAGAGAAATAAAACTGGCAAATAAGTTATACGCAGAGATTATTATATTACATTTCAAAGTTAAACTCACATGCCCATTAAAGTGAAAGGCTAATTTGAAAAGCCACTCTATATCGTGGTATCGTGGGTCAGCATGCTTCATGCCTCTCTGATTCTCAGCATAATAGCCTCAATTTACATAATTTATATTTATAGCTCTCTGTCCTGCAAATTAAATTTGGGATCTGAAACTAAAGATTGGGGGGGGACACGACACGTTTGTTCTCATGTGTCTGCTGTAATAAAAGCGCAACAGGTCAACCGATGACCTCGGAGGCAGCAATAAATCTCTTGCTTTTAAGGAGCAGCCAGCATGGTTGGCCCTGCAGTTGGGAAAGGCGTAGCAGCTCTGATGAGGAGGAACCAGAAAGGCTACACACAACCAGCTCACTTTAACTGAGCTGGCACATAAACTACCACAGGAATTTTTTAAAAGGGTGTTGGGGAAAAAATGGAGATAAAGGTTAGGGTGTGTTTTTTCAATAGAAGGTCCCTCTGAAGCAGAATATAGGCAAGGAGTCAGACACCCCTCTCTGTACCAAAATAGGTGCTAACACCTTCCCGATACTCTCCCCCCTAATGATCCATCCCAGGAGCCCTGACGAAAAGAAGGTACCACGCTACCATTTTGCACCAGAAAATCCTGGATGAATATTAGATATATTTATAGCTCATTCTCCTCCGGAGTCTATAGGGGCTGGTGTAACATGAGCCGTGCCAGGCAAGAGGAATGCGAGAGGCTGACGGGAGATAAAGGCAGCCTGAAGCCCCCCTCTCCCCCCAGACCTGCTGCCGTCCCACCGGCACGTGAAGCTCATGGATGTGCAGCCCAGCTCAGACACACAACCTGGTGCTAAATGCTGCAAACCAGCGGTCAATTGTATAGAAAAAAAACCCCAAAACCCATACAGGCACACACAAGCACCCTATCAGTTTGCAAATTGGCCAACACCAGTGAAAAAATTATTCACAGTAACGCTCTTGTGCCAGATACTGATGTAATCAAAACATGTAAATATTGAGATTATTACTATGGCATGAAAATTGTTTAGAATAATAATTCTGCACGGGTCAATCTACTAATATTTCATTTGTAATTGCAGTTTTAACAAATATGTGTATTTCAAATGTCATTTTTATCATATATATTAGAAATAGCTCATCTTTTCTTTCTTTCATATCTGGCTAACACTAGAACCATAAATCATCCGAGGAGACACTTGGCAATGCCATTTTGTTCTGAAATGCTGAAAAAACCTGGTTTTCATAGTTCAAGGGATGTTAATGACTGCAGTGGGATTGTCACCAGAAGGTATCGCACTGAAGATTACTTGAGTTACTAACCCAAAGCGGAACAAGAAATTTAAAAACCAAAAGGGGGCTGATGATACCCATTATGCCGCTTTCTGTGGGGTCTCAGAAGTCTGCAGAAGATGCAGAAGCCGCACGATTCGCTAGATCAGCACCAAACAGGTCAGTGCCCATCTGTAAGGAACGAACACCACAATCTCCATTTCAGCGTCGATTTCTGCATCTCTTCTGGATCTTCTTTACTCCTCACTGAGGAACCAACCCTATCTGCTGATGTTCACCTGATTAATTCCTGCCTCCTCCAAACAACTGACCTACAACAGCAGAAGCGATCAGCTTGTGGATTCACCAAGCTAATCCACTGATTTTTCTTTTGAGGACAACAAACAACTTCGTATTAAAAACATGGCGAATTCTCACTGTACTGCAAGTTTAGTCATTTTATACTATTTATGTTTTTGTTCCCTAAAAAGCATGACTTCAAGTCTTAAAAATGCCTCTTACCACCAGACAAGATACACAATGTCAACATGACTTAAAGACAACAGTTTACTTTAAAAGGCTTGACTCAATATAATCTTCTCAGTGTAACTGCAGATTGGGAAAAAGCCACAGAGCAATAGTTTCTTTTGTTTCAGATATTCTGAACCTGAAAAAGACAAAACACCCTCCTAACTCATATGTAACCCAATTACATGAAAGGAGGATTTTTACGTAAAAGAATTAAGCACTCCTGACTCCTGTCCAAATGAAGATTATCCTGAGAGATTCATATGTGGGCATTAGTTTTCTACTGGAATAAATAACAAATGGAAATGCCATAAATTCAGAAATCTGTTTTGCCATTTTTTAGCCAAATGTTAAAGGATAACATTGATCTTTCTATAAAAGTGACTCTTCATACACAATAGTTTGCCTGGGTCCTGAACATCCCCCCGTGAGGCAAATCTTATGATCAAAGTCATGGGATGAACATTTGGCACATACTATAAAAACTAACAAAAGCATGAAAAAGAATATTTGAAGTATTCTATACCTGCCTCTGTCCATTAGGCCTCTTATTTCTGTAAGATTTTCTGTACAAAACAGACTGACTCCAGGCATTAAACAGCATCGAAATAGCCTTTCCTGTTACACAACTGCAATTTTTTGAGCAGGGACCAGTATTTCTTCTATACTGTTCCATTTGTTACAATTCTGTACGCTAAAAACCAGCTCTGTAAGGTGTTATAAAAATATAACAAATTATGTGGTCAGTAGTTCGTAAAGCTGTCTTTCTAGAACTGCAGAAGGCACGTTTAATTCAGAAAAACGTACTGATTGCAGGTGGCCTGAAGTCACAGCCCCGTCACTTGGGTCCGTTGGCCGATGACAGCCCCGGAGCTGGTGGTGGCGGCCGCACCCTACGGACGCTCAACGGGCCGTCCCCGCTCCCCAGAGCTCCGTGACAAACAGCGTTGGCATCATACAAGAACTGACTTGCTACTATTAATGTCGGAACTTAAATTTAAATACCTAGAGAAGTTATTTAAAACAAATACTGCACATTTTTGGGGCTAGTTCCTGCAGTTCTTAGTGAGCTTAATCCCCAGCGGTATCCAAGCCAGTAGAGCAAAACTGAAAATCCTTCCTTCAGTCCAAATAAAATTCCCGTTTGACTTTGACAGCAACTTTTCCTGGGTAAGAAAAGCGATGGTAATTCTAGAGTAGGAGTTAACCATGTAATGCAAAACAATTACCAGGGCAGGCATTCAGAAAGTTTAATTAGATGGCTCATTTATGACACTTTCTGCAGCAGGTGGTCTATCTTCCAGTGGGGACAAAGATATAAATTATTCCTTTCTTGGTTTTCATGCTAATTCTCCTTAATATCCACACGGATACTGTAAGTACTACGCTGTCACCAATGACCAAAATCTTCAAAACAGACAGGAATAGAAAACAGTTTAAAAACTGTATATAATGTATTTTTTTTGAAAAGTATACATTTGAGAGACACTGCCTTTCTAAAAAGGAAGAATTATCTGGGTTTCAGGATTGCCTGTTGATTATTAGCCCATAGGCAGTTTCTTACACTAGAAGAACCATACAATAGAAGATACAGGCAATAAAATCCAAAGACCTGCTGAGCCCCAACAATGTTTCTTCATCAGCGGAGATGGGAGATGCTCCATTTTCTTTCCTCTGATGACAGAAGAGAAATAACCTTGTCCCCTAACATACAGCTAGGCGTGAATTAAAAAGCAAATGTGTATTTAGAATAGATGCACGGGACCGCAATAAAGCTCTGTTAAACTAACACTAGGGAAAAAAAATTATCAGAAGCTGCAATGTCAAGCAGTCTGCAGACTGGCTTTTATTTAAGAGCGTCTTTAAAAACTGAGATTCTAAGTATTTGAAAAGTATGCCCACCTGAGGAACAGAAACCATGAGCCCAATTCATAATTTTCCTCAAACTTGTATGCCCATACTAGTTATTCCTGAAGAAACCTTCATTCCAGAGGCTGGAAGGAGTGGTACAGAGAGCTGCACAGCCCCTCTGACACAGAAAACGCTTCAAATATCAGGAGCTGCTGCTGGTTTATCCTTTTGTACATCTGCACAAAGCACTGGGATCAATTCTGGTGCTGTTTGTGATCAATGCCAAGCATGCCATCTCCTACTGAATAAATATAAACCAAAGAAAAACCAGGATGTGTTTATTCATTCAGAGTCATCATTTTATCTCTGTTAGCACTGTGTCCTAGTTCAGCCTATTGAGCTTCCTAATTCTATTGCATTTGCTATGTTGCCATTTAATTGTCACATGAGTTAGCATTTTAGTTAAAAAAAAAAGGGTTTTCTTTAGTTTAAAAGGCATTGATACAAGGAAATTATCATGGATTAGCAAAAGGCTTCATCTACTAAATTCAATTTCAGCTCTGAAAGGAATATTTCACTATAAAAGGGTCATTAACAGCTACTGACCTGATTGAACCAAGCGTTTTTTCAGGCAGTAATTTCAGTAGATCTGAAATCATTCCATGGTTTGACTACAATATACATACACCTACACCTTTGTGTGTGTGTGTGCAGGCACCCATCACGAGACACAAGAAACCAGTCTGTCTATGGACAAGACAGATGCTGGAGGAAAAAGCAACTCTGCTTCCGTAGCATGAACGATGGATTGGCCATCCCAGGGTACCTGGGAGCCTCTCCTTGTGTTGGCTCCTTACAAGCGTTACAGAAATGTACATTTCAGTGCCCTGAACTCAATTAACGCAAACCACTACAGCTTTCTATTACACCAACTCACTCTTCATCCTTATAAATACAAACACGGCGTGGCCACACGCCTGGATTCTCTTGACTTGCTCCAACGGGGCAGGTCCTGGGCAGAGTCCCCAGTTTCTCCGCAGTTTTGTCCTCTCCCCACCTTACACACACAAGTCCTGTTGAATTTCAACTACGCTTTGAGCCTTTTTCTGCCAAAAGAGGATAAACTAAGAAACTTGGAATCTTTGTGTAAAACTACTGGTTTTATCGTAGGCTGAAGAGGTGAAAGAGTGCCATGAACGATGAAAACAAGCGAATTGCCCTGTTCACTACACGCTCACCTCTTGCGACTGGTTCAGCTGACGAGGAGCTGAATTTTGCACTTAAACATTGCATTTGTAAATACTGTAAGCACAATATTATAACATAAAATCTGTATGGAGAGAAAGCCACCCCCCAAGCTTTTACAAAACCCTGCCCAAGTTAGGCTGCGATGGGAAGAGCCAGAGCACCAGTCTGAAGAGCAAACTCCAGAAAACTCATATTTAAAGAGAGTAAAAGTGGGCGCTTCACACATCATCCGTTCCTCATCTTTAGTTAATAATGACGGCTGCCGTGCCAAGGGCTGACTCACGTGCTGGAAGCTGCCCAGTGGCTACGTAATGCTGCGGAGAGTAGACTTTATTGAAGTCTCCCTCGTACTAAAATGTTTTAAGTGCTGCAGTGCTATTGATCCACGGAGCTCCTGGAACAAATAACTGTCAGATTCAACACAGCTGGACTACACCCAAAACATGAGAGATGTAGCTTTCAGTGCTGCCTCTGATCCCAAATGACTCTTTATTTTGCTGAGGTAAGAGCCGTAAAAAGAGAAAATTACAGACCACATGATTATTTTTGCTGTGGCACTTATATACTCGCTATGTGTAATTAGGATTTTTAGCTATAAATTTTTTAAAAAAATCACAAAAATTAAAAGAGCGAAATTACAGGTTACAATTCTTCTTTAGATAATCTATTGTTATTTTACAGAAACCATTGTGTAACAGTAGCAGTTTCTTCCCTTCTGTTACTTGAGAGTATAAAAGCTTTTTTAATCACTTTTTAAAGCCTCTCTCCTTTCATCACGCGGTTATCACAGCATCGTGGGTAGGGCAGAACATACAAGTAGTGAGAACAATGTGTTGTCTGGAAACATCATACTTGTTCCAAAAGTTTCAGAAAACGTGTTTAGTTTAGGAGATAAGGTCCTGAAACAAGAAAATTGAAGGAAATGAAGGTGGAAAGAGGAACAAAGGGGAAAAAAAGCAGGAAGGGAGTCCAGCGAGCTGCTAATAGAAGAACAGCAATGGGAAAGGAGAGCTAAAATAAGCAACTATCAAAAACTGTCTTCATTTAAAAATTAATCTTTGAACTGTAAGAAGTCTGTAACATGAAGGTTTTGCCTATTACTGCTTCTGAAAATGTTTTTTGCAAAAACGAGGAACAACCTTCTCTGGATGAGTGGATTCTGCAATCGTGAGGGACCACAGAGACCTACTGGAAAATTATTTCACCCTCTCTGTCTCTCTCCAGATGAACAGTTCTGTACAAGGCACAGAAAATAACAGCAAGCCATAGCAGTAATGTTACAAGAAGATGTTCGGTGACATCAGAAAGGAATGAGTCTTCTGAAAAACTATTTTAATTAAATCAAATTATAACTCATCTTACTTAAATTATTACAACCTCTCCCAAATAAAAACAATTGATCACAATCACCTTCTGCATGCACAGGCACTCCTAATAATTTTCACGGGAGAAAAAAATAACTCGGTTTTGAAAGGCTTATGTACATTTTAAATATTTACAGAATAAAATAATACAGATTTCCGTGTGAAGTGTTCAATAATGGCTAGTACAATGATGTCTGCAATAAATTTGCGTATTCAAAAAGAAAATAATTTTGCCTAAAATACTAACGTGTATGCAGTCTGCACTTCCAGAGAGAATTTTAGCTCAATTTCCATTTTGCTTATTATTATGCAATTATATTCTGTCATTTATAGCAAATGGAATAGCAATTTGTTATCAAATGTATCACTGCTGGAGACAACAGACAGCAAACCAGCCCTCTCCTGGGTCAGCCCAAATGTTTTAGTTTTAGGTTAGACCAGTCGGAGCATCCCAGCATGAATCTGTTGAGCAGCTGTTGCCTGGAATACTCTGGCAAGCCTTTAGGAAGAAAGTTGCTCCTATTAATGATCCCAAAAAGAAAAAAAAAAAAACCCTCTCTTTCACTGTAGATAACTTTATTTCCAATGTGGGCTGCCAAAAAGTCTTTATCCCCGGAGGGGAGACAGCTTTGAGGAGAAGCAAGTTACTTAACATATAGACATGGCAGGAGGAGGATATGGTACTTTCATCTTTCCATTCAAACTTGTCAAATTGTTTTTGACTCCTCGGAGCTGTGTCACAGTAGTAGACTTCTCCACGTCATTTTCCATCTAAAATTCTTCTTTTCAGCATCTTCTGAAGTCTTTTAAAATTGCCTCTTTTAGTAGAAATTCCTCATGTGTGACTCAAGGTAGAAACTTGCGTGTAAGAGGAGGAAGATGAAAGAAAAGAAAAGAAGTCAGCATCACTTGCTCCAGCTTCCTAAGTCATCTTGTTAGGAAAATAAGCAATTCACCCACTGACTTTTTTCATAGATTTCTGATGCAGTCAGTTTTCCTTTTCAAGTTTCAGACTTTGGTTATAGTAAAAAAAAAATACAGCGAATGAAGACCTGGGAGTACAGGATGAAATCATGTCATCAAAATTTTAAGCCTACATAAGATCTGTTCAAATACTCAAAGAATCTTCCCAAATGGCAGAAATGGGATGGGGCAGAGCTGGAGGGGAAAGCGTTCCTCACCTCCCTCACATCCCTTTTCCCAACAGTTTTATTTCATTAAAAGTTAAATTTAAAACAGATGAGAGGAGAATGCAACAAAACATGAGTGCTGAATCGGGTTATTCCCATTCAATATCCTGCTATCCCGGAGTGGTTCTTTCAGCAAGTCAGTGACTCACATAGCGCACTGGCACTAGAAATGAGAAAGACCATCCAAAAAAGACCTGGATAGACTATAAAGGACATTTATTCTAAAGAAAGCAGCAAATAATTTGGTCACTTTAATCAAATATAGGTAACCCTGTTAATTCACTGTTTAGAAAGAAATCATTCTACCATTTTCTAAAGTCCGACTCACCAAAACGCAATGCTCAGATTTCAAGATAAACTTTCATGAGAGAAATCAGAAACTAATTAAAGAACTACTGAAGCAAACACAATTTCCTCTTTTCTGTACGAAGCTGACCGTAAGACAAATCTTGGGGAAAAAATGCCTGGCTGCTGCAGTGTCCCCAGCAAAGGTCTTTTGTTTTATGGGGCTTTTTAAAATCACACATGTTGAACAAGTCGGGCTGCAGAAACCTGTCTGAACATTTAACATAGCTTAATTTATCTCAAATCAAGAGAAAAAAGGAATATATATTTAACTGAAGATTCTTCCCACAGAAGAAAAGAGCAGGTGTATTATAACCACTTCCAAAATAAGTCCAATCCTCCTGGTAGCATACGTTTTCCTCTTCTGTACAGCTCTGCTTTCCATTTTTATTTACACTGAGATTTGACTACAACAATATTTGAATCACAACACGTAGCTGTGAAGCCACATTAAACTAGAAAGTGTTCAGAATCACTGTTCTCCTACCCGCTTCCACCAGCATTTTTTCTAGTGCCTGTGATGCTACAGGAGGGCTCAGGAAACGGGGTGTGTTTGTGAACTGCTGTCCTTCCTGCCGGAGCGCGGGTGTTGGGGTCACTGAGCTCAGCGACCTGTCTCTAGCAGTGAACACCAGACACCTGGGAAAGAGGATGGGGAACGGGATGCCGAGAGCGTGTACAGCCTCTCACACGTTGAGACTCACACACAACGCCAGGACTGGGAGCCAGAGGTGCTATCCCCTGAAGCCTGCAACAAATTCATCTTCCATTAATACAACCAGTCACTTTTTGAGATCGATTTTCAGCCCTCACACCACCTCGCAGCACAGCTTCCCGCACATTAACTACACACAGTTGGAAAAACCACTTCCCAGTTTCACACTGCTGACCTCATTTCTGAAAACTCGGGGGAAACTATCAACTTGGATTCCCCTCCGCACGGGCGATGGCTCTTCCAAAGACGTCCTGACAGACTGGTGGAGCCTCACGCCGCTCGGCAACGCTCACCTTAACTTTTCCCCAATATATTCTCTTTATGCAGGTGAGCATGAACTCTGCCCTTCAGCCCACTCCCTATTAGCGTGTTCCACACAGACATCAGGCCAACAGGTCTGCAGTTTCCCAGCACCCCCTCAGAGCCCGTTTTAGTACCTGATGCCATAATAACCACCTTTCAGTCGCCTGAAGGTGTTAAGGAAGTTACAAATGAGAGGTTACCCAGCAAAGACAGTAATTCAGCATCCTTGAACACCTTCTGGTCTTCATGCTTTGTCACGGTTTGTTTTTATAACCTGCTCTGCCACTGCTGCCATCCAAGACAGACTCACCTCTCAGTCACTCTTTCTTTGCAGTGTCTGTACTGACAAAGTCAGTACCTAAGGCTGCGTGTGTGGTTGGGCTCTGCCGAATCCTAGTGCTCTCATTATTATAGCAGTAAAAAATTAAAAACTGCACTAGGCTCGGAAGGGATCTGAAAAAGAACAACACTAGACATTGCTGCAAGAAAGCTGTTTTAAGTTATTTTGCAAGCAGCCAAGACTGATCACAGGTAGGCATCAAATTATATAGCCAAATTAAATTTGAACGTACGTGGCAAGGGCCAAGGCTGGGAGTAAACCAAAGCTGCACATAAACGAAATCTAATTCATTCTCCCACCATTATCCTTAAGATCATACCAAGATATTGTAACCACGATAAGAGAGAAGGCTAAATTGTAAAATAACCTTTCAAAGCCCAGGTAATCCCATGTTAAAGCACATATGAGACCAGACCCTGTTCACTACACAATACCATTGTTTATGACCAGGACTATATAGCATACAAGCTAATATGAATTCATTACTTGATAAGAGCATCTAAAATGAAGGCAAAGGATGTGAATAGATAAGGTGATTTTATTTATGTCAGTCATTCAAATTTTGCTACACTAAAACTAATTTAGTTGGTTTAGCTGATAAAGGCAGACCTGTAATTACACTGACATGTATGCATAGTTGCTCAATTGATATGAAACTGTATTTAAGATCCGTATTTCTTTGCTGGTAGTAGCTTCATAGAATATTATATTCTTAAAATGAAGCTGCTTATCTGGCAAGACACAAGCCTGAATTAGCTGAACTTGTTTGTTAACACTTGAAAAACTGTATTATGTTGTGTTTATAAGGTGGTTTTTTACCTAAGGACATTGCTACCACTCAACCACCTGTAGCTTTCAGTAATACATTCTTTCCTTTTAAAATTCTTTATTTACTTGTAGAAATAAATGAACTGTTAGAACTTTCTGTTTTGAGAAGTGATGAGTGCTCATCAGCCTTTCCTTCCACAAAGGAACAGGGACAAGGAAACACAGCACGCCTAAATGATTTAACTAAAATATCTAATGAACATGTGATTGTTTGTGTGAATGCAGACAGTTAAAGCAGACCTGCCTCCTGCTAACGATGCAGGCAGACACCCGAGAGCAACGTTTCTCAGTGTAATGGGATTTCAGACCCAACAGTCTCTATGAGGCTTCAGTGGCACGTGCATCCTCCAAGAGCAGTGAGATGTCCCACCAAGGACCAGGTCCTGTCTAGTCCTTTAAGTGAAAATAACATTAATTTTTCTGGGAAGGCAGCGCTCTCAGTGCCCATTTCCAAGCTGAAGAAGCAACAGTCATGGCACGCAACAAGGCCAGTGACCATTTATTACAAGAAACACACCAATCTAGTGACTTCCCTTCAAAAAACATTTTCTCACTTACACCTTTTCACTTTCATGACTCAGAAGGTAAAAACAGAAGTGTAACAGGGGAAAAAAAAATGTATTGTCTAAAGCCTGGCTTCATCTTTGCAGAGAAAAACCTTGTAGAAATTCCAAGGTTTCAACTTTCCACAACCTGCAAACGGTACCAAACCAAGGAGCTGCCCTCTTCACCACAGAGACCCCGGCCCACAACTGCCTCCAGGACACACCATCCATCCCTGGGCCTAAACACGCGTGGTGGCTGGCTGATTTTACAAAACACAGCCATCTGTGCCATTTGCGTGCCTGAGATAAGAATCAAGCTTCACTAGGTACAGATTTTTTAAAGCAGGTGGGAAAAAAAAAAATTAAAAATCAGCCTGTAATGCAAGAGTGATGCTTGGTCCAGCTCTGGCAGCTGAGGAATTGCTGGTGTCACCAGGCACAGCTGCTGCTCCTCCTTCCTCTGCTGAGCAATTTTCCTACCCATCACAGAAATTTTGAAGTAGGGAGTTACAATGAAAGGATCAAAGATATACTTGCTCCTCTGTAAGCTCCTGAGCATGCTGTTTTCCACAAAGGCAACTCCCAGAACAAACACTTGGTTTGTAACCTGCCTCAGAAGCGCTGCCTTATCCCAGCTCACACCTCCGTTCTTCTCTGCATCTTCAGCGCCCTTATCTTCCCTTTTTCGCTTTATCTGTCATATTGAGAGTTCTTTCTCCCGCTCTGAAGTGAGGCTTCATTTTTTCCATCTACACTTTCTCCCTGTCCAGCTTTCACAGTATCTGATCGCTGCCCCATCTCCTCGCAGCGCTGATGCCTTCATCTTCCAGCCGGCCCCTATCACACCATCTCTCCTCTTCTGCTCACCCTCCTGCTGCCCATTTTGAGGGCTCTAAAGCAGATCAGGAGAAGCAAGCCAGACAAGCTGCCTTTACAGCCCTCTTTCAAACCCTCTAAACAGATCGGACACTTTGCAGAATCAGAAAAGACAAAAAGAGACAGAAATTCAACACGAAAGCTCCAAAAGCGCTGCTGAGACAGCAGGAAAAAGCCCAAGTCCCACAAGCTCACTCACTGCCTTGGCCTGTAGCGCCCGCAGCACCCACCTTCTCCACATCAACAGGAGCTGGTGCAAAGTCCTGGTGCACATCTACAGCAACTCCCCAGTGGTTTTTGGATTCCTTGCTGGAAAGTCCTCAAGTTAGGTATCACAGTGCGAAAGCTGCCCCAGCTCTCAACCGTGACCATCAGCAGTAACTGCCAATAACAGTAACTTCAGAGTTAGAACTGCAGAATTACAGTGCTCATCATAATTTATTTAGAGGCAGGGTTGGGACAGTTGGTTTTGTTGAAGTTAACTTTTCTTTGCATTTAGTCCTTTTTAAAAAGTAACTGGCTTGTTCATAAATATATGGTTATAGTAGAAGCTCAGCTTGGCAACAGGTTGGATTTACTGTCTTTCTGGGATAGCTCCTGTAGATTTACATAATTCATATTACTTGTGCTCTCATGAGCCAAGTGCTGGACAAGCTTATTCTCCTGTTCAAACCGTTTCTAGAAATTTCAAAGCATGCCCTAGGAAGAATTGCAGAAAGCAAAGTGCTTAATCTTTTCTTTTTCATGAAATGAAGATGCAAATCTTTGACAAAAGCTAAACTTTAAGGGGCTGTTTAAATTCACTTAGAAATAATTCTCTGCAGTCATATACTTAATAAATAGAAAATTGGACATTCTAATAGGGAAAAAAACCACAAAGAACTTAAACCAACTTCGCTAAATAGACATCAATCTGAAAGCTTCTACCACTGAATAGAAAGAAAAGAGTAAGTCTTGCTTCCTAAAGAAACTGGGTAAACAGACAGATTTTTTGCATACTGATTTGAATATTTATAGAGAAAAATCACAGAAACACCGTAAAAGAATAAAACAAGCAAAACCAGAAGAATGTACGAGGACAAGCAGCAGTCCACATCTTTCACCTCTGCGTGAACTAACGTGACACTCAAACATATCCTGCCGAAAACAAAGGTACATAAACAAGTCTTTGTTTTCTTAAGAGGTAAAATTTTAAAACACTGGGAGAGAACAATGTTAGGTTTAAATTAGTACCTGCCAATCCAGATTTACAACAGCTGACCAGTACATTTCCTCTGCTTAAATTTTATGGTATCTGACATTGTAAAACAAAGAGCACTACAGCTTTAGAACAAATGTGACATGAAGCTAAGTTATAACTGCATGATTATCAAGCAATGAAATATTTATAGTGCAAAACCACTTATTTCTGAGATCAAACTCTAACACAATTCTATATACTAAGCACTATTTTGATGCAAACATGAATGCAGAAATTTAATCTTGCATGTATAAACAAATCAAATGTGCAGTGTTTAGGTGGTTATTGCATAGCAGTGGTGGGATTTGGCAATCAGAAAGAACGTTTCAGCACAACAATGTATTTATACATGCATAAATGCCTTCTGTCCAAATATAAGCTTTTAACAAACATGGTACAAGATAAAACTAAGCCCATATGTTCTTCTGTAGCAGTGATTCCTTTACTAGAAGACAACGTGGAGTTATTCATTCTCATCCCCTTATGCAACCTGCCCTCGGATTAAGTGGGCAGCAAGAATCTGTCGATTTTCCAGAGCAGTACCAGCAACAGGTATGGATCCACATCACTCGATTTCTCTTGGGCAAAACACAAGAAAAACAAAAAGCTTTTAGAAATGTTCTAATATTTTAGAAAATTTTCATCTCCCACTGCCATGTCTCCTGCCTATACAAGCAGGTTGATTTGGGAAGACAATTTCAAAAGCATCTTTTCTAACTGGGGGGATGGAAGGAGAGGATCAAGAAATTGTCATTATGTGTTTAAAAAATCCTGAAGAGCACTCAACTCTCAAGACCTAAAGTAGCACCTGGTGAGGCAGCAGGCTCAACCGCTGTTAAACACAGAGCTCCTTCAAACAAGCCGACAGGAACCCTTTCAAAATCACTCGTGAAACCAGGCATTTCTACTGCAATCTTCAGCCAAGTTGCCACCCACAACTAACCCGAAGTCTCCGTGTCTGCAGGGACAGAGTCCCGAGGGAGGCAGCGCTTGGGCCACCATCACAAGCCCCAACCAAGTTCGGACCGTGACAGACATGGACCAGACCTGTGGGTCCTGTGAGCCAGGAGGCATTCGGTTACACCATGGCACATGTCAGGGCCCTAAATACCTGGTTTAATAAATACAAAGGTACTGAACCAAGTAAATATTGGAAGTGAGGATTTTTTGTTTTTTCCTTCAGCCAAAGTACCATTTCAAACCAGTTTGGGTTAATTTGTTTTCTCATTTCATTTAGCTGTAGGATGCTGCTTCTTCGTTGACAGAAAAAAAGCCCATCTCCACATGGAGTATAAAAATCTCATGCCTCTCAGCTGTAGCTGTTCAACAAACCGGGTGCTTAGAGGGCCATTGTTTAAATTATTAAAAAAGCTGATGCTGGAGTTAAGAAAACGGCTTGTTCAGAAATGTATACACACAATATGTACTTGGAAATAAATCAAGAATCATATCTTAGTAATAAACAATAAGTTATTTCTTAATGAAGTGCATGGAAGAGGAAGGGATTATACCATTGCGTATTTTGAGGCTCAAGAACCACTGGTAAAGGTTTCTGGCAACAGAAGGCATGCAGGTACAAAGGAATACTGCTTCAATGTTGGGCCAAAGATATCTTTGATACAACTCAGGTTATATCAGCAATATATCCAGGGATGGAATTACACAGCACCAACTCAAGGGAAGTCACCACAGAGCAAGGAAGGAGATGGCATGTGCCAGAGCAACGGTCCAAGGCCAATGATCAGTCTCAATTCTCAACTTTCTCTCTGTTTTGTGATGAAAACCCAGCATGCAGCTCAGCAACGCTGTACACACGCTGCAGGAACTTTTAATAAGTGGCATCACTCCGAACTTAGCGGAAATACCGCAACTCTTGATGAGCCTGGCCAAAGCTTCCTAGACAATCAGAAGCAACCAGGTATAGATCGCATCAGAAACTAACTTTTGCAAAAGTAGTGGTCAGTCTTCAGACAAGTAAATCCAACCCAGTAACCCAGTGGGATCATGCAGGACACAGGAAGAAGCGTTTCCAAAACAGGTTGTCTTGTTGTTTCCTAATCCTCTCCTACTTACATAACAAGCAGTTGGAGATGAAGGGTTTTCTTAGAAAACAAGTAGCCCAGTTGGAGATAAGGGCTTATTCCAGAAGAGAGTATCCCATGAAGGCCCCTCTGCTCACAAGGAGAAGCTCGATCAAGGCACAGAACATCTTTGAGGGTGTGCTCCAGGAGCAGGAGGAGGAAAGATGTAGCATAGGGAAGAGCAGTGGCCTGATTTAACTCCACAGGAGGCTTCCTACACCACCCTCTCTTGCTATAGAAACCTCTTAGCTATGTCTAAAAATTAAAATTCTCACACACCAGAAGTGTAATCGTGACAGATGCTCCATTTTGTGCAGCACCAGTGTGAAATAAGGACAGACTTTTAGCTCTGAGCTTCTGAAAAGCCATGGAGGTTCAGGGCTATTTTGCTTGCCTTTTTAATTTTATCTGCACTAAACATAAACCTTTGGGGTTCTCCCTTTGTTTAAGCATCTCTACAAATATCTGAAATGAAAGGCTATTATCACCTTTTCCCAGCTATAGAGGTGTGATGACATGTTTACCCCAGCCTCTGCAAGTCTGAGCAGTTCAACAGCCTCGATGCAAAAAAAATTCTGGGGAAGAGCAAATTATAAAGGTTCTGTAGGCCTGGTAGGCAGGCAGGCAATCTCACCCACAAACATCAAGGGAAAGCGTGTGGGATTTTCTGCATATCTCTATTATGATTTCTATTCTTTCAATACAGAAGGCAGCTGTGTGTCAAAACAAGGCAGAATAGGGTTTGTCTTGTAAGCAGCATTCGGGAAAATCCATGCTAAAACTCCTTAGTGACTTTCAAAAGCCAATAAATATACCAATTTTTTCCTTCCCTCCATTTAAAACATAGAAGTTACATCCAAACTATCCTGAAATTAATGCAGAAACGTCACCAGTTTGACAGGTCTCCAACAGAAGAAAAGCCCTTAACACAGGATTTGGTTTAATTAGAAAAGTTACAAATAGACACATTATTTATTGGTATAAATTTCAGGGACAGTTTTGGAGCCCCAAAAAACTTAAGTGGGAAATTTATCAGTTTCATATAAAGAGTCATGTTTGTTTAATGAAGCTAAATGTACATATGTGGGTATGCACAGAGACACATTCATCCACCTGTTTTATTTCTGCAAGCCCAGTTGGTTTCCATTTAAGTCTACGCCTGTCAAAACAAATCACAAGTCCAAAAATAATGGATGAAGCATCCCAAAAATGAATAGTAAGAATTGACACAACAGGGAGAAAAAAAGATATTCAGCATACATCTTTGTAAGTGAAAAGAGGATCCTGCTCCAGCAGGTTTCATTGCTGGAGACATTAGGCTTTGCCACACTAGAGTGCAAGACAGGACTAAAACCGCAGGTGACAAAACCACAGTGAAATGTTGCGTGTGTGTGTGTTTTACGTCATTTTTTAAGAAGAGATGACTCAATAATTCTGACAAAATACAAGTTTTCTACTTGTTAAACCTCTGGATAACCACAGATTGCAATGCATCAGGGAAAATTAATTGGAAAATTAATTACGCCCAGAAAAAATACATTACGCATCTCGACACCCCCCTGAATCTAACGGCACTTTACAGATAACTCGGTCCTTGTCATTACTGTGCAGTTCAGAAATGCAAGAGTGGGCCTCCAATCCAACCTCCACTCCTACATTGAAAAACATGAATTTCAGATCAATGTCATGCTGACAGGATGACAGTTAAAGAAAGCAATAAAGAGAGATGTAAGCACACTGCAAACAGGATGATATAGAAATACCTAAAAAGGGCAAAAGTCTGTCCTGACACCAACAATTTTAAACACAACGCCCCTCAGAATTTAGAGGCTACATGAGCACGAAGCAGTTGAATAGCTTTTCCTCAAATTATACCTTGAAAATGATTGCTTATATATTTATATTTCTTCTAGTAGCATTTAATTTAAAAATCTCACTCTTTTAGTGAGAAGCAAATCTCTCTCCCTCAGCACACCGGGGTTTTATAATCCACTCAAATCTAATTTGTGGTCATTTTGCCATACAAAAGGAAAACCTTATCTCAATCCCATTGTTCTAATATTCTGAAAGCAAAACACTCTTGATATCTGTAGTATTTTTTCAACTCACTCCTCTGTAGTTCTATTTTAGCAGTGCTGAGAAGTGGAAATTTTTCAGTGCACACACATTTTATATTTTGTATGTGAAATCCTGCACATCCTAGCAAGCAGGTGACAAACTCAGATTATGTAAAAGTATTGCAACAGCAACTAAAAGAAAAATAACCCAAACAGCATAATCCTTACCGACACTTAAAACCACTAATAATGGCTTCCTTGTAAACTAGGAGCATCAGAATCCCTTATCCTACACTGCTTTTCTGCGGAGTTAAAGGAGGCTGAGGAACGCCTAACACAATTTAAATCAAAGTCCATGCAAGACAAACAGTCTGAATACTCACAAGGCTTTGTTTTCTCTCCCCATCACCTGAGAGCGTGCAGTCTTGCAGCGGGAAGTCAGCACGCCTGGTAATTCATGGGTACCGATGCCCTGAGAGCAGCACTTGGGTACAGATGCTCCTCTGGTCCACACCTCTCCCTAGCGCTAGCTCCATATTGCTGCTCCCCACGTCAGGATGATGTTACAGGTGACACCTCCCGCTGCTGATGTCAAGCTCGGTTCCCAAAAGCACAACCACCATCTCCCTGCGGTGCCTCCTGCCCCTAACAAACATCACTTCTGCATCTTCTCTGGCCCCGGGGAGCAGGCTCCAAGATGATCCCAGAAAAGCTTACAGACACAGAGCCTTCTCTCTTCGTTAAGTCTCTCAGCATTAAAGAGCCTTTCCTTCCAGAATGCTGCAGCAAATGTAGACTATACGCCTCCCTTGGGGGGGAAATGAAGTATTTTTACAGTTTCTTTCTATGGCGCAGTTTAATTTGCTCTTTTGTTAGAGCCAACTGCTGAAAGAATAGGTAAATAATGGCGCAGGATACCAGACTGAATGATTCACTGATGCTCTCCTGAACATTTCGGAGTAAGCCGAAGGGCTAGCAATGCAGCCCAGGACCAGAGCTGATGAATGGTGCAGTGCTGCTGTTGTCAAGGCAACTAAGAGAAAAAAAGCAGCACCATATAAGGAGTTGTGACATGGATTCTGGGAACAATTTATACTAAAAGGCTGTAAGCCCTTGGATGCTTTAAAGCTGCAGCATCCCCTTCTCGGTTGGATACAGGTTTCATTGTTCAGACCGAAGCACAAATCATCACATGCACAGTCGCATCAATCCAAGACACGTTTGCATTGGGAGCACTGTACCAAACCACCACCAAACAACATGATTTTGCAGTATTTTCAAATAACTGGCGTTGAAATAATTGAAATTATTCCATAAAGAAAATGCCAGGGTGCTAACAATGGCCCATGCTAACACCTGTGAAAAACGAGGGTACCAACGAGCCCCACTGACACGCAGCTTCGTGCAGGTAAGAAGCTCCGTCTTTACGGGAGCAAGGCTGAGATGAACCAAACTGCAGCACCATCAGGTGGCTGACTGCCTGAGCGGCAGTGCCACCGACCAGACCCAGCCACTCCTCCTAGAGACAGGAAAATATCCCCAAATTAACTCATAAACCAGTCGCTGTTGTGCAACGAAGGCTGGCGGTGCCCCCAAAGCATCTCCAGATAAAGCAGTGCAGTGAAAGCCAACTCATACATACAGTTGCCATAGCAAGCTATAAACAAGACCACAGTTTATATTCCATGCTGTAACACAGAGGGGGAAAACCACATAATTTTACACAATTATCATTAGATGCTTTTCACTTATTGCATGTGCTCAAATAGACAATACACCATGATCAAGGAACTGCAACTATTTCTCCAAAAGCCGACACAACACTGTAGTTCTGAAGTCTCTGCTCAGCAACAGAAATTTAAACTTTTAGAAATCCTTTCCATTGATTACCATATTTTATTTGAACAAACTTGCACCAGCACGGCCAACTTCTCCCCACCACACACACCCCTAAAGCAGCTGCCTCATCATCTCTCATGTTCACACCCAGCTGAGTTAGCGCATTAGTTTTGAGAGAATAAGTAGTCCCAGAGGGCTGCAATTATTAATCTGGGTTTGTCACCATTAAACAAGAAACAATTAAAGTTTTCAAGTAGAGAGAGCTCGGCTTGTTTAGTCCCACAATTACAATTAACATCAAGAATATTTAACCATTTGCCGAAGATACAGACAAGGAAGAAATTACAATCCTTATGGCGATTCCCAAGAGATACAAAGGAGGATGCAGAGGGATGGGGTGATGCGAAGACCCTGGCACTACAAACGGCATGGGTGATGGTGGCACAGGGGACATTGCCCGTGGGTGTCCCCAGCCCGGCTGGATCTGCAGGGAGCTGAGAACCACAATGGTGGGTCCTCACTGGTATCACAGGGAAGAGCAAGTCTCCAGCCTGTTTAGCTCTGCTCTTGCCACCTTTGAAGGACCTAGTGAAAGAGTACATGTTTTCTTTAGGAAAGAGGATGCTATTAATTGCCTGAACACACCTAGGAACGTTCCGACTCATTTCTATGAAGTCTCTTCTCAGGGAAAGCTCCCACGTTCCCAAAGCGCAAGGGAGCAATGTTCTCAACGCAGGGGATTTGCAACAAAACCAAGTCCTCAGGCCCATGTCTTCAAAGATGCTGAAGCATCTAATTCACGCTGGATACAGGAGGAACGAGGCCTTTGAGAATCCAAACCTAAACATCTAGGCCACTTTTAGAAAAACATGATTTATTTCCTAAATTTCTTGATAATATTCTCCCCTCCTCCCTCTGTGCACGGACACTCACACACACATGCTTTTCCTAAAAGAATCCTAACGCTTGCAATCTGTCACTCAATAGAAAAAACAGAAATAGCCAAGTACAGCGATGAATAAAATTATCCCTGCGCATATAAATTTACAGAATGTAAATTAAAAATCTTTCTTAAGGAGGAGTTAGGTGAGGCACGGGGCTTTGTGCAAACCCTTTGCACACAGTGGGTTCCACAGTAACAGAAGAAAGCATCGTAGCTGAGTCTTTCAGCCCAATATCTCATATATTAACCTAATACAACGCTGGGTTACTATTTTTGGCATCGATTCAGGAAAGCACTTAGATACATTCATCTCTATAAGCACCCTCCTGAAAAGTGAATGCTTTTCTGAATGGAGGTATACAATGCAACTGCATTATTTTCATTGCAGCCACAGCTTTGAGCCATCAGCGATACACTTTTGATGTTTAGCAGAATATTTAACCCAATGGTTTTGAAAATGGTTGCTCTCTTTGTGCAGTAAGCACGGTAACTTTTAAGTGCTAATTTTATTCCAGACAGAAATCAAAATGGTGTCTTCTACATACTTAATCCTGGGCTGGTAGGAGGTTTTTTTCTTTCTTTTTGGTTTTTTTTGTTTGTTTGTTTGTGGGTTTTTTTGTTTCTTTTTTGGGGTTTTTTTTGGTTTTTTTTGTTTTGGTTTGGGTTTTTGGGGTTTTTTTTGTTTTTCTTTTTATCATGTATTTTTCACACTACACTTGCTAATAAGGCCACAGTTGTTATTAAAAAAAATTAAACAGCAGAAACTGAGGTTGAACACACTGATCTAAAATATGTTCTTAGCCACTGCTAAACAATGGGTTATACAGGCAGGAGAGGGAGAGCTGATTACTTATGCTTACTATTACTTCACCCTTTGGAGCCACAATGACCTTAGTTTTTCTTAATCACCAGACTATTCAGCAGAGTGCAACCATACTGAATATTTATCAACCTCTGAATCCAGCCAAGTCTCCACACACAGAAAACCCAGATATCAACATGTTAGCAAGTGACCTCAGTTCCTCTGGAAAGAAGCTTAACACACTGTGTAACGTGTTCCTATGGCTTTCTACCAAAAGTGGACATTTTAGTTTTTCTGTGGATGAAAAGCTGACTTGCTTACGAATCAGCCAGGTTAAGAACTTTAAAAGATCATATTATAAATAGATGAATAAATAAATAGGTAGATAGCACTGCAGTTTCTACTGACCAAATTTCTCTGCACCATACAGGCTTCTTTTCCTTTAAGGGCTAAGTTAAACCCCAAATTAATGTGACACCCCTTGATGCCCATGAAGAGGGGCCACCTCAGTAACTGCTTTTCCCTCCCCGTCAGAGCTGACAAACCTACTCTGCCACACTGGAACGGATGCACGCAGATCTGGAACGACCCAAGATACTTCAGCCGTCGAACATGAGCAAATCATCTTGTGAAAATCCCCAAAAGTCTTTTGTATTTAAATTTTCATCTCTGAAGAATTTCAGAAAGCATAAATGCAGAAGTTGGTACAGTCACATTTTGTTGCAAATGGTCTGAGGAATTAAATCTTTAGTAAAAAGAAACTAAAATGAGACAACATAGTTTTTTATGTAACAGATAGTACTACTGCACTACCCAACCACACGGCAGATATGGAAATTATGACATGAATGGGTTAGTCACACACAAATGTATGTAAGAAGCAAACAGCATGAAAAAGCCCCTACAATTGGATAATTTCTCAACAATTTTCTATGCTCTAAAGGTCGCTTTGAAAAATCCATGTGGCAACTGTCAGACGGACAAAAGCCTCTCTTTGTAATACTTCAGTTTCCCAGAATCACCCTCATCCCTTTTCCAAAAGGAATCACTGCTGTTATTGTGTAGGATTAACAACTGGACAGCAGAACAAGACAAAGCAGAAGAGGAAACCATCACAGCCAGTGAGACTCTGTGAAATGTCTCCATGCTTTTACTGTCAAACTGCTGGCTGCTTATTTTTATCTGAAAGCTCCCACAGTCACATGAAGATTTTTGAACCAAGTTGCTTATCAATTCTACCAGATTTTGCGTATACTACGATGGCACTTACAAGACTTCTGTAAAATCAGAAAGGGGTATTGGGCAAAACTGGGGAGAAACACATCAAAAAATAGCACAAGGCTGTGAACTTGTCTTCACAAATCTAATATTAACTCCAAATTTTCTTTATTTTACAGATCATGCTGTTTTACTGATGAATAAAAACAAGGAGGGTCTTTACAAACTGCCAGCCATGTCCCCCAGCCAAAAAAACCCCCAAACCAATCAACTTTTTATTTGCCAATATAGTAAATGGTCAGCTGTCTCTTTCTGCTGCTGAGGGATTTTTTTGCTTTTTAAATATCTCAGATTAGTAGTAAATATAAGAGACAGACCATAAGGAATAGTTGAAGAAACGTGATAAATACTATGAATAACAAAGAGCGGAAATCATTACTTTCCCAGTTCCTTTATACGTTCCCTTAATGAAAGCAAACAAATTCCTATAATGACTGCATGAGGATGTAAAATAAACACCTTCCTTTTACAGTATCAACAGTAAATTAAACTAATAATTTAAAAAATCAGGCTAATCCACCAGCGCACTGAAACACCCTTTGAATTCTAAGTGCATCGGGAGCTCCACTGGAGCCATCAAGACACGTACATGCAAAACACGAGCACGTGTTTTCATGCTATACCAGAGTGGGTCTGCCTGGAACAGGACATGTAAAGCAGATGGAAAAGGATGCAAGTAGAAGACAGACATAGTCAACTTCCCAATCAATTTCCATTAGATTTTTGTGTGTGGCCCCAAAATGGACCTCTGAACAAAACCAGGAGCCTAAACTTTTCTTCTCTTGCTTTTGTGTAATAACAGTTATCAGCATTTTATTGACATCATCCTGTTTTGTACACATCTTGTTCAGGTCTAGATTCCATCGCACATAGTGTCCAAACCAGACTGACAGAGGAATATGCGTTTTCACCAGCTGAACGTCTACAGCATGGCTCTACAAGACCACCTCACTGGGGTTTGGGCACATGTTTCAGTGAGCTGCCCAAACCCCTGAAGTCTGTATGAACCACCATTCCTTTCTTTGAACTACTACCTGCAAAAGCCACTGCTGGAACTCCAGTCTCTGATCTTTTGAGGAACTAGCGGGACACTCCAAACAGCAGCCCTGCCAAATCCAACAAAAGCTTTCTGAGTTAAGAGCTAAATGGAGTCTGATCTGTTTCCACCTGGAAAAAGATAATTACAAATACATGGAGCTCAATCTGCTAGGATGAATTGATGTGATTTTGAGAAGTGGGAGGAGGTTACGTTCTGTTGACAAGACAGAAGTCCAGCAGACCTACACCAAGGCAGCTTGCTGAGCAGGGTGGGGGTTGTTAGAGAAATGGAGCTGCAGGGGTATAAGAAAAATTGCTCTTTCCATGGGTTACAAGCTCAAACCCTCTGCAAGTATTTCAGAGAAGAGTAATGAACTGTTCAAGTAGATACATGAATATAATGTTACTCAGAGCTACAACAGGAGAGCATATAAACACAAAGGATTATAGCCAAAAGAAGGGGACAGAAGGGTAACGAACAAGATAAAGACACTACAAAGGCCTAAACTATTTGTAAAATATAATGCTTTTCATTCTTTCCTAACTGAAAAAAAAAAAAGGTCTATGGAACTAGCTAGTATTACCTGCCTCTACAAGGGAAGCCACACAAAACAAAGAAGAAAACCCCTGCAAGTAACTCTAAAAACCAAAAGGAAACTGGATGAATGTGAGAGTCATAGGAGAAAATTCAGGAAAAGAAGGAACAAAGTAGCTATACATTACACAATAAATTAAACAAGTACAGACATACTGTGAGAAGAAAAAATAACTTTAATATATTTTTGTCATTTTTCACAACCTATGCTTTTCATGGCAGGAAGGTTGTGGATGCCACACCTACCTATTACTATGTGGCATGACAGGAGGAAAAAACCCCAAACTTCTAAAAATCTAGCTTGTTTTAGCAGCTACTCTGGTAAAGCACAATACGTTGTGTTCTTAGCTGTTCTGCAACAGAGGAGGAAATGCCGAAGGACAAACAGGAGCTCTGAACATCCAGCTGCACAGCCCTGACTCAGGATGGCAAACTGAAGCATATTCTTAAAAAGGAAAGTGTTTCAAAAAAAACCCCCAAACCTACAAAACCTCACAAATCCTCGAAGTGTCACATCATCGTCCCTCCTGAAGAACTGGCCTCTGAACTACACAGCCATTCTCTGCTTAAAACGTTGGTTTAGGCCTTCACATTTTAAGGCAGGACGCCAGCCATGCTTTAGAAGTTCTTAGTGATGGAAAACTCATCTTGAGGACGGCTGAGCAAGACACTGAAACTTTTCTTTTAAACTATTTTCATGTCCTTTTATATATCTTCTTCTGCCTAATTCTCTTGCACCTCTTGAGCTTCACTGCTACCGAACGGGCTCAGACCACCATGAGATCCTGCAAAGGGACTCTGTCAGGAGTCAGGAATCTCCTCCTCCTGCCCTTTTCAATCTCTCCTTTCACCAGAGGGCAGGGAAAACAAAAGGTACAAAGTGTATCAGAGCTCGTTTTTGTAAGCATAGGTCAGATTATATTGGATAAAAATGGTTTTTGGAGGTTTCTCTCAGTACAAACACAGTACACTGGCTGATCGTTTTTAAAGATGGGCACAGAGGGATGTCAGACTTCAGGCAAGAAGCAGGTTTCTCAAAACTGTTACCAGTAGAAACACCATGACAGGCTTTTAAATGGATGTTAGACGCCAAGTGCTTCGAAAATCCAACTGCTTTAAAATCTCTAGGTGTTCAAACCACAATCCCGGCAGATCAGATAAACAAAACAGTTTAAAAATATGCATGAACTACGAAAAAAATCACTTTGCTGTATAAGCTTATAATTTTTCTGATGTATTCTCTCAGCATTCGAAATTTTAGCATAAAGTTCTTTAAAATTATTGTAACACTTCACTGTGCATAAACCACAATGCCAAGTGGAACTGAAATACACTCTGCTAGAAATATCTCAGAAAACTAGAGAATATTTGTAAAACAGAGAGATCATTTTCAGAATAGAAAGATTTCTCTGTCAGCATGAAATCCAATCCGTTCCTGGTTTTGACTAAAGTAGCTGCTATAATAAACAAACGATGACTTGTACACAGAAGCTTGCTCAAAGCGTTTTCTTACAGATTTTTGCACCAACGGACCTTAAAAGCCCCATTGAACTTTATTTAAAGTTCTTACCAGTTAACTTCTTCACAGGTTGGAGCCGAACACTGATAGACTGATGTGTGAGTAAGGGGGAGGATGGAAGGGAGCGGGACATGCCCTCCATAATCCGAATGTGCTGCATACCTTCGGTCACTGGGAGTGGCGGAATAGCGTAGTCTGGTTCAAAAGCACAGTCGTTCTCTGTGGAGGTGCCTGATGGGAATATGAAAATAAAAAGGGAAAGGTTAGAATACAAGGGAGTCTCCTGCTTTTATCATTCGTAGACAGAGGACTGCCTGGCTCGGGTGATCCCAGCCAGCAGAACCACCCTGCTGCACGGAGCCCTCAGTCCTGCAGGGAGCAGGGATGGCTGCTTTCTCGTGGTCACCTTGCACGGTCTTGACACCTCCCCTGAAGAAATTTTATTTCTGAAGCAGCATCTCAGCACACCTCTTTAGATTATGAACAGCATAACCATGAAGAATTTCTTTCACTTGTTTTTAATTTGCCTTTCAGAGTCCTAGAGTCACCAGTTTTAAACATAATTCAGACAAAGCAATCATCCTTTTACTGATAGTTTTTTGTGCATTTAGATTGAGGATTTCTAATAAAAAACCTTCCAGTCAAATTAAATTTCAACACAAGGACCTTTAGCCTAAAAAAAAAAAACCCCAAAACAAAACTGAAGCACAAAAGCTGCTGAAAGCAGCCAGCAGCTCCAACTCTCCCCCAATAAACGCACAGAAGCTCCCAGAGCTGCACAAAGCCTGTATGGGGGTCACATCACTACAGACCCACATGGAAGACACCAAATAACATGATAACAAATGGAGATAGAACAATAAAGGCACATACTGCTAATTGTTGCAATAACTATTAATGACAAATGAAGGGCAGGTGCTCCAGATCAGCAAGAGTTGGGAGCTGTGTAAGGTTCCTCCCCTTAGCTGTAGCATACGGAGACCTCTGCTCAAGGACATTTGGGTCTCCACCTCTAGTCAGTCACCTAACGCAGACAACTAACAATTCATCTGCAAAACCAACTTAAAACTGTTAATGTTAATATTTCATGACAGATAATTTAAGAAGATTACACTCCTGCCACACCTTTAGGAGATGGACTCTAGCTTTTAGTGCCTGCTGATGTTTTTCCTCCATAAAGACATTTATTATTTGATTTCCACTGGACAGCTGTGTGGTTCTCAATGGCTTGCAAGAGTATGTTTAAAAGAGAAAACGCAGCTCCTGGCAGAAGGGCAGGCAGACAAAAGTGGGGAGAAAACAAAAGGGTAAATGCCTCAAATACGTGATACTCCAGAGGAGACAATGGACTAACTCCATTCCAGATAGCCAAAGGACAGTGTGGACAACCCAACATATTATTTATGATTGGAGGAAAAACCCATACTGAAATAACTGTCAAAAACCTTGGACAAGTTCCTGAAGGGTACTGAGAGGTAGTATCATTTGTGGCTAAAATCCATCTATTACTGATGCCAGCTTTCAGGAACATCTCTCAGCATTTTTGTATCATTCTCTACAAGAAACCAAAACAAACACTAACACACTTTACACATACACTGTTTTGACAAAATATGACTTTTACTGTCTTGCTTACTGAATGAACACTTGCCACATTTACAGTAGTTTACTGAACATATATTCAAAGTCTAATCCTTACAGAGGTGATTTTCTTTAATTTCTGTATGCTCTAGTAAGTAAGCTGCAGTTTGGTATGTTTTATTCATCAGAGACTGTCATTACTGCCACAAACTATGAGCCAGACACTGATGTTTTTCTATTCATTTCATGCTGCTTTAATTAAGTGTGCACACAACGCTCTGACGGAGTACATCCCTTTAAGGGGGAACAGATCATTGTTATTCTTGGTTTTTTCTGTATTAAAAGATGCTGTTGCTGACAATATCATGCCTTATATATATGTGTGTGTATATATATAAAAAAATATCTGGCTATAGTCAGTGAAAACTAGAATTAGTGCCTTACCACCTTTCCCCTGCAGTTACCACCACTTGTACGTCAGCAGCGGCTCAGTCTTGCTTCTCAACCTGAGACTGGCCAAGTGAGGTGGCCGTGTGCCGCTGTGACCCACCTACCATCACCACTGCTTCCTTACAGACATCCAGTCTGTGCTTACAGTCATCTCCAAAGTGTTTCATCAGTCCTCTTCAGCCACGCACACTGGCAGTACTTTGGTGTGCTAAAGCCACGTTCCTCTCATGTAATTTTGGTGTCCCCAAAAGAGGTGTCTACATCCAAGCAAGCTGTCTAGAAGTGCTTCTAGAAGGCAGGGAGTTTGGGACAGGACCCATCTAATGACACATTTTAGGGTTCTGCTTCAGGAAGAGAAGAATCTCAGCCCGGACACTCCCCTGACTCCATCCATCACCTCTCCATGGACTACCAAGGGAGTTGAGGGTGATCAGCAGCTCCGCTGCACCCACCGCCGGTCAGCCAGCCGAGCACTGCCCCGGGGGCTCCCATCTGACACACACCCGAGCTACACACAACGAGCACAGCTTCAGAGGAGGACACACGGCCGTGCCTCGGAGCTCCTTCCACCGGACATCACGCAGCACATCAGGCAGACGGGACACTGGAGGTATGTTGGAGACACACGTGCTCTGGAGAGCAAGCCCAGGTCTGGCACACACACAACACACGGGACAGTGCTGTGCTCAGCAGAGCTCAAAATCCCAAGTTTGATGATCACAGAGTCATTCAGGTTGGAAAAGACCCTTGGGGTCATCGAGTCCAACCATCAGCCCTACTGTACAAAGTTCTCGTAGAGATCTTGTTTGTAAGTTTTTCCTGTAATCATCCAAAAGATGCAGTGGCTCTGTTAGTGCAGTTGGGCACAATTTTTCCAGGAGGGCATAATTTGATAGCATGCTGCTAATATAGCAAAAAAAATTGACTTCTTCCAGCTGTGCACTGCCAATTGTAATTACTGGCTCCATGAATAGCTTACTTGACATAAGCTGACCAAGGACCTCGCTGTTTCCAGGGTTATTGTGAGCTGAACACTTCTGCTGACTCTGCAAACCTATTCATAATCACCTGTGAGTGCCAGGAAAGGCAAATTGGCATCAGTGCCAAAATTGGCCTTGGCACTGGCAGAAAAAAGCTACGATGTTTTTTCAAAACACATTTGGCGCCAGACACGAAAAAATTATTTGCCATCATTGATTTTGATTCTTAAAAACAAAGTTCAAATTTCCTCAGGCTAGATTTTGGGGTTTGAGGGAAGTATAAACACCAGGCATCTTCTGCAACTTAAAGTCTGGGAAAGACCTAAAAGTCTTGGTGTGTTTCACTGGTTATTATGGTGGAAGTTCCCAGTATCTCTGACCAACCTTTATGGAAAACTGAGGGCAACTGGGGCCAGTATCTTACATAGAAATAGAAGTAATGATATCTCTGCAAAGTTTTCAGGAGTATTTTCCCTCCTAAAATTCAAACGCTTTACAACAAACCAAGCGAACTCACAAAATATCCACAATGTACTATTTTCATTCCACAGATGTCAAAATTTTTCTCTCGTCCTTGCCAGAGTAAACAAACACGCCAACAAGGTAGCTGAAACACTCCCAAAGAATATTGGGTTTATCAAACCCTCAAATTAGGGATCATTCATGGCTGAACTGTAACTCTGGCAGTTTGTCTGTAAAATATATTTAAGTAAAGTGTTACTGCAAAGTGCATATTTGAACTAATAAACTATTTCTTCAAGTATTCCAAGATAATAAAGCTTTATAAACAGCTGTAATACTTGGGCATCACACATAGCAGCATGGAAATTTAAACACAAGTAAGACAACCACCTCATTTCAGTTGGCTGGTTTATCTAAGCATAATAAAAACCCTCAACCCATCATTATGAAAAATGTTTGTTAACGTGGAGACAGATAGCAGCTTACGGACACAGAACAGGGCAAAGTTCAAGATGATACATTTATGGAGCAAAGAGGCTTCGTCTACACTGTAGAAAGCCTGCGTCTGCAATCGCATCCATTGATACAAATGAAAATACTTAGTGCAGAAGCTTGTTTCTCCAAGAAGTTGGAAGTATTTCTTTACCTGTTTCACCCTCTACTCCCTCTCATGCTGAAACTTCTTGTGAGCTACTGCAAATTCTAGTCATACTCATCGAGGCAAACAGATACAGGTTGGTCATTCTTTGGTGAGTAATTATTTGCAAAAAAAAAAAAGCCCCATGACCTCTGCCCAAAAGTGGTACTTTTCCACAGCAGCAGAGATGCTGAATAAATAGGCTGAAATGTAACCTGAGAGAACAGAGTGTCTGAACCAAGCGTACGGAAACCCAGCAGGCAACTCCCATCAGCAGCTGCATCTGAGCTGCTGTATCTTGTAACAACGGACAAAACCCAGACAAATGAAAGGACATCACAGGGACTGACGGCAGAGAACGCGGGCAAGGCTCAGCCTCCAGAAGTAACACAACAGCAACTTTATCTGAGCTAGCAGTGTCTGGAAAAGAGCAACCATTCATTCTGTATTCTCCAAGCACAGAAATGCTACTTGTATGCAAGCTGTCATGGGGTATGTGCAGATAGAAATTCCCTTGTTCCCACCTAATTTTTTTAACTCTTCTATTTTAAAATAAGAAAATTTAAAATAATAAATTTTAAAATAATAAATTTTAAAGTCATAATAAAATGATCCTATGTTAACAGAGCAGTTTCAGCTGCTGACATTTCACAGGCCTTCAGGGTTTTAACTCTAAACTCCGATCTCCCTAATTCTGATCGCAGGCTTCAATCACTTGCAATAATTTCATCCGGGCAACACTGGAATACTGCCAAAAAAGAACAATGCTCTGGAGAAAATGTCTCCATAATAAGTCATTAGGACACCATGACAACAACAGACTTGAACCTAAATGAAAGGAAAATTATTGCTGCAATCCCAGAGAGAAAATAAGTCAATGCACATAGCACCTACTAGAACCATGCTTCCAAAAAATGCTTCTTAGTCTCAAGAGCTGTGTGAAAATACCAGCATTTTCACAATGCTCACAAATGAGCTTAAAACTTTAAGTAAGCTACTTCAAAGGACATATAAGCCAGCACAGATCTAAGAGCCGCTGCTGTCAGCGACAGAAATCCCTATTAAACGGCTCCAGTGGTGGTTTTAACCACCAAGCCTATTGTGAATGATGGATACTGAACAAAAGAGTTTGTAGAATCATTAGTTAAATAATAGGAAAACTATTTTTACTACTCTCTTCCTAGGACCTTTTGCCCTGTTCCCGTAGGATGAAACAAAACAAAGCAGAAGATGTAACAGGCGCTGCTCAGCCCGCAGGCAGGGACGCACAGGTCCCCTCTCCATCACATCACGGGGCTCAGGGAAGGATAACCCGGTTATTGAGAACCTGCAGGGTTCTCCTCTTTTCAGTCAGGGGGCAAGGCAAGCGGTCACTGAGTGGCCTGTTGACTTGTGCTGGTATGTGCTGAAGACTTCTTACACCACCAGCTCCAAACACCACCCTTGTGTAAGGCTCCGTCCCTCCGTCTGCGAAACGGAGACGCCGCACGTTCTACAGGTACCTGTGCTACACCGTGAATTAGTCTAAACTCCTTCAAACTATGCAAAGATACTCTGGTTTGTGAATATTAGTAAATTTGTAGCTATGCGGATAGTAACGATGGTTACAAAACTCTGTAAGATTACATAGTCTTATTAAACACACAAAATGTGTATATAAAAGGTGAACAAATGAGAAACGAGTCACTGAGGCAGAACAACACTAAGGTTTACCTTGCCCAGATCGGCTCTGACGGGAGTCTACACTTGCCTGTCTTCGGTCTGGTGGCTCCTCGTTCCCTCCATCTGCATGAGAACCAAAACAGCAGAAGTAGAACATCATAGTGGACAGGTCAGGCAGATGCAACTTTTCCTTGAGTACCATCACCTATCTCGTAGGAACAGCAGAACAAAAGGTCCCTCTTGCAGACTGAAACTGGGGCAAACTGCTGAGTCCTTTGCTGTTCCTTCCAGTTCCTCCCCAGCTCAGTGCAAACGAAATCTGTGAGGTCCTCAGGATACAAGCAGGCTTTTAATTTCTCCTACTGACCCCACAGACATTCGAATGACATAGTAACCAAATTGTGCATCTTCAATTAGCTCCTTCACTTTGGACCTTTGTATCAAAATATAAAAAAAATATTAAACATCCTGAAGAAAGAGATCCAGAAAAAAGTTTTTTAAAAAAAGAATATTCTTTGAAATTGTTTCCCTTTAAAATTATTTGTCAGCTAAAAAATGGGATGGCTGGGAAGAACAAAACCACTCTCATTCTATCCTCTTGAAACTGTTTAGGAAAGCAGCTATAGTTAACAAATAACAAATCCATCTGGATAAATGTAGAGTGGGACATTGTGTACAATATTATACAATTAATTACACGCTGCTCTTCATTGATCAACTGACCAGATTAGAAACAATAGATATGCACATCAATATAGATGCTTGAGTACACAGGGTTTATGCCAGCTGAAAGCAAAAATAAGTCTAGCTATGCAGATTGTGAAAAAGCAAAACCAGGCATTTAAAATGCAGGATGTATTTCAGCAGTTATTATACCTTATGGCAGGGGAAGGAAAAGCTTTTAGAATCTTTAAAAGTAGGTTTGAAATAACTGAATTCTTAAATAGCTGTTTAAAAACTCAATAGTCGATTTTAGCATTTATAATACTAAAAGCAGCTCCACTCTGATATGTTTATATCTATATATATCCCCAAAGTTATTTGTTGGCCAGCCCTGTTACACCATAAATTCAACTTTATCAACTCATTACATGTGAGTTACATCCGTTACCGTGGCTTGAAAGGTAAGTTGTGTATCAGAGCACAACAGCAGAACTGGTAAGGTGACTGAAAATTTAAGTCTACCCCCACCCCCAAAAAGGCAGGACCACAGCCCAGGCCACGGAGAGGTTTTTTCTTTCCTCTTCCCTTGGCTAAACCCTTCCAGCTCTCAGTTTCCCTGAATCAGGCCAGCAAGGCAATTTTCTGTCACCTTTGCATTTCTCCCTGCTCACACAACAGCTGCACGGAAAGGTCAGCCTCCAAAAGCCAGCCAGAGCAGCCTAGAAATCCCTGATTTTCTATCAACTGCTCACACCCCAACCAGCCATCACAACTGCCAGGTGTCAAGGAGGCCACAGACCACGACATTTTCCCTGCTCACGTTTCTGTTCTGGTTGCACGAAGGATGTGACATTGCAAATAGGACTGGAATTTTGACGTGTTCACAGGAGCCTTTATTAGCCTGGAGATACCCTCTTGGGATTAGTTGCATTGAGCCCTCCTGCAATCCGGCTGGCATAAAAGAGTATTAATAGATCACTATCTCTGTATTTTCACTTGTAATACACAATGTTGGTTTTGAACACTGCTTTGCATACAGATATAATCATCATTACTAAAGGCCCCTGGCTACGAGCCCACATGGACAGCCTCTAAGTTATGAACAAAAAAACCTTTGAGTTCCAAATGTAAATACACAATACGAGATAATTATAGGGATTGGAAGTTTCAAAAGACAAAGGTTACAAACAGAAAGTCACAGTACTAAAATGAGGAGTAAACCCCTGTATTTATCAAAAGCCGTATAGTCATCATCAAAAGACAAACTCAGTGGGGTTTTTTGTATCGTTATTGTGAGCGACACTAAATGAACACCTTGCCAGGACAGTCCGGATAATCCACAGGTGGGTCCTGGCAAACGTTTCCCCACTGGTACGGAGCTGGCAAGAGGCTGGGCTGGTGTTGATGGAGGTGGGCTCTAACGGAGGAGATGCTGCAGGATGAGACCTCGCAGGAGAGCACCCAGGCAAAGGGCTGGTTACGTGGCAGAGACAGACCACGCTGCCTCGTCCTGCCACGAGAATAACCCGGGAGGTCCCCATGGACAGGGAGATACAACACAGTCGGGTTAAATTACATTTCAAAAAAACCCTCTGAAATAATACTTCAAAATCTAATGCAATTTTTGTTTTTAAAACTATGGTAAAACGAAGGAATGTCTGGTGACATGAAACTGGTTTGTAAGTTTTTCTTGAACTCATAGAGTAACTTTTTCCACAGTGCTTCGCAGTAAGATTTAGACAACAGCTTAACTCTCATTTCAGTTAAATACTTTTGAACACCAAAGGCAGCTAATATTTCGTTATGTTAATAATAGTTTCACCATCATAAACAGATGTTCCAAATTAACTTTGAAATGCCCTTATTCTAATTCATCTCAAGGATCTACATAATACCCAAAAACTCTTGATATATGCCTGACAGAGATGGAAAAGTTTTGAAAGTTTGGAAAAAAAACTGATAAAGGACTTTAAGGACTAAATTGGGCTTATACCGTAATAGCATGGTAAGGGGCGCCTGACCTCTCCGATCAGCGTTGCTGGGTGGGATGAATTCTGGAGATGAAGGACCTGACCAAGTATGAACCCATGCTCACTCTAATTACTTTTTTCTTTCCATGTAACTCGGTTCTTTTAAAAACACATCTTGCCCTCATATCCTCAGCATGGTTTTGATTTATTTAAGCCTCATTCTGACTCCTGCAGATCTCTGAAGCTCTTCCCTCCTCACCCGGCCAGGTTTACATTCCCACCTGCATCAGACCTGCTTGATTCAGACAAACTTGATCCAGCACCTACCCCCTGCATTCAGAATATTAGTGAAAAATAAAACATCATTCTCCTGGAACCTGTAACTGCTCTCAGCAACAAGAGCCACCACCACCCGCTGTTGGACTGGCGACTGAGAACAGGGAACATCTCTTGCTTTTATGGCATGAGGTGCAACAGGGAAACCAGAGTACCAAAGCATGAACCTGCATTTTATCACAGCTGGCGTGCAGCTCTTCCAAAATTTGGTTCCCCCATTAACAGGAGCAACAAGACTTTTCCTTGACACCATTTTTGGTAGGGAGGAAAAGCAAGCTGCTGTTTGGAGGACAGAAGTCTTTTACCCAATAGATTTACTGGGAATCTAAATCCTACTTGGATTTTCTACAATGGAATAAATCTTACAAGACAAGCATGTTCTTTGTTTTAAAAGAAAAAAAACCTGTTAGCTTTTAGCCCAGAACGAATAGGGTTTGGTCTCTCAGAAGTCAGCTTCGCTACTGAAGTGAAGCAGAAATTTTCTAAGTGCAGTAAACTTACAAAATACGTGATGGGACCTTAAACAGATACAATACAGAATCATCTCGGTTGGAAAAGACCTTGAAGATCATCTAGTCCAACCATTAACCTCACACTGATCATTCTCAACTACACCATATCCCTAATATCACCAACCACCACCAGCAGCAGTACTGCTGGGATACTTCATGCCTAAGTAAGAATTAATCTATTTAAGATGACTTGGAAGGACAGGATCTCTCCTGTACAGTCACTTGGATGTAACACAACCAGTTCTCGTGCTTTGAGAACAAGCATTGCCCAAGGGAGCAGGGCTGAGGGCCTGCAGACTCGGTGCTCCTGCTCTCTAACGCTCTTCAACACTCAACGGCGGGATGCAAAATGGTGACAAGCTGCTGCCAAAGCCATTGGGTTTGAGAAGAGGAACTGCTGCACAGGATTCAGTCTGAGACAGATTTCTCAGGTAGTTTGCAAGTTACACAATGTATTATGGAGATGAGAAAGATCACAGTAAATTAACTTTCTGAATCAATTAAGGAGGGTGGGAAAGTAATAAAGAAATCTGACGACGCAGCACGTATCACGTCTTCAGTTGGTGCTCACCCCGTGCTGCTGCATCTGGAGAACTTGCAGCAAAGGCTGCAGCTTGGGTGAAACACAGCACAATCTAACGGGCATTCTCAAAACCACTCAGTGGCTTTTAATGAGGAATATTTTGAGAAGCAGCACAGCCGGTGTAAAGCTGTCCCTCTCACAAGCGTGCAGAAGTGCATGTGCATGCACACTTATCATGTGTACAGAAAACCCCAGGCTCGCTGTACTAACAGGAGGCAGCCAGGCTAGGGGCTGTTTCAGGAAGCCCTTTACCCTCTACCCTGTGGACCACCCACCCTCCCATCTCCTGTGCCCTGGATATTCAAGTAAAAGCAGCAGAAATCACAAAGCCTCCCGCAGGCTGATCCAGTCAGGACAGACCCTCCAGGGCAGAGCAGGCACCTTCTCCCTTGCAGGCAGGAATTGTGAAATGATGAATACTTGCAATAAAATATAAAAAAATACAAACAAATCAATTCTGGGCAGTGGAGAAGGCTGGTACCTGTAGAATTTAAATGCATGGTGAAAAGGCAGAGAACTGCAGGAAGATAAGAAACAGCCCGCAGTTAAGAGTTGAACGATTGAACTATTTATTTTTTTCCTCTCTTTGCTACAAATCAAAATTTTGAGCACACTCCATTCCCCGCAGTGGAGAAGCAAGGTTACTAGGGAACAATACCATACATAATTAAAGAGTTATCTTAATATACATGCAAAAAAAGAGGCAAATTACTGTTGCTAAGGGAACATTAATTCTCAGGTTTTCGAACTTCTGAGTGCTTGAGTTTACAGTCTGGAGAGCGCTCACCCCTGTGTGCATATCAGGACTGTCGTTCCAACAATACTGTTAGTTATTTTACTTATGCATGATTTTAGGTAGTTGTTAGCATTTGCTTTAGCGATGCCTATTATTTACAGGCATGAGCTACTATTTGGATAATAGTTTGCAGACGGTATCACTCATGGAAGTGCCATCAACTCAGCTGTTGTAATGACTGTCACATTTATTGACAAAGCCTCAGATGCAACATCTGAAAGAGGTCACCAAAAGTAAATTGGTTGTGAAATCATTGCTAGAAAACATAGATATCTGTGTTAATTTAAAATAAAGATCAGAACAAACCGAGATAAACCTGGTTAAGGAGCTTCTACAGAAGTTGCCATGAGAAACAGAAAATAGTTGTTTTTTGCAAATGCCACAAGGGAAGCGAATGACATAGTAAAATATTGACTCAGTTAATCCATAGTCTCTTGTATCTAGCAATGAGAGGGAGGAAAACTTTTGTGATTTTTAATTTTTCAGTATCTCAGTGTTAAGAAAGTTCATTAAGATCTACACATTGTTTTAATTTCAGAAAGATGCTGTCTCATCAGCATCTAACATCCCTCCAACTGGGATATTAGACAGAAACTGGGGTCAGAAATCCAAAGAGGGCCGTCCAAGCAGCTGATTATGTGGCAAGCATACAGCAAATAGTAATAGCTATTAATTCTTTCTCTCAGTTACAAAGAGATTAAGTAATCTCAGCAATCATGTTTAGTAACAGCTTCAGCAAAGCAGTCTCTCCTACTATCAATGGGTCTGAGAAACGCCTGCTTCCCGTTCTTCCTCGCTGCTTGTGTCTGTGTCACCCCCCCTTCTAACCAGTTCTCCATTTAAAACCAGTGACACAACAAATCCTCCCCAATACACAGAACAACTGTATTCTTTGAACAGACCACTCCCGGAGGGAAAAGAAAACCCCAAGGGTCTCAGCAACCCTGCTAAATAAATCCACTGCACAAAGCACTGCATCACAATTAGTAAGCCCGGTCTGCAAATACGAGCGAGATGCATCTGCAACACCACGATCTGATGTCAGCAAGTAACGCAGCACCTTCAGCATCACCTCGCTGCCAGGTGTTCACACTAAAGGCAAAGACAACAAGGTTTAAATAAAATAAAGTGCCAGCAGCTCAATGTTCCCCTATTTAATTAAAAGAGCGTCTAAAACACACAATGTGACTAAACGTCTTCCCAGTTCTTTTATCTGACAAAGCAGTTTTTAACGCAGAAAAATAAAAGGGTGGGTCAGCCTGCTTTACGCATGCTGGGAAATCTGCTGCAAGAACTGACTGCATTAGATGTGCCGTTGCTCTAACAGCAACTGACAGAGCACACGCTATAATAGCTTATAAATCAATACGTGCAATCTGCATCCCATCAAAATTGCATTTGGAAAACACAGAAGACTCACACAAAGCCAGTCCAGCAGTCAGAAAGTGATCTGATTCCAGCCCAGCCTGGCATCCCTGCGGAAGGAAAGGGCTGCCTTGTGCACAGAACAACGTAAGGCGGTGTGGCTCCCAACTCCCATCGTGCTCCCAAAATACAGGCAACAGGAAAAAAAGAAATTAAAAAATAAATAAAAATCAAACTGCCCCAGGGGGTGAAAGCACGGCGGATCAAAGCGTGCGGTGACGGCAGCCGGCGTGGTCCCAGGACCTCACGGCACCGGTGCTGTGGTCGGCAGCCTGGGTCCTGTCCCCGGAGCCCGCAGCAGCTCAGCCCAGTGTAGGAGAGGGAGCTGCAAATCTTGCTCTCAGCTATCCCGATGGATTCCAGCCAGGCTAAGGAATGACATGTGCCAAACGCAGCCGCCTGCTGCTCTCCCAGGGGGGATCTGTGCCTGGAAAGAGGCAAAACGTACCCAGACGGAGCAAGAGGGAAGAGCGGACCAAGTCTGGTACTTAAAAGAGTTATTTCCATCAACAATTCTTCCTGATTATTTAGTTTGTGAGGGGGCCTTCTGCTTCAGCAAATATAAAAATTACTATTGTACTAAAATTAGTATTGTTATAAAAATTATTACAATAAAAATTATTAAGATCTGCATTATTTTACTCACAGAATAAAGCATCTACCCCCACCAAAACAACGCCCCAGGGAGAGTGCTGGGCAGGAGTGGGGGTGGTTGTGGGTGTTGAGGGTGGAAGTTTTTTACTGATGGAACTATAGGACAGACCCGGGTTATTAATTGCCATATCATTAAAAAAAGAGCTCCCCAACCACTTTCCAACATGTTGAGTCCCTTATGAACAGCTTTGGCAATTCAAACAAATCATAAAAGACACACAAGGCATACTACTTCTGCGTAGAATTATTTTTCTGTAATTAATGTTAAATATATAAACTACTTCAAATTCCTAGACTTTTACACACACCGGATGAACGTATCTTCATTCATTGGTTGAGAGCACACACCAAAAGCAGCTATTTTTCAGTGGTAAGCTGAGCAGTGACATTTCAAAATGTCAAAAAGGAAAAAGCCCACCTCAGTGACATCACTGCCCTGATACAAAAAGCTCCCCCAGAACAACCAAACAACAACATCCAACAAAACAACAAAAGCTTTCCAGCTGTGCAGTTTATTATGCAAAGCAATGGGAGATGGAACTCACAGAAATGTTTTCATAAATCTAATATTGCAGTTGGTTATTGTTAATCCATGGGCCATCAACAGACTTTCTTCCTTTTTTTGTGAACAAAACGCTAATAGTTAGGAAAATGGAAAATGCCAGGCTGGCTTTTGAAATACTTTAGCTGAAGTGGAAAATTAATATACATTTAATATAGATAAGGGGTTTTACCTCATTATATGTTAAATATAGTCCCACTGGACATAGGAGCAGTCAGCAAATGAGGAGTCAGTACTGACATAAGGTATGCGCTGACTCCAGCTGAGTCCATGGTTTGAAAATAACCTTAAATATCATAAAATGTTCAACATTATGAACAAATTATTCCTGGAGTCATGGCTGTAACAGGGCATAATGGCACGCAGAAACCCAGTATTATTGCTACTTTGTTAATACACCTAAAGACCAGAAATATGAGTACAAATGCTGGCTTGGTTATTCCACTAAAGCTTATGAAATTACAATACAGAATTTATCCATAACTATAAAAATACGCATGCACTTTATACTTCCTGCACTTTAAAATGGCACTAATAAGTACATTATCCAAATTTATAAACAGAGGCCGGCTACCCTCAGTACCTATATTCTATCTGAGCTCATTAAGAAACAATCTCAAGAGGAGAAAGCAATCTGTAGGGAAAACATCATTCTTTAATTTGTCCAAATGGCTGTGAGAAAGAGCGTAAGCAGATGTACTCTGAAGAGCCGAGGTGAATGCAAAAGATCACCCAGAAGTCCATCTACAACCACTCAATTCATAATATCAAGATTGGTTGTTCAAAAATGTCCGTTGGAAGCATGCATTTTCACACTGAAGATTTCAGTGACATCTTTTTAATTTTATTTGTAACCTGCTGATTTAAAAAGGTCTGAAACATGCATCTATCTTTTAGATAGAATAAAAAATTCACCATAACTCTTAATTTCCCTAATGTAGCCATCTTTAAGTCGATCAAATATATACTGTAATCCTTCTCCTTAAAAAAAAAGCATATTCGTTTAAAAACAGGACCAAGAAAAAATGACAGGATGCCAACTCAATACAAAATTAGATTAGTGAAACGAATTTTCAAAAGAATTGGACTTGTTCAGACTCCTTAAGCTCCATTCACTGTCAGTGAGATTTGGGTTAAATAACATCAGTGCTTCTAAAATTTCAGCCAAATAAGCCATTTAAGTTCACTGCATTTTAGCTGAGTAATTTTGTTTAGATTTACTGTTCAAATTTTCAGTACTTGTCCCTAAAACTGTTTTGATGAACAATTTTTCAGTCTAGTTACTAAAAGGGATAGAAGTAGCTTCACTTGTTCACTATTTTAATAATTTAAATAAATGTAAAGCTGGTCTTTTTGGAAACTACATAAAAGTTAATGGGGCAGTGTAGGAAGTAATCAGCTGAATGTAATGTTTACTGTCACTGAATCAGAAAGGTACTAATTTGCAGCAATCTATGTGCATCAACTTATAATTATTTTTCTGAAATTATGTTTCCAGCTCCTATGGGGGTAATACAGAATCACCCAGGATGAGCAGACAAAGAAGCCGCAGTTACAACTTTCAGAGAGGAGAAAAATAAGCGCTCGCCTCTTTAGAAGTCATTGTAAGGAAACACAAACACGGACACAAGAGATGGAATTTTATCCACCTACTCAATAAAGGCTGAGGAATCGCAATGGGTGGCTTGGATCAAACCACCAGAATCAGAAATAACTTCACTGATGTGGGATTAAATGTAAACATTATCTATTTTACAAGACAATAAATATGTTTAATAACTGGACGGAATATTGTTTTGACGATAGAAAACACATTTTTCTCAGAATTTGTAAGCAAATACTTAAAATACTATTTTGATAATTGTTTTAGAGTAAATTTAAAATTTATCCTTGTACACAGGAGATGGAAAACACAGTCAATACGACATTTATTTCAGACAAAACATCTGCTTTGCTATTAAATCAGAAGACCTAATAACTCAGAGCATCATCTAGCAAATATTATTATTGCATCATTTTGCATTTTCTTTTATTTTTGTTCTGACAAGTAGATGAAGACCTCTTGTTAACAAACCATGTGACACCCAGAAGATAAATGAGGTTAACAGGGTAGATAAGGTACGTTGCCTCCACAGGTTGTAACAATCTGGATCTTTTCTCCCCTGAATTTTTCCTTCTTAAAAGCAAACTGCACCACCACCACTGCCCGGGCAATTTCTCTAAGCCCAAGGGGTCTTTCCCAAGCATTTCTCTTTCACAAATGACAGGCTCTTCAGCAGCAAATCACCATTAGTTCATACAACAAAAATGTAACTCTGACCCGAGGAACACACCTTGGAATCCAAACTTCCAACATCTGCAGCGCAGACAACTCATGCTGGAAAGCTGGCACGGAAAGAAAATGTTTCAAGCAAGGTGTCAACATTTGAGCCTTGTTCCTTGCTGCTCCTGCTACTGGCTGAGTAGGCAGTTTGCTCCATAGCAGAGCATTTTTGATCTAACATACTAGAATTTGTAGCTTGGAGTGACTGAGTGTTACCTTCTTTAACCAAGTAATAAGTGACAGGACAAGAGGGAATGGCCTCAAGCTGCGCCAGGGCAGGGTCAGACTGGCTCTTAGGAAGGATTTCTTTGCAGAAGGGGTTGTTGGGCGTTGGAATGGGCTGCCCAGGGCAGGGGGGGAGTCCCCATCCCTGGAGGGGTTGAAGAGTCGGGTTGAGCCAGCGCTGAGGGATCTGGTGGAGTTGGGAACGGTCAGGGTGAGGTTCATGGTGGGGCTGGAGGAGCTTCAAGGTCTTTTCCAACCTGGATGATTCTGTGATCTTAAAAGGAACTTTGTTAAAGAAGCCCATAATTAGGTATTTGGGAAGAATCAGCCAGTTGGAGAAGTCACTCTGAAGTAGTTAACAGCCGCACACTGTGTCAACCCTGCTCTGGTGCAGAGGGAAGGGAGATGGGACCATCCCTTCGCCCTTCCCCCTCTCCAAATACGGCTTCTCCCTGCTGTGACTATCCCTGTGTTATTCCAACCACGGTGAAATGGAAACCCACCTTCCTAACTGCTCGGAGGAGCAGAAGGCACACCCTTCCCAGGCACCCCGCTCCCACCCTCCCAGCAGCAGTTTCTCCTCCCCAGGCCTTGCCACCTCCCAAGGACCTCCCCAGCCGCTCCGACACGCATGTGGGCTCTCTGCCACTGCCCAGGCGTGCCTCAGGCTTCCTCCAACTCATCGTAAACGTGCCTCAGCCACAATGCCCAGAGGAGCTTCCATAGCAGGGAAACAGCTTCAATTATCCTTATTCAGTAAACCCAGCAGCTCCTGTGGGGCACAATCTAGAGCTAAAAGTTAAACAGAAAGATATGAAAACAAACATGTTTTCATTTACATTAAAGCACAAGTTGTTTCTTTTCTTGAGCAGAACAAAGTATCATTGTAGTCATTTGAAAGATGTGGTCTCCTCTATTTTGTGATAAGGAGGTCTGACTTTCAAACTGAATTAGCACAGATTAAATCTGGGGTAGCACACACAAGCAGAATGAGTTATGAACTGTTACACCTTCCAGTCTGAATAGACAAAATAATAAACTGGGGGGAAGGGGTAGGAAAACATAAAAATAACCCGAACATTTCAAAAAGGTGATCAAAGAACAACTCTACAGACAGTACAGTCCTTCATTTTTTAAAACTCGTTATGAGGTGGGAAAACCCTTTGTTCTGCATGTGAGAGTTTTCGGTGTCTGGTGGGGAAGTGTACACACACATTGGCAACGAGGGAAGGGGTAAGGACGAAGGAGGATCAGCGACGACTGACTTCCGAATTCCCTCCTTGTCATCACTGACTCAACATGCCTTCCCTCTCCATCTGTAAATTATAAAATACTTGTATACTCTAATAAGGCTGTCTGGGACCTTTAGCAACCACAAGCATTTTCAGCTTCAAATAAAAAGCATGACAGATACACTAATTATTCCAACTGACTGAATATGTTAAAATGTAATTAAAAACAATTAATACTATATACAACATATGCTTTTCTTAACAGTTACAAGAGTTACCTATTTTGTAGGGTAAATTTTGTCTTTGCGTTTGTGCGTGCTCCTCTAATTAAAAGCTCAAACAGCATTTTTAGAATGGCTTAGTGGTCATCTGTCCTAAAATTAGTTGAGAAATTAGTACAAGTGGATGAAGCTCAAAATAGGTTGGTCTGATGACAGGCAGTCTGCTGCTAGCACTCAGCAGTCCCTGAACGATGGCAGAAGGAGAACAGTGAAAGGGATTTATTATGGATACAAAGTCCTATTGCACAGGAAAAAGGCTCCAAAATCCCCCAAACCTGTAACCAACATGCTGAAAATGTCATTTTGGCCTTGGCTGAACCCATGGGAATCCAAATGCCACCAAGCTCCTTCCCTGGGAATTCCCCAGAGCCCTGACCCCCCTCAGACCAGGCGATGCTCCCCGTATGCACGCACGGGCTCACGCGTGGGGATGCTTCACGCGTGGGGACACTTCACGCGTGGGGACGCTTCACACGACAAGGCTGGCTCCTGCTGTTGCCTCTGAGATGCTCTGCTCAGTGGCTGCCCTACCTCCCCAGGAAAGCACAAGCACAACCTACCAAAATCCCAAGCCAAGTATTTCAAGAACTTACAAAAGTTTACCTTGTTCTTAGAACTCCAAACTTGTTTTTCTTGTGTAACGCTAGTACACCATATTTTATAGTTAGAGCTGCCACAGCCAGTGCGTCCTTCCTACACCTTTAATTAGTTTCATAGCTACAACAACGTTAATTTTGCCCCACAAGCAGGCAGTGTTGCTACTGCTCCTCTAAGTGATCTTCCCAAGATCACAGAGTAAATCAATGACAGTCAGCGGTGCTGTTCAGACTGTGAGTCCCTGCTTCTACCTGTGGACTACAAGGCTTTGCCTACCCAGATGGACTTAATTCAATTACCTTGGTCAACTATATTGATTCATCTATGACTTACTACAGGAAATTGAATTTGGGCAGTGTACCAGCACTTCTGTATTAGAATTTGTCACATTTAACACGCAGTTTGAAATGGAGGTCTTCCAGCTTGAAGCGTGCCTGTGATGATCACCCTGGTATTGTCCCAATTAAACATACTTGAGACAGGCTGGTATCAAAACTGTTATCACTCTCCAAACAATGTGGGGTTTGGTACTGAAGGAAGTCGTTTAACTACTGTTTGAGTCTGTGCTAGTGAAATTACAGTAAGGTAACTAAGGAAAAATGAAAGGGAGAAGAAAACAGAGAATCCCATCTGAAAACACTGTATTTCTTAGCATTTCACTGTTTTCTCACACAGAGGTAACACTGAGTATTATTTTCCATCATCAGCTCATGTTGCATTCTGCACTCTCATACTGCAGCTGAATTAATTCCTCCATTCCATTTCCAGTGAATGCACTACCGATGTTTTTAGAAACACAACTTCCTATCAAAGGTATTTCCTCCAAAAGCAAGCAAAATCCTTCTTCCAGTCTGTTACCTCCTGGAATCCGAATAACTAAATTTTAAAAGTTATGCTTAAACACTAAAGTAGGAATAATACAACCCAAACATCCTCAGGAAGCATCAGGAATCATCTTTCTTACGGCTCCGGTGGCTCTGAACTGCAACAGAAAAAACTTCACAGATGTATGCAGTCACAATACGTGTCCTGTGATCATAAATACCAATCTCCTACTTAAGGCAATTATACAGTAAAATACAAAAAGAGGTTAACAGCTCTGTTCAGTTGGAAGAATGAGTAATTATTTCTAAAACTTACTTTCCAGATACTACTCAAGTAGTAGAAACAATACATATATATATATATACACACGTACATATATACACACACATTTACAAAGAAACACAGACAGGGCTTTAAAGAAACTAAGTATTCAATAAATTTCTCCCAAAAGATAAAAGCAATACACAGATACGTAGCACCACTTCGTACCAGTACCCGATTTCCTATCCACTGAACTATGTCTAGATAATCCTACATTAATTTTAGATGGCACTTTACAACACCACACAGCCTAAAGTTACACAGCAACCCCTGCACCACTATGAAAGACTCAAGTATTGCACAACGCTGAATTTAGTTAGGAACAATACAAAAGGGTCTAAAAAAGGAAATGGAGGCATAGCAAAGCATTAGCACCTCATCTCTGGTTGTCCAGGAACAAGGTTGCCCATGCCAAGGGATGCCATGGCAGTCTGTCGCTGCAGCACCAGCCCAAGCAAGCTGCTGCTGAGTTGTACTCAGCATCATAAACTGCTTTGCAGAGACCAGACATAAATCTCTCTAATTAATACAATTACAGCAGCTCTTTATAGTATTTTTTTTTTTGATTTATCAACCAGGAGGTACAATCAATCTAGTACTAGCACATTACGCGTGATGGCTTATAAACATTTTTTGCCAATTAAAATGATGGTGTGGATTACTCACATTCTAGGAGGGAAGAATACATTCCCTTCTCCTCCATCATTTTTAAAGGAGAATGAAATGTTCACAGACAAGGGCAAAAAGCTGCTGGAGCGAAAGAAAACAATTTTAGAAACAAAGAACTTACCTTGCATCAATATTGCAGCAAGTTCTGCTACGTAAGCTATCCGTTTGAAAGAGCATTTTGTGAAGTAAGAAACCCACTCCTCAAAGAAATGCAAGTCACGGAGCGCAGATCAATAACCAACCTGTCATCTAATGGAAACGGAGGTTTACCCTGATCATATAATGCTACTAAAGTGTACAGCAACAGAGCAATTAGAGTGGAGACAAAAAACTACAAGTAAAGATTCTCACAGAGATAGCAAATCAGAAACAATTAATATGTTATTTATATGGGAAATAATCAATAGCTTAAGTGCAAATTGTTGTAAAATTACTGAAAGCGATTGCCTTACGGCAAAACCCCTGCATTATTCTTGAGGAAAAAGAAATCATTAGAAAACTGGTAAACACAGTCTGATGCTTTGTTTTCACATGCTCTGCCTCGATCTTACCACCACGGAAATAAGCATTTGACAACAGCAGATGGCACAAAATTCAAAACCAGAATCTGTATCAGAGGTTAGCTAAAACCGTACAACGCCAGGAAACTTTGCAATGAAAAGACAGGAGAAGCGAGAAATCCCATGGCTGGGGTGCCACTCCAGCAGGCCACAGGGATAAGGAATCATGAACAAGCTGCTTTTGCAGAAAGCTGATGAGGAAAATTTACTTAACCGGAATACGTATAACATGGCAAAGAACCATCAAATTTCCAAAACATGGCCTGATCTTTCACATGAGAAACAAGACTTAGCACAGCACAACCCAGAACCATCAGCCACAGGACATTCTGCTGCTTCTTTTCCAGACAAACGGCCTCCTCCCTCCCTGGAGAAAAGCAGGCAATGTCACCCCAATAACTCGTCACACGCCCAGAAAGAGAAAGCTCTGGAGAACAGCACTACACTTCTACAGAGAAGGCTGGCAGAGATGCTGGAGTCCTTTAGGTGAAATTAAGATCTACCAACCAATGCCTGAACATCCAAGGACTGCTGGGTCCTCTGAGGCTCATTCAACAGCATTTCAGGAATGGACAATTTTTCCTCCATGGGCCTCAATCTTGATAACACTGTTGCCTTCATATGGTAGTTAGTTAGCTGGGATTCACCTTAATAACAGACAATCACTACCTATAACTGGAGATGCATTTCTGCGGGTAAAACCACGCGGGTGTCTCAGTGGCTGCTGCAGAACCTGCTCCTGCTCTTTCACACCCAGTTCACAGTTACAGGCACGACTTGGCAAGGAAAGGAGTGTTAATCCGAGGATTTCATCTAGGAGAACTTTGTTAGGCTGAGTAATTTCCATTTCCTTCTCCAAGTGATCTCTAACACTTACATACACGGAAGGAGCTGGAGGAAGACCCTGGCAGCCACGGGCAGAGCCGGGACTCCTCCGTGAGCACCGAAGACCCAGCGCAGCCCCAACACACCCACCAGCAGACTGGGCACGTCTCGGGCTCGGCGTGACGCGAAGCCACAAGAACAACCTCAAACCAGGATTGAGCCTGGCCAAGGAAACCCACTGGCAACGCTGAAAGTGAGACTGACTCAGAGTGGGAACCCACTGGACTGTGGTCCCTGCGTGGCCGGGGCCCCAGCGGTGCCCGCTCGCCTTGCTGTGCTGCACAGGGACCGAGTCCCCTCTTACTTTCAGTCTAACTTTTTATTTTGTTCTTCTTTATCCTAGCCAGCTTTTCTTTCAGCATGGCTGTATCAGTTATAGGGTGCAATTTTTCACCGGAGTAATTTAGCTGATAACCTTCTGAAGATATTTGTGCAGACACGCGTGCCAGCGCCGTTCCATTTACTCCTGTGCAACCAAGCTGGTTTTACCTGAAAATGTATCAACATAACCCAAATCAACAGTTTAGGACTTAAACTAAACCAAGACCACATGCACAGATATATTTCACTTGTATGTTGATTTAAATTGTCAAAAGCATTTGTAATCTTGCCTGTGACCAGGCGCAGCAGTGACTTTACATTCAGTTCATCTGCCTTTGCTATCACCACTTAATTAGCTGTTATGTTTCCCTCACGCTGCCCCACTACCTGGATGAGGTGTAAATTATCTGCTAAAAAAATTGTTTATACTTATCTTTGTTTTGCTTGGCAATTTAAAATTGAAAAACTGTTGAGCATTTAATTTAATGAGGCCAAGTTTTGCATAGCATTACATTATGTAAAATAATTACACTTTAAAAATTACTGCTATACAGAAGATTATGGAGAAACCTGTTAGTGCTAAAATTATTCTATTTATGTAGACAAACTTTGAAGTTTATTAAATGAAAGTTTGCAGTGAAACAGCTGTTCTGCTGATTAAATAAATTATGACTAAGTTTTTGTGTTAGCTTCCTCAAGCAGGCAGCTATTAAAAAGCTAGACAGACTAATTGTATAAAACTCACAAAATGCAGAAGATGCACAGCGTATTACAGAACCACGTGAAATTATAATCAGAATTCAAACCATCCATTATTTTAAGTGGCATTCAGACTTTAAAAAAAAAAAATAATTACTATTTGTTTGGAGATGCAGATGGAAAATTCTGAAGAATTCCTAACACTATGCCCTGTCTTAAAGTAATCTACAGATTTCAGGTAAGAGAATATTTAATGATTAATATTTGACTTATCAGAAAATTTAAATGAGCACGCAAATTAGGACTGCACAAAAGAACCTGTCCTTGATGAAATGAAAGGAGACTTAGTTTCAGCTTTGTACCCCATTTGCAAATTCACAGTAGGTCACAAGTGGAAAAGAAAAAAAGAAAAAAAAAAAACCTCAAACAAAACCCCAACTGTTCCAATTTCTTTCTCCTGCTCCAAACAAAGCTCCATACATGGTGGCAGTGCTGAAGGCAGGGCAGTATCAGCCCCTCCCTGGGCTCTGGGCATTATCACCCATTAGCACAAAGCTGTAAGCAGTCAGCCAACGCTGCAAGGTCAAGAGAAAAAAATGCAAATGCCTCAAGATAGGCTGATGCACATTTAAGTTTAGCTTAGTCATAAAGATGAAACAAGATTTGATACAGTCGTAATAAACTCGAAAGGTTTCCAGCAAAGACGGAGCAGAAATCAAAAGGAGGGAAACTTAACCCGAATACATAATGACCAAATCATATGTCAAAGTATTTTGGCTTTATGGGCAGGTACAAATTCATCTGATGATCTAATTCTTTTCAGGCTTTCACAGATTCAGCTTCTTTAAGGTAAAGAACACATAATAACTCAAGTGCTTTTGCACATTGTAATAGAAACATTAGGGAACACTGTACTTACTTTCACAGATCTACAGAGGACTGCAAAGCTAATGCAAACAAATATTTGTTTCCTGAGAAGCAATTTTCAAGCCTCTCAGAAACGGAGGGCTTGAGAGCAGTCTTCAGCAAGAAGCCAGCCCATGCAACTAGCACATTAAGAGCAGGCAAGACGTTTTCCTCACAGGCAACTGAGTGGTATTTTTTTTAATATATATAAAAATATATACACACACCCCCATACATATATGCATACACACAGACACATACTGCTGGTTTTCTGCTTGAGAATTATTTATCTCTTCTAATAAGATTAATGTTAAAACCCAGGCAGGCCCACTAGATGACCTAGCCTGACTTCCTCCAGTGTAGAAGCCACATATTTTCATTCATTTATGTTTGATTGAAGCATCTGCTCCTCTGCTGCCAAAAAATCACTTCCATTCAGTCAGCGTCAATGATTGTTCATCCTGTTAAAGCACTGTGCCTTTCTTCATCATTCCCAGTTCTCATTTCGGTTTGTGCTATATGCTGCATGTTATACATCCCTCTATTAGACTGAGTGACCCTATACCCATATTTTCATCAAAGTATTGTACAGCACAGTTAAGTCAGCTCTCCCTTTCTGATAACCTTCACACCCAGAACTCCTGTTCTTCCAGGCTGTGACGTTTCAGTCCCTGCACCTGCTGCCTGTTACAGCTTTCACTATTCTCCCTAATTTTGCAACCCCTTTTTTGAAATGCTGACATCAGCACTGACTGTAGGGCAGCATACTGACCTCACCTATGCCTAGCATTAAAAAAAATTTAAAAATCACCACCTTCTCTCTCATCCTACTTAAGAATGTCTTGACACATACTCATATACTTCATTAGCCCTTTTAGTCACAGTATTAAACTGGTAACACAACCTTTTTGCCACCACTTTCATCTAAGACATTATTTTCTGATTTCATGGGATCACAGAGTGGTTTGGGTTGGGAGGGACCTTAAAGACCATCTAGTTCCAACCCTTCCGCCACGGGCAGGGACACCTTCCACTAGATACAAGTATGTACATGCTTCCCTGTGTGTACGACCTCAAATCTGATTCTCTACTATTAATTATCCCACTGATAGTATGATCAAATAGTTTGCACCCCCCCTTACCTTCCCTTGAATTCAGCACTCCTGAGTCTTTGAAAACTGTGAATTTAATACACAGCCCCAGAAAAAACTCCGTATGATCATCAGTCTGGCTTTGCATTCATTCTGGCTTCCAGAGATTTGTTTAAATTCAGACCGCAGCTCACGGAAGATCATTTGAAACATCTTTTAAAATAAAATTTAAAGCCCCAAACTCCTCCGCTGACAATAATCGCAGAGCCCACGGATTTATGGAGAACTACAAACCCATCCTCTTTCGGAGGCATTTTACGTCCCAGTGCTTTATGCTCCGGAACTGACTTTTCCCATGGCTCCCAGCACCCCATATTGCAGCACGTTAAGGACACAGTCTGGCACTGACTGGAATGTGCAAAAGTTAAAAGTGGAGGAAAGGGAAAGAATTTAGCTGTAAACTGTTAACAACTTGCACTACATTGATCATTTGAATGACACTATACCACCACCACAGAAATGCAATTATATACATGAATAAAAGCAAGCAGGCGTAACATCATCCCCCATTTCCCTCACCATGCATGCTGCTCTGCAGGTAAACACATATATTTAATGAGAACACAGGCTGAATGGGAAACTGTAATTAAGGAAAACAAACGAGGGAGACTTGGTAAAAGCTTGTGACCGCCCGACTAGCAGCAATTAGCTGTGTGAGGTGAGGAGACAGAGGTATCTATATATCTTTGTGCTGTCGTATTCTGTTAGAGTATACACATCTTTAAACTGTTTACGCAGGCTTTAAACACAGATGCTGACAAATAAAACCCTTCCTTTTTCATAGTCATTTCATGGCGTTTCTGAATTTAAATAGCACTGAACAATCAAAACTGAAGTAGTTCATACTATAAAACATGAGCATGCTGCCACTTTTGCTCCTTAAAATGTAAAACTCACCCACTTCATGATCTTTATGGATGTTAGTGGCAAAAGGCTGGGCAAAATCTCAAGCAAAGACTATAGCCCCAAATAACAATCAAGTTGCTATTCTCCCAGGATCAACAGAAAAACCCCAATCCTTTTAATGGAACTAAACTGCTTATACAGTAAACATACCCAGTAATCCAACTGCATCACTGTACTGATATGGTCCAACTGCTTGCCTGGGAGAATTCAATTCTGTAGAGATAAGACCTCCCACACTTAATCCCTACATCGACATTTATGGACAAAACAGCAGCCCTGGGTTGTCTGGCAAGTTGAGGTATTTGCATAACACCCATTACCTCATGCACTTCTCAGAACACATACCTGCCTCCTCTGCATCCCTGCTTGCTATGCAGGAAACTGGGTACAGGCAGCACTAGCCATGGTTTTTTCAAGCAAACTACCTACTACTTTTAAAGCTAGCTATGAACGAAGAGCCGAAGCGATTTTGGCAGTCTTCTGAATTATCAGTACATGGGTTAAGATCCTGTCAACACACGTGGTTCAAGTTTAAAAGCAGTGGACCACTCTCGGCTGCCTCCGTAACTGCTCCGGCAGCGTTGCGCTACACTCAACGTTCAGGCAGTTGCTTCTCCCACGCGCTCTTGCTCCTGGAGAGGAGAGTCTGATTCTGTAAATATTCATTTAGGTGCAGAAGTCTGTTCTTGCAGTGGACTTCCATCCAAAGGGCTCCAGAAACGTCTGTCCTACACATGGATTCACAACCAACAGGAACTTAATATTTTTAGTAATCTAAGCTATACGCAAACTGCGCTATCCAGGTAAAAGCTCACTTCAAAATGTACTTGTTTTTTAAGGACAAAAGAATCCCTTCTGTGTGGTTTAAGAAGATCCACCTGATTCCTAAATTCTACACATAGTATAATACTACATGTTCAGTTTCTTTTGGGGTTGAAGGGAAGGCGATAACAAGGAAAAATAATAATTTGTGCACATTCAGTTTTAGTGTGATCTGATTTTACGTAAAAATAGCATCATCTTTATGCCTAACTCTTCTTGCACTTGTTAAGTCACACAGCTGCTTGAGCAATTAATGAAAATTAAGTCTTTCCAATAGCTACATCTTGTATTTAGGTTAGCTAGAACACTCAAATATGTTACACAACCAAACTGAATCCCTTCTTCTTAATTGACATCTGGCATTACCAGCCCAGTAATTATATTTATTCATCTCCATTAAAGGACAGAGGACTGGCTGCATAGTTCAGTCTGCAGATTCTTTATTACTCCTGGTAGTACAACAAGAACAAATCAATCCTTGAATCCTTTTCTAGAGCTCTATTTAAGTCTTTAAACAGTGAAAAACACTTAGGGTGCAAAAACAGGAAAAAAAACATTTTATTTGAACAGATCTTCATTTACCCTCTTCTTGAGTCACATACAGGAGAATTGAGAAATGCATGTTGTTATTATTTTCTTAACCTAAAAGCTTTTTTGTCTGTCTTTTAAGTAAAGTACTTTGGGACTGTGTGTCCTCGATCTCAGAAGCTGAGGCTCACAGAGCAATCTACAGAGGGACCTCTGGCATTGAGCAGGTCCAACCCCTCCTACTCAAAGCAACACCAACTCTTCCTAATTTTGATCCTTCTGTCACGTCTTTGTGAGAGACTGCACGGAGCAAGCACAGTTACCTGCATGACTCACCTCTTTCCTTTTCATCCAAAGCTGAAAGGAAAGCTTCAAACTATGTCTAAAGCTGCAACAAAATGAAGTTGAAAGGCACTAAAGCAGACAGAGTCGCGGAGTTTCTTGGGCACCTGCCACTCCCCCTTATCTTTTTATGGATCAAGTCAATAAGGAAACATGTACCAAAGGTAAATCTATACAGCAGAAACAAACATAAAGGCTTTCACAAACGCATCCAGGCAATAGCAATAAACAGTCTGCATGTGCCCGAGTTACCAAATGCATTAGCCTCAGGCAACTGAGCTGCATTCCACCAAAAAGGACTCATCTATATTCCAAGAAAATGTCTTATTTCAAAGGAAATGTTTTGGTTCCCATGATGTAACGTGTCACCCGCAATGACTAATAGCAGGGATGGAGAGAAGTATACTTGTTTAATTGTAAATGAAGCACACATCAATAGCCAGCCCAAAGTTTAAAGGCTGATAATACATCTTTCAACCTGTCAGTAGGGATAATCTAGCTGTCAACCCCACTCCAACACACGGTCCACCTGTAAAAGAAGACAGAACCAGTTCTGCTTTAAAAACATTTCAAAGCTTAAGCTACAGTTTGATTACCTTTCAAAAAGACAAAAATCTGTTCAGAACTTTAAAGGGTGAAGCTGGTTTCTTAACGTATATAATATTCTGAACAAAACAGAATAAAGTATGTTCTCTAATAAGGAGATGCTTAACTAGTCCTTTTGTTTGGTTTAAACATTTCTTAAACGGTCACCTGAGCCAGAATAACCTACTGGAGACTTTCCTCTATGACACTACAAGGCATTGCAGTGGTCCCACTTCAGTGACCTGGGCTGTCAAGTCTGAGCCCCTCAAACTCATCCAGGTTAGGTAAGCAACTAGAATAAATCATTGTCAATAAAATAGTCTAATTGCAATTAATTTTTTCTAATGTCTATTCAAATTAGCAACTCATTTTAACGTGGCCAAACCCAAAAGCATGTACTTTGATTAGTTTATTCTTAAACCTTTACAGGTCAAAGAAAGTCCCACATAAACACTACGCCCACTAGAGCATGACCTTTTAAATTAACTCCAGGTCAAAAAAAAAAATAAAGGATTTACTTGTAAGATCTCCACGAATCCCCCCAAATAGTTTCATTTTCAGCAAGGAATCACTTTTTTTTTCCCCCCCCCAACAGAAACAGGGTAACTGCACATAGTGCCAAGGACAACTGTGGAGTTCTCAACAGCACTCCACGACAGGAGCACCGGATGACCCTAGAATGAAAAAATTAATGCCTCGAGTTGCTAACAGATACTTAAGCTGAATCTCACCCAAGAAAAAAAATACGTAGTTGTATACACACTGCTATTTTTGTCTGTACAACCACTGCAAAATACTGCACAGTGGGGTTTATTTAAAATACATGTTTGCTAACTCGGTGCTATACATGAAACACTGTGTACACTGAATATATGTGCTGTAGCTTCTATATAAAAGTTATGTTGGCTTCCTCCAAAATTGGATGTATATCTACCACATTTGTGTTTATATAGTGCCATGTAAAAATACAATGTTCTAGTTAAACCAGCAATTTGTCTTATTACTTTAACTACTTCATAGCATTTAGTGAAGTATTGTTCACAACAGATGAAGGGGGTATTTTCCCCCTCCCCATAAATAGATTTGGAAATTTGATCCCTCTCGAGAAGGTGAGAATTATGGACATGTGAAAAAGCAGGGAGGCAATAAAGCAAGAACTTCCATGTACTGCTTTTCAGAGGTGAGCCTTTGCACTCACACCCTCCCAACCATCCCAGAAAAACGCCATTTATACCATCCAGAGCACATGCAAGACCATCTCCATAAACAGCAGCAAAACTATGTGCTCAGACAGCGTTTATGAAATAAATTACTTTCAGGGAATTTCTTTTAAAGAATAATTGACCATCATGTATCATAACTATAGCATGCACAGACACCTGTGCCGCAAGAAATGCTCCATGACAGGAAAGATCCAGACTTGCCTGCTAGAATAAGTATGTGAATTTTAAGAACTTAAGTATTAGAATGCCATGGTACGGATCAGGGGTTTGCTTCTTTTTATGATTTTTATTATTTAGGATGGCTGCTGTTCTGAAGGGAAAAGAGATGGTTGCAAGACATGAAGCTACTGGGAAAAAACTTTCAACTGACGCAAGAAGTCTTATGCTGGAGGGCAGATAAAATATGTATAAATTCTACTGAGTTCGTTGATTTTTATTTTTTTGTCATTATCAACTCACCACATTTTGTTTGGTCTGTTTCTTTGCAAAATAAAGTGTTCTTCTGGCCCCAGTGTAACTGCTCATACTCTGCCTGTATTTCCTCACATCTCTTCTGAAGGAAGCACTGCTGCTCCAAACTACCACTTCATGTTCTCCTCCATCCAGAGGCTTCCTCCCAGCTGGATTGCTGTTCCACACGCCCACCTAATGAATAAGGTGTAAATGTTTCTAATCACCTCTTTTTTTTTCCCCCCCTCTTCTATTATTAAAAATAAAGCCTGCACACTCATGCTTGTGGATCTTCTGCCTGAATGGGAATCTGTGAGTAAGATTATGAGTTCTCAGGGATGCCAGAAAAGCCGTTTCTTGGACCCCCGTTAGTTTTTACTGCTCAACCAAGAAAATCAATTTTTCAACACAAGATAGTAATAGGCAAAACCTTGCAACAACAGCGCCTGACACAAAAAAGCTGCAGTGGTGAAGGTTTTTGCTGGGTATTACTTCCTGGCAGGGAGTGTGGGTTATTTGTGCAGCTCTGCTGCGAACGTGTGCTGAGTCCCTCCTCGTCATCCGCAACACCCCCCCCAGAAATCAGCATGGTTCATCCAGTCCAGCGAAGGAAATCAGAGACGGATTCTTCGGGCATTTCTTGTCTAGACTTACCAGAGTTCCCTCTAAGCCCTTCACAAACATTATCACCTTACCCGCGGATGGCATCGCTCGGCCCCTTCACACGCGAACTGCCATGCTCGGGAAGGGAGCTGCTCTCCTGTCCTTCAGGTCTGTTTTCTTCTCACCCAGGTCATTCTGAACCCAATCCTCATGATACCTGTGGAAGCCTGAGACCATGAACTGTTACAGAACACGATCTTCAAAATTATCTACAGGTGCTACCTGGGCTAGGATACAACATGAACTTCATCACCGCAGGCACAAGTAGGTGGGATAAGGCATCCTCTGGGTACCCGCTCATCTCGGCGACGCAGTTAGTTACAAACACACAATCTTCCCATGCAGGCCAATAGTAGTTGATGACTGTGATACCCAGAAAACATGAACTTTTACTGAATAAGATTAAACCAAAAACTTGTTTATTACTGTAGCAAAATCTTACAGCAACCACTAGGGAAAAACAGAGGTGTATTCCTTTATTTCAGCAACTTTTTTAAAGAAAGGTTTTACCTATATTGAATTTTGGGTTTGGGGCGCTTTTTTGTAAGACTGCAGAGTTATCAAATGCAATCACACATAAAGATTCACTATAAAAACAAAGTCTCAGCAAAGATTCCATCATCCTACAACTGCACAATTCAGACACGAGTCTGTATTGCAATCGGGCTGTTGTCTTGGTTGGCCATGAAGCCCAAATAGATGAAATACATAAATTGACCATCTGGGGAGAGAAAATGAAAGACAGTGATGGAAACCCCTCAGCTAAAGCTTTATCAGATCAAAGAAACGCAATCACAGCTCACACACACCCTCCCTGAAACCCGTAACAGATCTTCACTCTGGGTAAGCTCCCGCGGAAGTAAGATCCCAAAGCAAAGTTCATAGCGAGCACTGGTCAGGCAGAGATCTGAAGGACACTTTTGGGCAGTCAAACTAAAATCTGGAGCTGTTTGTGGCACAAACCTGAGTTGTAGCTCTCCAAAAGAGGAAGGGGAGAGCAGTTACAACACTAGCACCATGCTAAATCTTTGATTCCGATCTGGATGATTAATTCATGACCAGGAAACACAAGACACAAAAAAAAATACACTTCTCCAGTAATGCTCATAAACATCCACCGATCCATTTTGATCAGTGATAATACTTTGTCCCTTGGGAGCCCTTATAAGAAAGGGCTTTTGGATTTCTGTCTTACTGACTGGTATTGGATGATCCAAACCGAATCTTCTGCAGAAGATCTCCAAGGGGAGCTCCTGCTGGGCTTCCCTGATGGCACCTCCCTGGTCTCTGCCCACAGACCCTCACCCCACGTCTCAGCGAAGAGGAGTAGGTTTAATCTCCTGCTGAGTGATCTGGCAGAGTGACAAGGGTTATGTGCCAAACTATTCTTAATCCCAGCTGATCCTAATTACAGTCCTTCACTAGCTACCGGGCAAATTAAATTTTATTTTTATCAAAACATTCTCACCTCCCACTCAGACATGTTATATTGGCCATCCACAAAACACTCCAAACAATATTGTTATGAAGACAATGGAAGCATGCAAAAGAAGCTTTTTTAAAAAATGCATTTCAATTGCAGAGAAAGAAGCATCTAGCCTTATGAACACGTCCTTTGATGCCATTTACATAAAGTCATAATAATCACAGAAACACAAAATAATGAACATTTCCATAATCAACCCAGCTCATCCCTTGTCTGTCTGCACTACAGCAGTGTGGGCGAGCTGTCCTTCCTGCGAGTATTCTTGTAGCAGACGTGGGAGCACACGGTGAAGACACCTACATGTCACCAAAGGTGAGGGCTACGTGGGCACCACCGAGACAAGGGGAAACTTTTCCAAACAGGAGAAATAGCTGAGGTCATTGTAAGTACCGAATGTGCATTAGGAAGAAATAATTAGCTAAAGGTTAACCCATAACTTGTACACTTAAAAAATGTTAAAGCCTTGCTCCTACAGAACGTGTGCTACCGAGTGACATTTCAGAATATTATAGCGACATTATGTACTACATTTTTCACTTCAGAGATTAATTCCACATGTTGCCAACTTTACATCAAATAATAAATAGTACAGAGACTGCTGACCACAGAGCTGTTAAAGACCTTCCAGACAAGATATGTGAGGTTTTTTTAAGTTTTTCTGTCATGAAAGTCTTTGTACTTCTAAGAAAGCAGACGTATCCATTTTCTCTCTCACGTAAACCTGAAGTCTCGAAAACAGTAATTTCTAAAATGAATATATTCTACGTTATTCTGACAGAATCTAACTAGAGAAAAATTTAAACATATAATATCTATCATCAGTGCCTTAATATTTACAATACGTTTACTGGGGCACATCCAGCAACTATTTTTCAATGACATATGCTTGATTTATCCTTACAATGGCACTTATTATAGCATAAAAGTTGAGTTTCTTGTCTTACATCCCACTAAATCAGCATCTCCCAGAGAAAATAATCCTATATACTGCCTTTTATTGCTAGATCTTAGAAGTTATTTAACATAGTGGATATTTACCTAGCATTACACTGAGACAAACATAGATTGTGGTTTTAAATTAAGTAGCAAGGTCCTTCTGAGCAATCTAGCTATTGGAATTTTTCACTGCATGTTTTTCAAAAATCTCTACTTTTTATTTTATTACTTACAATTACAAAATATTGCCCGTATAAAATTGGACCAGCAGAAGACAGCAAATCAACTCCTCAGAGCGATGGTAAAGACATAATCCCTGTTCTGATAGTCTGTACAGAAATATCTTACAGTAAATACTAGAAACTGTACCTCACCCCCCTAAATATCACGTAGTTCTCACAATTCTCACAATGAGAATCACACCTGAGAAATCATTTCACCTAAAATTACAGCACACCCTATTACTAACAGGCTCTGCTTCTCCTGTAAACATCCACAGCCCTCAAGAGTATTTTGAAATAAATTAAAGCATACAAAATTATGAACATACCATATTAAAACATTGTGAATTTAAAATCTTTATAAAGCCTGTACTTTTTAGATCAAAAGGGATAAATATCAAAGGCACCGTGAGAACCTCCACAGTTTACGTTATGGGGCCCATTATAGGAAATGTTATTACGAAAGTCTCAATCAGTCTTGTTGACTTCACAGTCCCTTAAATTTTGTGCCCATAGTTTTGCACAAAACAAACTTAAAAGAAACATATTTTACCACAATTCCTGTTTCAAAACACAAACTTTGAAACACTTCAGCCTTAAAGCTACAGCATCCACCTGTTAGTATTTCACTGTGGCGATATCAGTGATTCTTTCACCTTTTTCTATTTCTCCCTTAGGAAACTATTTATGTTTCCTTAGACCAGGATAAAAAGACATTTGTCGCCAGGTTGTGGATAAAAGCATGTGCAAATACCAATGTATTTATATACTCAACAAATGTAGTATTTGCAAAAGGGACCACTGCAGCCGAGCACTCAATATATAGCTAACAAACAAGATTTCTTTTAAAATCTTATTTTAAATCAAATTCATCCAAGATGTACCCAGACAGGGCCTAAAATGAAAGGTACTGTGAAGTTATTAATCCCAAATCATCCACCTTCTCAGCACTGCAACGCCGTGATGATCATTGTGTTTTAATGGATGAAACAGTTCTCCAGAAGGCAGTTATGGAAATCTGTAGGTAGAGACTTCTCAAAAGGGAAGGTAATTATTTTGGGAAGGAGAGCTACTTTAAAAAAAACAAAAAAAAACAAAAAATGCATTTCTTCTACATACTGTATAAATTATGGTTTTTGCAAGAGCACGCAGCTCTGAGCCTTGGTCTACGTGAGTTTAAGAACACAAATAACATTCCATGATTGCACAGCTGAAAACACATCTAGGATCTATTCCTGAACAGAAAAACTTTTATTTTTCAGTAGTAACTGCAGGCTTGTTTGTAAATTTACTTAATTTAAGTCTGTTTCCCTTTCTTCCATCCCAATACAGCTGCCCAACAACCAGTCCAAATCATTGTATTTTGCTTAATTTCTATTCAATAGAAATAACTTAATTGCAGTTAGCTCTTCATCTGCAATTTTGCAGCACTAATATATACCAGCCATTTTGTTTTCAGCATGTAACACCAAGAAACAGCTGTCTCCAGCCTACTTCTCTATTAACATATCAGATAACCTAGAAAACTTAGCTAAGAAGCAGAATGCAGCAGTAACAGCTGATTTTTATCACGGGAAATATACCTGTACAGATAGGACCATTACCTGATTTTTCTGATTCACTATTGCTGGCTCTGATTCAGCAAGCTGATTTCTCTTTCCTTATTAAATCACCATCACTAACATACCTATGCTATTTCCACATTTCCTGAGAAGTTAACAATTAAAAAGAGGGCTGAAATACTGTGGTTTCAAAGAGAATAAACCACTCGCACTGTACAGCTAGTATTTTTTGTATTTTCAATTAAAGGAAAAAGGGCCCTCATTTGATCGAGTCATTACAGCTGTATTTCACTGGACCTTCTAACCATGAATACTAAAGATGTAAAGGCTAACAGGCACTACTCTCCCCTTTTCAAGGGTGTCCACAACAGGGAGCAGCCAGAGAACAATTCATCACCTGTTTTGACTGCAACACCCTGCTGTCCAAATGCCAATTACCAAGTGTTCTCGTAGGAAGTGTCACCGAAGTACAAAATGACAAATTTCTAAAGCCAAATTTAAATACTTTTGAGACTAATGGTGAAAACTGTTTTCCAGAGCCTCGGTCTTTGCTGCAAGGCTTTTCATCAGCCCACGCTTAAAAAAATCTCAAGGAGTTGTGATCGCTTCACACTTAATAGACTAACTTGAAACTTTCTTCTTTTTTTTTTTTTTCTGGAAGATTTCAAGCCATTTATCTTTGCTTTGCCCATATAACCCAGAAAACACGTCGGTATAATCTGGTCCTGCAGAGCATGCTAGGGTTGTGCAGCGATACCATCAAGGACTGAGATGAAAATTTTCAGGATACCTTCAGATAAGAAGAAACCAGGAGATGTAACAGTCTGAAGGAGATGTCTAACTGAAACTATTATTACTATAAACTTCATTTTAGTCCTTAAATAAAACAGAACTAGTCAATTTATAGCCTTGCTGTTACCATTCCTTCACAGTGCTGTGAGAGAACACAGATAAACTCATTACTGCTGTACTTTGTAACGGAGATAATTCACCTTTTGTTTCATCTGCAAGTCTCAGTTATAAAACAACCATGAAATGGCTGAGAATAAGGGAAAGCAGATATCTAACAAACTATAGAATATACCTTCGGAGGTACTCTTGCTACTACTCTACACTATTTTTAGCACCTATAGATCTGCTGCATCATTCTAATCTTAAACCAGCTACTATTAAGGGGCATCTGAAAAATATGATGATTTATGCAGAGAGGAGGCAAGGATGTCTTTCTTTTTCTATTTAATTGAACCAAGAAATATGCACTATAAAGCATTATTAAATTCAGACACAGGGCTTTCTTCCTTGAACACTGCCATAAATAAGGGGTGGGGAACAGGTATGCATGATAAATGAACCAAACAGGACAAAACTGAATGAATAAATAGATGATTATACTCCAGTAATAACAGAATCACGGCAGGGTTTGGGTTGGAAGGGACCTTAAAGATCATCAAGTTCCACCCCCAGCCGCCACGGGCAGGGACACCTTTCACTAGAGCAGGGTGCTCAAAGCCCCGTCCAACCTGGCCTTGAACCCTGCCAGGGAGGGGGCACCCCTCTATGTGAGTAAAAATATTGAAACATGTAATCATCCATTTATAAATAAAACAAACTCCTTAAATACAGTATTAAAACTGTCTGGCCAAGCATTAGGCAGACTTAAAAGTCAACATTTTCATCACAAAAAACCCTTCTATTTATTCAAGTTCATGAACACACACGACATTAACCCCTCTGCCGTCCTTCCCTCTCTGGCATCAAGGTTTAACAGCCTGAATAGAAGAGCACTTTCACAATAAACACATATTTCCCGGTAGATATTGCATTTTTGTATCTTTTAAGATGATAAACCATCTCATCAGAAACCTAAAACGTTTACAAGTCAAATCCAGCAATTCCTCTTCCCTGAAGACAGCGAACTCCGTGTTGAAGTGACAGCTATGTACACCGGGACTGCACTAGCGACACACTTCAGCCCGTGAGGGAAATCCCAGCTGTACCAGGGAATTCAGCCCCTTCTCCGTACCCCCTCAGCTCAGTGCACCCCATGACCACAGCTCGTGAACCAGCACTATATTAGTCCAAGCATCCCACATACCAAACCCTCTTTGAAATCTGTGTATTCATAAAATAAACAGCTCTCACTAGTAACGACACAGTATAAGAACAGATCTACCAAGGAGGTAGAACAGAACTTCTGCTTGTTGTTTCACAGCAACATTATTGCTACCACTGCTTACTGATCTAAATAATGCAAAGTTAAAAATATATACGTACATAACTGCTTCATAAGACCAAAAGTCAGCTTTATCTAAACCTTCCTATCTCTGTGTCCTTGGGATCCTCATGACCCCCAGCCCCCTACTTCCTTCCTCCGTGTGCAACGGGATATTTTTGTAAGCATTTTATTTGAAAAAGAAAGGCAGTAATAATTTAAAGCCTTGTTATTCACAACGCAAACTAAACAGTGTGCTATGCTTATCAATAACGTATGAAGTGTTCACTCCCATGATTTTCCACATCTCAGCTGAGACTCCCTTGTTAATACTCTCTGGCATTATTATACACACAAAAGCAAATTAACAAACAAAAAAAGGTGGAGAAGAGGAGGAGGAAGAAAGGATGAAAAGACATGCAGGGTGTGTTTCATTTTAAAAAGGGTGGAAAAAAAACCCCAACTTATATTTGATTACCATAACTAATAATTTAAAGGATAACTCTCTTCTACATGCAAATCAACATTTCCACAAGACATTCTGTAAACATTTAAGCACAAGAGGCACGCACATTTTCATGTACTTTCACACTCACAAGAAGACCACGTAGCTTTTGAAAATTTTAAACATCTGTGCTCTGACACCTATAACCGCATCCTGAAGCAAGCAGGGAAACAAAAGATCCCCTAAGCAGTACTAACCTCTTAAGCTTTCCTCATCATTTCCTCCCTCGCTCAGCAAAGCAAACCCACCTCTGAATTCTGCTGAAGGTTATTCCTTTCTGAACTCAAAACCTCCCGCACCATCGTGACCGTCAGAGCGGCAGATGCCGGATGCGGTGCCCCGGGTGCTGCCGCCAGCCCGCAGCCGCCGCCAGGACCTGGTCCCTCCTCGAGCTCTGCGCTCGCTTTCCCTTGATGCCTCGCTTGGGCAGAACAGCAGGCAGCTGCCTGCCCGAGCTCTACGTGCCACCTTCCTATCCCTGTGTCCGCAGCCACCTGCAATTTCTTAAATTAACAACATGGAAAATGACTTTAAAAAAAAAAAAAAAAAAAAGCAAAGCTAGTAAAGCTTGCCATACAAAATTCAGGCAGATTATTACATGGTTTACTTTTTGTGCTCTGCTTTAGCCATTAAATTATTTAAAATGTAAGCTGTAATTTTTCATGTTTTATAATGGAAAAGAGATGCAAACTCACTCAATGTAAAAACGTAAGTAAAACTTTAATCAGCGAATAGCGCATTTGGTATTTTCACGTTGTTAGATTTCCTACAGAGCAAGCCATCTGTTTTGGGGCAAAACCATCATTGTTTGCAATATGGAAACATTCTAATTAATGGAGTAAAAATAGCAATTTGGCTTAAGAGGCTTTGGCAATTCATAAAAATACTTAAGTCCATCCATTTATCATGGAAGTTCATCTCATCAAGGAAGGTCATTTGAGCAGAGTATGACTTATGGCTGTTTTGTTTATTGAGGGAGCTGCAACAAGGATCCAGTGAAGCATCATCCAGCAAGTGTCTGTGCTGCTAAAAGGCCTCAGCACCTTTCAAAAAGTTGCCCCCCCCCTTTTTATGGCAGACTTCATCTCCTTAGGAGCACAGAATGGACACTTCCTCAAACTGTGTATGATAGAGCACACACTTCATAAATGTACCTCGAAACGTAAAGGTATATTGTGTGCTTCTTAGATATCCTAGATTAACTACCCATATTGCTTATCATTTATGAAGAACCACAAAAAAAATCCAACCCACACAGCTAGGGGCCACAGGCTACTAAGAGCAACTGCAGAATTAAAAACTAACTCCTTTCCTGTGCAAGAATGTTTGTGTTTATTTTTATTACTGCAGTGCTTGGAAGCCTGAATTGAAATTAGGGTCCTACTGTGTTGGCAGCTTGTACAAAAACACAGTAAGAAAAAGCCCTTGTCATAATAAATTTATTAGCTTAAGTCCTACTCCTGCAAGATACACTGTCAGCATTACTTCCCATGAATTTCAGACAGAAGGATAAGTGGGGTTTTTTCTGGGATGTACAGGTACACACACTTCTTAAGAAATCATACAAATCATTTGGGTTATTTTGGAGCAGAATGAAACCTAAATAAGTTTAGGCATCAGTGACACAGATCTGTACCTTCATCATCTCAAACCTTTTATTTGTCACTGGAAAGAAACTGCTACATCTGATCTGGGATACAATTCATCTCACCTATTTCATATGGGAAAAGTGGCATCCTTGTTTCTCTCTATTGATAACTATTTTGCCTGGAGTTACCTATACTGCATAAAGTGTATGTTCATCACAAACCATACCCTTTGCTTTTTTTCTTTTCCGCACTGTGGGAAGATGCCTGTATGACAAGATGAATACCTGAAGTAGAAAAAAAAACTTTGCTGCTAATAATATTTGGAAATTACACAGCGTATTTTATTAATTAATTTTTGAAACATCAGACCTATGTAGTTAAAATACAGATGGTGATTATACAGCTGGATGCAGAAAGTGAGGCATACAGGAGCTTCCCATGTCACGTTACAGAAAAATAATGGCAGTATTTTTTAATGATTACTGCCATCAACAAGCCCATAGGTTTCTGCAAACAAGGATATCGATGTTATCCCTGGGTGCCTCCTGCTCAGAGATCCTCTCCAAACCAAGCAGCGGGCACATCTGTCTGCTTCCCTCAGCTGAAGAATTCACAACAGAATGCAGAGTTTAGCCTTCAGTTACTAATTTCCTACTAAAAATGTTTCCAAGTTATAAAAATCTCTGGTCTCCATACTTCTGGAACACTGAGCAGCACTTCCAGCAGCTGTACTGGCCTCCTGTGGTGCCTGGAGCTGTCTCGCCCCTCCGGGTCCCAGCTCGCCCAGCTCTCAGGAGGCACCAGCCCTCGGCCTCGGGAGCTGCCACTGCTCTCGCCTCAGCTCAGCAAAGGTGCCCGGTCTCTCTGGAGCAGAGCCTGGTCTTTTAGGGGTTATATTTGTAACAGCGATCACTTGATGCTGAAATTTAAGAGCTGGCCTCTGGTTGAACTCAGTGACTTAGGGACCTGCTATGAGAGTGTGAGATGGTGCACGGCACTCATTTGATGCCCATCTGCTAATCAGCTTTTGCTCATTAGAAGCATGGTTACTTACGTCAACATCTACCTGACATAGGTTCTTCACACCAACGCTATTCGGTAGAATTCTTTGTCCACTATTACACACAAATCTCCGCATGAACGACAAAAGCAATTTTCTTCTCCCTTTACAGCACCTTTTCTGCTGAGACATCTCCTCTCCCATCACTCAGGTTCTCACCAGCTGTTTATCACCACCCAACAGAGGTCCTTCCTTTTTCGAAGCTCTCATTTCCTTTTAACTCCGCATTATGTATCGCCCCTTTGGTTTCAAGGTAAAAGGTCACAGATAGCACTAAAGAGGACGAAACAAAGTTATCCTGACCTTTTTCAGATTGCAAAATAATTCGTGGAGTTCTGGTACCTTTTGCACCAATTCAGTGTAATAATTAGTCCAAGGTGAGAGCTAACAGGGGGGCAGACACTCACTTTGCCCACAAGTTATCACAAAGCTGTTACGGAGCTGTTTACTGAAGTGGGTATCAGCCTTCCTACCCCTTGTGTTACCCCCCATTTAAAACAAATTGTATCTAGGTATTGTACAGAAGTTTAGTACTATACAATTAAGTTTTAATCACCACTCAACTCAATTATCTGCTTTGTGGGTTAATCACTGTGCTGTCCCACCACACATCTCAGCTACAGCTCAACACTACAAATTTTATGACCAGGTTTCACCGTAACTGCTGTTTAAAACTACCTCAAGTCTAGAAAAACAACACTGAAAACTTCCAGAGAAACATTTTAAACAAATTCTCAGTGACTAATCTTAAGTACCTTTTTATTATCCACATTCTTCCTTTTTATAGATTACTGTAAACAACAGAAAGGTGACAACAGAGCACTTAAAATAGCATCAGACTCTTGTGCATCCTCTTCACACTTAGGAATCTCCTTCAATGCATGTTTTAAAGATCCTTTCCCCTCCTCCCATCCGCAAGACAGCCACGGATCGCTACTCGCTGTGCTACGAGTAAACTCGGGGACCTCTTGGTGACCACCTCAGCGAACTCCGGGTCTGGTGTGTGGCACTGTCACCCCAGGAGCACAGAAACCCACGCCTCTCGCTCAAGCCTACACATCCAACTCAGAAAGCAAGCTTAATCTTAACCCCTCCTTTAAAAGTCTGTAATATAAGTTTGTATACATAATTTTTAACTTGAAACATTTATTTTCAAAATTCAACAGGGAGCTAGATAGCTGAGTTAAGATTTTTACATGTAAGGCAGATTTACAGAGATTCAATTACTACTTAAAAATAATCATTAATTATCGGACTCCTCATATACTCAATTATTAAGCACATCGCACACTGGCAGCTCAGGAACTTTCTCAAATCTCACTTTTATGGTGGTTATCTACCTTCTCTTTCATCAGTTTTGCTGAGCAGAACTCCCCAAACTATGGGCTATAGATTTGCCCAACGGTTGCAGAGGTCTGGGGCACTGTACAAACAAAGAAGCAGCGTCATCTTAGTTAGCCTGAACTTTATTTACACTCCATTAAATTACTGTAAAAGTCACCTTCCATATTTTATGAACATTCCCAGTATCACTGATGCACAGAAGCAACTGCTGCAATTTTAACATCAGTATTACATGACATGAAATAAAAAGGGTCTTTGAGTACGACCATGCTGGCAGCAAACCACTCTTGGCAAAGGTTTCTTGGCTTCACTCCTGTCTTACAGCTCACATGGGTATCTGAAAATCACAACGTTTTCTGGAAGGTACAGGTTAAATTAGGAGATGGCATTTTGAATTTATTTTCAGAGAGGATGTTTGGATAATTGATATCATCTGTGTCATGGAAATGGATCATTTTTATGGGTTTACCTCTTTGTTGCCATTATTTTACATATATTTTTACATTACTGCCCAACCAAAGCCAAGTACCACAGCACAAAGCACTCGCTGATTAGAAAAACACTTCCAGCCCAGAAAACTGCTCATGTGACTGAGCATTTATAGTACAAATAGAACACATGATGAGCACAAACAAATGTGTAACACAATGAAATATTACTGACTTTGAATGGTGGAAAACGCATTGGAAATTTAAAATTAGTTTTAACTTCAACTCAGAATACTGATAATTCATTAAATTCATTTAAAATGTTAAGGCTGGAGGAGGACTCTGCAATGTTACTTTAACTCTAAGGTGGTTGTAACTTCACAAATATGCTAAGAGTATATGAACAAGGAATCCACACTAGTGAGATCATAAGGAGAAGAGAAGGCAGCAGCAAAGTAAAAAGTAACTTTTATGTCAAGCATGTACTGGTGGCTTGACAATTATGAATTTTTTTGTTCACATCTAACGTGAAATTCATATGCACATCAATAGAAGGACAAGTTAATGTAGGTCTACAGTCGCCTTAATTACAATCACCACATGGAACTGCTTGCAAACCTGTAAAGTTCAAAAATCGGATTTATTCAGATACCTCCAGTTCAGAAATAACAGGGAGCCATTCTCCTGTTATAAAGACACTCATCTCTAGGATTCAGCCAACAGACTTCAGAGGATACTCCCCAACTCACCTGCAAATAGGGGGGAAGTAAAGCATCAGCACAAAGAAACTGTGCTCTGTGAAGACGTTCTGTAATCCTTGATCAAATCCGCAGCCAAGATCTAGGGACATCTTTGACAGTACACAGTATTTACTCAAGGGAGCTTATCCGCACTCACTGAAAGGGGCTTTTACAATTAAGGAAGTAAAAGGCAGGAGCTCTTTCACAATGTTCTCTCCGTGCTACACTGGCCAAGACTAATGGCCAAGCCATCCTCTCCGTTGTCAGCGCTCTTTTATCCGCAGCACATGGCAAAGGCAGCGCTGCCAGCAGCAGCACAAGCCAGAAGGATACCTTACACATAGCCAAGGCGAATCTACCAGTCTCCTTTCTCCCTGGCTTCTCCCCTCCAGAGCCCGAAAGACCTCTTCCTTTCACAGGAGATTAATCGGGCTCCCTGGCCCTGAGCTGCTGCGCTATTCACTCTCTCTGCTGGAGAAGCTGGAGCAAGGCCAGCCGCCTGGATTTCTTTCATGCACAGTGTCCTAAAGAGACACATTTGGAAAAAGCACCCCCTGATAAATCATTACTGTTGCCAAGTATAGTTACAAAATACTAACAGACTTTCTGTCTTGAGAAGAAAGAAAAAACCCAAAGTTGATATTAACCTCTTGTGCACCACGAGGCCTGAGAACCTGCCTTCAGAAAACCGAGAAAACCCTGTAACAAGTATATTATGACATGAATGCATTGAATGGGCATAAATCAGAAAAAATCACAGAATCACAGAATCAACTAGGTTGGAAAGGACCTTGAAGATCATCTAGTCCAACCATTAACCTAGCATTGCCAGTTCCCATCTACACCAGATCTCTCAGCGCTATATCGACCCTACTCTTAAACACCTCCAGGGATGGGGACTCCACCATCTCCCTGGGCAGCCCATTCCACTGCCTAATAACCCGTTCTGTAAAGAAATACTTCCTGACATCTAGTCTAAACCTTCCCTGGCACAACTTGAGGCCATTCCCTCTTGTCCTATCACTTGTTACTTGGTTAAAGAGACTCATCCCCCCTCTCTGCACCCTCCTTTCAGGTAGTTGTAGAGGGCGATGAGGTCTCCCCTCAGCCTCCTCTTCTCCAAACTAAACAACCCCAGTTCCCTCAGCCGCTCCTCATACGACCTGTGCTCCAGACCCTTCACCAGCTTCGTTGCCCTTCTTTGGACACACTCGAGTAATTCAATGGCCTTTTTGGAGTGAGGGGCCCAAAACTGAACACAAAATGCGGCTCCTCACCGGCGCTTCCTGCGCGTTGCAGGCGGCAGCGCTACTGCTGCTCGCCGCCGGCTCCCGAAATGAAGAGAAAAAAAAGATGCTTCTTTAATTTTCCAGAATACACTTTTCCTTTTTTGTTATCCTAACGAATTTGAAAGGAACTAGGTAGAAGACCAGATTTCAAAATAATCTGATCTAGTCACTTAAAAATACAGCTAATCACACAACAGCATTTTCAGAAGTGTCTGAGAAGCCTACGTCCTCCTCTTCATTCAATATTTAAGAACATCTGGAAAATCTGTCAAAAGTGAAGTTATAAATACTTTTTTTAAAGTGGCCCATGTCCAAAGAATTTATTTATCCCAATTAAAAACTGTATCAATTTGTTTAGTAAAATGAAAATTACTTTCAGTTTAAGCTTGTCACACTGTGAATAAAAGACATCCCTCTTTTGCTAAAATACGGGTTTATAAAATATAGAATCAATAAGCCTAAAGCCAGTACACGATACCTTTCCACAACTATCCCACTAGAAGTGCTACGACATGCCGTGTGGGAAATATTTCTCTTAAGAACACAGGAAGAAAATTACAAAAACTGACTTGAATTAATAAGCAAATTATTATGACAATGCCGGCTTCGCTGTCATTATGTACTTACAAAGTAGCCTCTGTTTTATGTGATTTTTGTCTCACTGTGCCCTAATTTTATGGAAGTGCTTTCAGGTGCAGCTCCTGCCACCCCCCGTCCCAGCCTCTCCCAAGCGCGCTGCTGGACGGGTAGGAACAAACAGTACGTCCTCCCCTGAGCTGCTTCAGAAAATAAAGGAAGAAGTTTTATTTTCACGACATCACATCTATTTTAAAGTGATGATCTTCTCTCTGGAGTGTGTCAAGAACAGAGGTAAACTTTGTTGGTTGCATGAAGAACAACCAGCAGAGGCAAATGTCTCCATTTAAGAGCGAGGATGTGTCTCTGGCATAGGCAGTGAGCAAAAGTTCTTGCTTTGTTTAATTGTCAATAAAGAGAAGATAAAGAATAGCTGGACATTCAGTTTATAAACTGTTAGTGGGCTTTTATCTTGCAGGTCAGCTTTCAGGGCACCATCTCCCAGCTAAGGATCATTTCATCAGTCATTTGGATCAGCAGACAATACTAAAAGGCAGCTGTGATGTTTAGACACAAAATTCAAATTTTTCTTACATTTTAGAACTTTGATCTACTGAACTCTTTCTAGATGTCTATTTAATACCACAACATTGTTGTAAACTTTCAAACAAGTTTTGTTCATGTAAATACACTAATTAAAATTACAGACGCAGTTTTGAATTTGAATTTCTAAACAAAAAAAAAATAAAAATGCAGAGACACCACCAAGAATGCTTTCCATAGCTTTTTATTCCTTTTAATAAAACAATGGTGGCAACTCAGTGATCAGAATGAGATATTCCACTGTGAACAACTTCAAGGAATACTTAAAAAAAAGTGTAAGTGGATGATTCAATTGTTTAAATCAGACAAGAACAATACGACAAATAATTTAAATGCACTATTAATTCTTGTGGTATCAGTGAAAAAGTGGTTTAATATAAATTAAAAGCAGACTACTTTGTATTAAGTATAAAAGTAAATTCATATATTAATACTTCACTTGAAATTGTAACAAAAGAAAATTAAAATATAAATTAAATGCCTCTTTAAATCAGTATATTGCAATCATGAGATAATCCAGAATCTTAATTTCTTACTGTAAGAATGGGCCAAAGGTCCAGTTCATCAGATTATTTTTTGTCTACCAGCAATTGGTAACAGAGGTCTCAGGGGTTGGTGGCTGATGACCATTGTGAAGTATAACAAATAGTTTCATGCACCACTTTATCATAACTCACCTAACAGAAGATGCTGATTTTCAAACCTGCTTAAAATGACCCAAATCACCACCTGCTAAGATGTAGATACCTTTCCCAAGCTTCTTCTAAAATCATGTCCCCTAACTTGCTAAGATTTTTTTTTTTGGGGGGGGGGGGGGGTTTGTATGTTAGGAGACTATGGGTTGGTTTGTCTACAAATCACATCCTCAAAAAGAAAATGACATAAAAGGAAAAATAAATCCTTCCACATCAGAAAGATCTTGCAGCAAAAAAGTTCCACAATTCCCTCAAATAGGTCATTTAAAAATGGAAGCTTTAGCAAAAATTATCCATGAGTTTTCTAAAAATATATCCGATATTAAAAAAAGTCCTTATACAAATGTTGAGAGAGTAAAAGTTTCTGTGCATGTAATAGAAACTTCTAAAGAGATGACAGCTTGAAAAATCAATCCTCTTATAAAGATTAATTTTTCCATTAAAGATATTAGTAAGTACTAGATACTTACTATTCCTTAAGGAGAAAAGAAACAAGGAAGAGCAAGTGCAACTCCAACGAAGAGAAGGTAATAATGACACTACATTGATTCACCAACACCTACTACAGGTACTTTAATGCATCAAAGAGATGCTTATATGAAGGAAGTTAAACATACATCTTCCCAAAACCAGTAACTTCACATACATAGTGCTGAACTGGAAGCTGCAAAAGCCACATTTAAAAAGCCACCCTGGAAAAGCCATATAAAAACCCTGGAGGCTGGGAAGAGGATGCAGGAGAAAGGAGCCTTCACGGAATCAACAAATCACTACAGATCAGGAGGTTTTATATAAGCTGGGTAATATTTAGTGCACAAAATTCCCTCAAAAATAAAAATATGAATCATACCTTGAATAGAATTCTAGGATGAAGCGATACGGTTTCAACATCTGTCAGTGTCATAAAGAAATGCCAGAATCTGTATCAACACTTCCCATGGATAAGTCACAGTGAATATAAATAATATTTATCTTTAGGAACTGGGAAAAAAGTGATATGGAAAAATCCCACATCTTTGGTGGAAATTTAAGTAAAGGCACGCTTAGACTAATAAGGATTAGTAATACTGAGGAGAGAACGATGAAAATGGATCTGATTAACAGACACGTAAGGCCAGAGGGGTCAGCTCTGCAGCCAGCACTGAAGACAAACCCTTGAGTGTTGTGTCCAGTTTTGGGCACCTCAATACGAGAGAGATCTCGAGGGGCTGGAGCAAGTGCAGAGGAGGGCAACGAGCTGGGGAAGGGCCTGGAGAATAAATCCTGTGAGGAGAGATTGAAGGAGCTGGGACTGTTCAGTGTGAGGAGGAGAAGGCTGAGGGGAGACCTCATCACTCTACAGCTCCCTGAAAGGACGTTGTGGAGAGGTTGGTGCTGGTCTCTTCTCACAGGGGATTAGTGACAGAACAAGAGGGAACGGCTTTAAACTGCAACAGGGGAGGTTCAGACTGGACATGAGGAAAAAATGTTTCCCAGAAAGAGTGGTCAGAGAGTGGAATAGGCTGCCCAGGGAGGGGGTGGAGTCCCCATCCCTGGGTGTGTTTAAGGGTCGTTTGGATGAGCTGTGGGGGGATGTGGGGTAGGGGAGAACTTTGTAGAGTCGGGCTGAGGGTTGGACTCGATGATCCGGAGGGTCTTTTCCAACCTGAATGATTCTGTGATTCTAAAACACACCCACCATGGACCAGAACAGGCACAGTTTGCCCTCTAGCCATGCTCCAAAGAGCTAAAGGACAGCGGGGATCCAGCAACTGGGTAGGCACACAGAAAAGCAGCGGTGGTTCAAGTGAAGTGGCTCAGTCACCTTTCTAACAGGCCAGCGTGGGCAACACAAGCAGCGTTGGCCTGGCCCCAGGGACACTCACTGCTCCGTGCCCACCTCCTGCAGCCTCTCACAACATGACCTCCGCACCAAGCTGACCCTGCCTGGACACCGGGCACCCACCAAAGCCGCTCTCTCACTCCCCTCCTCGGCTGGACACGGGGGAGAAGATACAACAAAGGGCTTGTGGGTTGAGGTAAGGACAAGGAGAGATCACTCAGCAACTGCTGTCATGGGCAAAACAGACTTGACTTGGGGATATTAGTTTATTACCCACCAAATCAGAGTAGGGTAAGGAGAAATAAAACCAAATTTTAAAATACCTTCCCCTCATCCTTCCCTTCTTCCCCAGCTTAACTTTACTCCCAATTTTCTCTACCTCCTCCCCCTGAGCAGTGCAGGGGGACGGAGAATAGGGGTTGTGGTCAGTTCACCACATGCTGTTCCTGCTGCTCCTTCCTCCTCAGGGGGAGGACTCCTCACACTCTTCCCCTCCTCCGGCGTGGGGCCCTCCCTGGGTGCGGGTGGGCATCTGCTCCCCCGGGGAGGTCCCTGGGTGCAGGACACAGCTGCCTCACCATGGGCTGCCCCACGGCTGCAGGGGAATCTGCTCCAGCGTGGGCAGCACCTCCTCCCCTCCTTCTGCACTGACCTTGGTGGCTGCAGAGTTGTTTCTCTCACACAGTCTCACTCCTCTCTCTGGCTGAAGTTGCTGTTTGTTGGGTTTTTTTCCCCTTAAATACGTTATCCCAGAGGCACTACCGCCGTCCCTGATGGACTTGGCCTTGGCCAGCGGCGGGTCCGTCTTGGAGCCGCTGGCATTGGCTCCATTGAACATGGGGGAAGCTTCTGGCAGCTTCTCACAGGAGCCGCCCCCGTAGCCCCCCCCCCCCCCCCCGTTACCAAAACCTTGCCACACAAACCCAATATACCTTTCATTTATCAAATAAATAAATAATTCATGAAGAAGGCTTTGTTTCATTTTGTTCAAGAATATTCCTACCACGCTGTAAGAGAGAGCACTTCCAGCTGGTAAAGAAGTATATGACATCCAAAAAATGGTTTGCACATGGAGCACAGAATCAGCATGCAGTCTCTAATCATGTTTCATGAGGCTCCTGCCTTCTTGCAACAGGTTATGAAACTGCAGATTGTTTCTTAAGTGTGATTAAACACATAAATAAATAAGTAATCGGCAGTACTCTGAAGTCCCAGAAACCTCCTCACGACCATCTGACATACCTGGGCTAAAGCTGCTTCAACTCCTGTCACAACAGCAGCTCTTCAAGGTTAGCATTTCAGATCCTATCACGCTAAAGCCACCTTGGGACGTAACTTCAGCTTGCCTTATAGCCAAAGAGCACATTAATCTCTCCACTCAAAGCTGTCTCTGACATACAGAGGTATTCTAATGCTTCTTTCAGAGCAATAACTACAGCTTCTCCTGACTGTCATCACACCTCATCCATCTTTTTCTATATTCTTTGGTGCTTACTTTATAACTCGATAGTTGAAAAATCAAACATATTGAAAATGAAATTTAATAAAGTAACAACCTAATAATACCTTCTGCCATCCTGTTACAGACTCATCTTGACTTTTATCACCACATTTAGAAGCTTAAACACAAAATGAAATTATGAGACAAGAGGCTTATTTTGCATTCTGATACTTTACAATAGAACTGGGAATACAGACTCCCTCTATCCCACACAGCCGTTAATATTTCCTCCTTCCACAGTATTTTATAATATTCAAAGGATACCTAGAAGAACCTTCTTCCCTCTCCTCAAACATATATAAAAAGCATGACTTTTGCATTGTAGCATCAGTGCCACATGCTCTGTCACTCGAAGTTTCTACTTTATATTCTTTGTATTGCCTATATGGCATAAAAAATATATATATATAGTTGCTAAAAGAATATTCTCTTGTGGTCTCATTGAACCTATTCCTACAAGTTAATCAGAGAAAAGACACTGAAGTATAAGCCCTTCACAAATCTCTTGATAATGCAGACTCAAAAAAAAGCTAAATTTAGTACTAAAAGTTGTGAAAAGCCACCTTGAAAGAACATTTTGCAAAGAGCTGAATTCATTCCTAAGAGATGAATTCAACTCACCTGCCCCCGTGAGTCACAGGCTCCTGCTGTAGTACTGCACACTCGCACGTTACACAATGAGTAAGAGATCCACCCAGTTCATCTATCGATGTCACTTACTGCTTGGAAAATTGAACTGAAATTGTGCTAAGTCACATGATGTGAAAATTCACCAGCTAATTAGTAAAGGAAATTACCTATGGTTTTCTATGATTGATGTTGATTAATTTGAAATCCTTGCAGGCAGAATTTCACTGCAAACAGAAATTACAGTTTCAACGTTCAGAAAGAACAAAATACAAAGCCTGATATTTAGCTTGAACTTTTTGCCATTTTAATTATTTTTCCTGTACATGATGATGTTTGCTTATTTCTGTGACACATCACATTCTGATTACAAGAAAATACACATTATATATTCAACACACTGAGGTAAAATGACAAAAATCAACATGCAAGTGTTGAATATTTCTAAAATAATTTCTTTACTTAGAAACATTCAATACTCAATAAGCTTCCAGAACTGTGAGTAACATTACTTTTAGTTTGCTTGTATACAGACCAGAAATACATTTTTACAGATTATTTGTTTTGTTTAAATTGTTCTTTAAGTTAAGGAATCCAAGTTTGTTGCTTGCCTGAGAACTGGAGCTCAACTTGTTCCAGTAGAGAAAGCCAAAGATCAGTCATTAGACATTCCTGATTACACAGATTAAATAGTTGAATCCACAGATATAAACCTTTGTCCTTAATGGACTTGTTTGCATTTTTAAACCATTATAGATAGGGTAATTATTAAGGTTTCCTCAGACATCCTGGAAAGGACATTCCACTTTCCCAACAGTTTGGCTTCACAAATACCTCAAATTGATTGTATTTTCTTTTGACACAAGTGTACATACTCTTTTTGAATTGTGTATGATAAAACCTTTTTCTTTGAGGAGTAAGAGAAAGCAAGGTCATTTGACACGGAAAAATGTAACTTTATCTCCTTTGCATATCAGCATGGTGCACTTCAGCACAGCTGTTGGTACATAATTTGTCAGAAAACTTCTACTCCCTCTACTGGCTCTGTGACAGTAAGGCAGCTGTAGGTGGCTATTACATACCCCCTCATCTGTGTAAATAACACCACCAAATCCCAGATGTATCCAGAATGACACAGCATATATGTATTTTATTGTCCCCCTTACACACCTGTGTTGCTACAGTCTGACTATAAAAGTGTACTGATATTTCTTTCCTTAGTCCAAAAAATTCTGCTAATTTATTAATAAAATTGATGCTTCTGATTCGCTTAGCACCTATGCAACAGCACATTTTAAAGCTCATGTTGACTCACCTAATATGCAGTAAGAAGATTTTGAAAAAAATCAATAACCACTGTGAGCTCTTTTTCAGTACTTGTCATCAAAATAGCGAAGTGGTGTACAAAAACAGACTGTGCATTTGCAAGGGTAAGGGATGAGGTATTATCCCCATTTTACAAATATAAATCTAAGGCACACTGATTACAGACAGTATTTCACCCAATTTTTGGCACTCAACTTCAATCAGAGGCAGTATTTGAGAGCACTGACCATTCTTTGCTCCTTCGTACATTCAGGGATTGCTTTCTCTTTTTCTTTACCTGCCAACACGCTTCTACTTCTGTGCACGCTACAACTAAATACCTAAATACCTGTCAGGAGAAGGTCTGGAACCCTGGTACCACCCTCCTCATGAGCACCCAGCCAAAGACCACAGTATTATCCTTTATCTATCCCCTGCACGCAGGGTTAGTCCGTCCCACGAGCACGACTTTGCATTTGTCCTTGTTGAACTCCGTAAGGTTCCTCCAGCCCATCGAGATCCTTCGGACTGGCAGCCCCTGACCCCCAACGATCAGCTACTGTCTCCAGGACAGTGCTGCCCACAGACTTGGTGAGGATGCTCTCCACCCCTGGTCCAGGCTGTCCCTAAAGCTGGCACCAGATACTACTGGCACTAGTATCAACCCCTGAGGAATGCTCCTCATAACCGGCCACCAGTTACAGCTCTGAACTTTTGGTCACCCTCCTGACAGTCCAGCCACCTTTTCTCTCAGGTTGCAGTCCATCTATTTAGCCCACATCCCCTCCAGCTGGCCACAAGGGTCTTAGACGGGGTTGAAAGCCTTCCCAAAGTCAAGGCAAGCTGTGTCCACCACCCCATTCCCATCTGCTGAGCCAGTCACTCCATCACTGAAGGCAATCAGGCTGCTCAAGCACAATTTGTAACTTGATAAATCTTTCTGTGTCAGTTTTTCCCAATGACCTTCTTGTCTTTCATGCCTGGAAATGGCTTTGAAGAAGTCTTCATCATTTTTCCCATGGCTAAGCTGAGGCTGTCAAAGCCTGTATTTCCCTTAGATGGGTATACCGCTTGCCGTTTCCCAGTCCCTGGAGACCTCCTCTTGCCAAGGGCACGTACGTACCTTCCAGCTTCCTACATTCTCCTGTGAAGATACAGGGACACCAGGAGCAAGCTCTGGTGGAAAGCATCTGGAGAATGACTGGGGAGCTTCAACTCATAACAACCTTATTACTGCTTTCACATAAACTATCTACACTGATATTCTTTGCGTGAAGAGGCTGTTCAAAGCTCTTTAAAGGTTTGTTAGCAGTTATCAGTACAATAAAAAGCCAGTTGTGTTCTTTAAGCAGCGTTCAGCAGTTAGTCAACAGGGATTACAGCAGCTAGGTTGCACAACTGAACAGTTCTGTTTATAAAAATACCTTTTTGACCAAAAAAAAGGATCTACAAGGACATTTAAAAATTATTTCTAAAACTTCTTACAACATCCACTATACAGCTCCATTCAAACTGTTGGCAAATGCAGTAGAAGCAAACACCATGTAATATGAGGAAGAAAGATATTCCCAACATCGTGTTTCCCTCTTTTCTTCCAAGCCTCCTACCTTCCCTCTGCAGTAAGAAACAAGAGCAGCTTCCACAGCTCTACTCACAGCCCCAGACATCCATCACCAGGACCCCCTGCTTTGTCTTGTTCATTCCTTCATGAAACCAAAGCTTATACAGAAGAGCAGTGAACTCCATGAGCTCTGGTCAAATACTGCTTCTTCCAGTACAACACTCCGTGCAAGTATTACGTATAATCCACAAAGGCAAATCATTGTTACTGTAGTTTCTGACAGCCTAAAACCAAGAGTGCACAGTGAAGGCTTTCAGCTAAGTTTGGAGTGAGAAAAGGTGGTCGATGGCGCAGTGTCAGAGGAGCCAACCACTGCCTAAAGGCAGAGCTCTGAAGGGGAAATGGCACAACCTGCAAACATTACTGCTCCTGACCCCTTTAATTTCAAAAATCGATTCCCTTGTTTGCAGAATGGATGCCCACATAAAGGACTGGTTTAAAAAGCCTTTTTCTTTTCCCTAGAAGAAACTCTCCAGGGGTTAAAGAGCTCAGAACATATGAGGACAGCAGAGGGGAGATGGCTGCTGTAATGGAAGCAGCATTCAGAGCAGAGCAGGAGGACAAATCAGCCCCCGCTATTAGAAGGGACCTCAGTGAATTAATCTCAGCAATCAGATCTGTAGAATCGCTAATGAAGGGAAAGGTTTGAGAAGGATTAAAGCTGATATAGAAGAACTTGAGAATGGGCTCACTGACCTAGAGATAAATCTTGGATAAAAACCAGCATGTAGGAATACGTCTGAAAAATAAAATATGGATGACTGAGGAAAAAGGAGTGCTTGTAGATGCACTGACAGAAATAAAAAATGGGGAAACAGCAAAAAAAAAACAACTAGCTCCCAGCAGCTGTAAAGGAGACAATCCTGTCAAATACTCAGGGCATGCCTTCCTCTCTTTTTTAGCTATTTGAAACAAATAGAGCAATCAGCACAGAAGAAATACATCAAACCGTTCTCTCACCTCCCCAAATGCATGTACCTAATTTTACAACTTAACCTTTTTGAACAAATTGGACAGACTGAAGATTCTTTCGCTCATTTTGTCTTGGGGGAGGGAAAAAACCCCAAACAAACATTTCAAGCTCTGATACAGGCTACTTTAATGAAAAGGGAAGAACTAAGTAAGAACTGCACCTGTATCAAAACAGTAAATACACCTGACACACAGAGCCTGCCTTTCAAACAATGTTATATATTGAAGAGAACAGTACAACACGAGTGGGGAAGAAGGATTTAGAAGTCCCCAAAATCTAAGCCTCATAGTAACAAGCCCAAAATACAGCATTTCAAAGACAGGGAGATGCTGCTTTATCATAAAAATCAGATATTAAGAAACATGGCATTCTTCCAATTCCCCCCCATGAAATAAAGCCCAAAAAAATGGGAATACTGAGAAGAACTACAAGATGATGAGTATTCAAGAAGATTTAACTGAAACAAACCATAAGAAGTTGAAATATTTCAGATTCCAGAAATAATGCAGTAAAACACAGTCATCTGGTGAGCTAAAATGATGAGAAAAATGGAGTAAAGTCATATTGTAAGGTTTGAAAACAGGGGCAAAGAAAAAAGGAGTTTTGTAAGTGTACCACAATAAGGGAAGTTAGAAGAGGAGGGTCAAAGCAAGGAGGAAGGCTTAGAATATGGCTCTGAAAAACTCATGTATGCAAATCATTTAAGAATAACACAGAGCACCATGAGATGACAATCAGAAAATGCTGAGAAAGAACTAAAAATCCCTCTCCAGGAGAAGATTAGTGTTTACATCTGTATTTGATGAAAGCAAAAAAGATAATGAATAAAACAATTCATTAAATCTGAAAAAAGTGGAAAAAGCCACGAAGAGGACGTGGGAACAAAACTCACTCAACAGTGCTTCAGGTACTGAAGTCACTTTCAGAGCTCTGGGAACAGAAGAGGTGGGGTAGGAATATCCACTGCTTGTTACTCATAACAGGATGGAGGCAGCCTTAGTCAACACACTTGTTGTTACAGCTGGTGATGTTCAAATTTGTGAAAATATTGGCAAGGCTTAGGCTGACAGAGCTGGATTATCCCCCGCTCCCCCCATATGCTCACACACAGAAGCATAAAACAATACAGGTTGATAAACACTAGTGGAACAGTTGAGTCAGTTAATAAAAAAGTTATAAACACAGTCAAGGACTGAACAGACCTGTCAAATCAGAATTATTTATGAGCTATAAAACAAGTTAGGTTAACATCTGTGGTGATATCAAAAAAAAAAAAGGTATTTTGGATCAGAAGTAAAGAAATACATATTAGAATAATATGGCACTAGCTGCTAAAATTCTCTCCGAGATAGCTGCAGAAGAGAGAAGCAGAAGTTTTATTGTCCAAGCATCTTTTATTTGTCTGGGAAGAGGGCTTGGTATATGAACAAGACATATTCTGACCAAAAATATGCCTAAGAAAAATGTGTGCATGGGTACACATGTACCTTCCCAATAGACTTCCTTCTTAAGAACACTAAATTACATAAATGAAAAACAAACTTTCAGGAAGGGTCAAGTTCATTCTTAATAAACTCAAGTACAAGACTTCACTGTGGTCAGAGGAGCTATGGATTTGTCAACATACTCAAGACTTGTTTAAAAATGGGCTTATGAAAAACTAGCAAACTTCTGGGGAAAAAATGGCCTGAATTATTATTTGGATGAAATACCTTGAACATGTGGATACATTTGGTGTTCAGTACCACAACACATTCTGTACGTCTGATAGATCTTTTAATATTTCACTTCTAATACCTTCTTAAATTAAGTTATCCCAACATCTATAGGATGCACCAGCTGGATCTCATCACTCAGCAATTTCTTTCAGAAATGAAACCCAAAAAGCAGTTGTGACCCTCTAAAACTCTTGTGGGGTAAAAATTATGCTTAGACTTCCAAAAGAGATCAGATAGATAAGAAACTGCATGGAGCACTGCAAAGCAGTGATGAGACCTTCACCGAAATGCCTTTTATCTTAGAAAGGCAAGAATCAAAAGAGAAGAGTATTTGACAGGGGCTCTTTTAGTTCTAGAATTAAAATATAAAGTGGCAGGTTCCAAAAGGCCCTATAAATACCTTGGAAGTTAGAAGTAATTGGCTCTCCTGTGAACCAGGATAGCAGAACAGGTTTTAGAAATCCTGCACCAAAAATATTATAAATGACAGGCAGGCTTCTAGCTGGTAAGCTCAAGATGAAAATTGTGTGCATTCTATCAGTTAAGAACAAGAAAGATACAATTCCTAACTAACTCAGAAGAAAAAAAGCAGACCCTTTGGGCTAGTTTATAAGGAATTACATGCCTCAGATAAATTTAACATGCAAAAAAAAGACAAGAGTACTTTAAGAATCTACCTCAGCCTCTGCCAGAAATAAAAGGCACAAATTCCTGGATTTACACATCACGAAGTGAAGAGAAATATAAAACCAAATAAAACACACAGTTTTGCAACTGAATTTTACTAGGTTCTAAAGGGAATCTGAACTCTTACAGTAGTATTAATTTAATGTGATAATATAAGAAGGAAATAGTCCATCTGCTTGGAAAAGAAACAAAGATAATTATAATAGGTGGAAAGATTGGATCCATTACACAGGCTTATTTCACTAATACGATACTGGAATGAATATATTAGTGGATTGATTCGATGTAAACTAATTAAATACATACTCAGATCAATGAATGTTTAGTATAAGCAAGCAAACTGCAGATAAATATGAGACAGGTCCTTGATAAAACAGATAAAAACAACAGAGTACCTTACAGTCTCTGGATTCAGAGAAGAGAATTGCCCTGAAAGGGCTGAATTAGGAGGAAAGAAGCCTCAAAAAATTTCTGAGAAGCAGCAGAGGCAGGGGTTAATGCAGGGTTTTAATGCAACTGCTTGCCCTAGTCATAGGGCTTCTGGCCACAATAATCTGCTGGATCTACAGCCAGAAGGAATAAAAGGACGGAGCAAAGCAGAGTCCTTTTATGCTTTAAAACAAACATATCCTAAGTAAATTTAGCTCTGGATACAAACTTGAGTCAGAAAACTTACATGTCTTCTATTCTAAATTAATTTACAGAGACATGCAAAATAAAGGTAATATTAAACTGTATTCAGATCACATTTCAGCTTTACAGACACTGTTGTCTGGCAGCTTTGTGAAATATCCATTTATGACAGAAGAAAATACAGCCTAATCAAAACACTACTGCAGTCATAAGGTGTCCTCAAGGCATTACTGTAAAACATCTTGAGTGCCCTTGAGTCACAAGAGAATTTTTGTTAAGACAAGAGATTAAATATGTGCACAAATCCACATACACAGAGTTATAGTGCATACAGTACGCTGCTATGAAATCCTATCAGCAGAGTCCTGAAAGTACACACACACACAAAATTAACCACAGGAGATTACACAATCTGATGCTGCAGAAGAAATTCATTTATTTTAATTGGCACTACTGCATGTAACTGTACATTCATACGCACGTAATTGGTATTCTTCTTTTATAAATATTTTGTGTGTTCTTGAACCACAATACCATAAAGAGTACCAAAGGAAAAAAACCCACCCCAGCTGAGTCAAAATAAATTTTAACCACAGTTCTTCAGAGAAGTTGCTCAGCAGTTTCTGAAGGAGGAATAATAAAAAGGCATTTTACTGTTACCACTACCAGTGTTCTTTTAATCATGAAGAATTATCAAAACCACATCACAACGTTTAGGGATTGTTAGCTTGACTTCACTGACCCTGTTTGCTAACTGTGTCACTGCAAATGAAAGGAACTGCAATTTCAAAGGCCAGTGTGCTCACTTGGATTCCCCCCCCCCCCCCCCCAAAAAAAACCCCACAATACCTTTAACCCTGCTTCAAAGGTTGACTCCCTCACTGGAATGCAAAATGACCGGAGTGGAGGAAATTAAGATACACGCGCTGCAATTTCACCCAAACCCACACACACTGGAAACACCCCAGTGGGCCGTCACCCCCCTGAGTAATCTAAAATCATTACACGAAGGTGAATCGACAGCAGGCCTGAAACCTCTAATACTTTCACAACACAGAACTTACAATTTTGAGTCTGTTCCCAATTCCCGGAGATGGGTGTAGCTCTGTGTTGAGTTTCCCTGTGAACACAGGTTATTCTGGAAACATCTGTGTCTGCTGGGGGGCAGCTCCCGCTCCCTCCCTGGCTCCACCCCCCACATCACACTGCCCATCCGAGGCCACGAGGCAAATCAGAGCACCAAAACCATCAGGGAAACATCACTGACAACTTCTAATTAGCAACCAAAATCACGTTAATGATAAATATAATCTTAAAAGTTCAATAAATACCTGATCTTTGTGAAGCACTTGGCTGAAAAAAATCCAGAACCCCCAGTGTCCCACCTATGCCCCACAAAATCCTGACAGTGAAGGCAACAGTGATGCAGGTGGCCTGAAGGTACGCACTCCCCACGTGAAAACGTTCTGGGGAATTAAACCCTCGGACCTAGTTGGTATACATGTACATTTATTCAAGGGGGTGGGAGGATTCCTCCAGATCCTTTCCTTCGCATCCCCAGAGACCAGGAAGGAAGGCAGGATGAGGAGAGCACGGAGGTTTAGGGTAAGCAAAGCAAACCAGTGGGATCCCACATGGGGTTGCTCAGCCCAGCGCAGGAGGAGTGCTCTGTCACTGTCAGTGACAGGGTGACAAATTCCTTTTGTATATTATTAGATAAGTAATGGCCTTTTTTATCAACTTTTAAAGCATCAAATTTGTAGTTCGCCAGAATTGCAAAGCAAATAAATAAAACAAATTTCAGGCTTATAATAGTGTATGCTACACAGAAAAGGACATGGAAGATTTATAAATTTTTTTTGTCCTTATTATGTTGTGAAGAAATATAGAATTAAATATATTTAAAAAACCCAGGCAGCAATGAATTCATCTCATGTCATGTTACAGCTTGATAGACTAACACTTATCTGAAAAACTATTTTCCAGTGGAGGGATGTTTTCCATTTAGACACTGTTAATATAACAAACCTTATCATCTCCTCCCCTGAAGAATGCCAAGCAGAACTTCTCAATAAAGCAACTTACTTCAAAGGCAGAATTGCAATAAATTAAACATACAGTATAGTCGTTAGAGAAAACCTCATCTGTTAAATACTGTTATATTTTTTTTTCAAGACGACCCATCTCTTTTTCTGTTTGGCTCAAAGACAGAAGTACAGCCATATCAAATCTTGTTATTTCAGAACTGACATTTTTCATTTACAAAATAAGAAACACATATTTGCAAAGCTCTGCATATACAGAATCCTTAATATTGCTTTGGGAGATAAGCCAAAAGGAATACTAGGGATTGATAACAGAACATCTGACAAAGATACGGCTTTGTAAAGAAACCACAATTTAAGATTATTTGTCTATGTACAGTTTTCCAAAGGTTGTGAGTATCGTCAGAGGACTTGTGCTTTCCTGGGCTTTAAATTGTAAATGTGATACTTCAGAGATACAAAATCACAAAAGGACAGAGTGTCTGCGTGTGTGTCTTCCCCAAACCTATCTTTTTATGCAGGTACCTCCCTCAGATCAACCACTCCTGCAACAGAAGACTAAGGAGTTCATAAGGAAAGAACATCTCCTTCATAGAAGCAGTGAATGACAACCACAACCTCAGGCTCGAATTACTACGGGTGTCTCTGCAAAATAGACGTTTTTCCCCACTATGAGATACACACCAATTACAGTAACTAATGCAAGGAAGTCAACACCATGATGCACTGCTTAAACTTTTCATGACAGGCATCTTCAAGATCAACAAACACAAACTGGGAGTCTCACCAGAAACCAGACTAACGGATTACTGACATCTAAGGATTAAAATGAAGTCAGCGACGCCACCAGGCAACTCCAAAACACAGCAAAGTCATACTGCTGAAAAACACAATTCCCCTTTCCCCAAATAAAACTTGGGGTAGTAAGATATTAGAAGCGGAGGGAAAAATTCTGGCAATGTGAGAAATACATATTAATTTGATTCAACCAAGGGAAAACAGCCCATTTTTTCCACTGCATTTGTCACCGCTGTATCTCTGCATCTTCACTTGTGGTTTCCCATGGAATACACATATGCACTATTTACACAGACGCACAAGCACGACTAAACACTGTATCCCAAAACATTCAAAATGTGCTGCCAGATGGCTTTAAAAAGAAAAATGAGAGATCTAATTAAAAGCTCTTACGCTGCCAACATTCCATTTTTGGAAATAAATACAAAAGTTAAATAAAAATGTTTTTAAAGCATATCAGTATTTTTGTAATGTTTTTCTTCACAATTACAGTCTCTCCTAACCTCCTTCATGGATCAAACAGACCAAGCCATATGAACCAGTGCTAATTGTAAACTCCTTTCCTGGGACGGTGGAAAAAGAAAACTAACAGAAACGGTGACTAAATTTGGGCAATTTCTCCTCAATTCCATCTCTTCCCATTCCTCTCTCTCCTTCCTGTTTAAAAATTTAAAAAAATTGCTACTGCTATCAAAATTATTGCCTATAATGAAGAAGATTTCACTGTTACAAGTTATCACAGTAATTTGAGGGTAAAAATTTATTTTTCCAGATTTCCATAATTGAAACATGAACCTTTATGTTAGTTTAACTACAGGATTATGTATAACTATTATTTGTTTTTCCCTGCATCTTATCTCCAATAAAAACAATTATGGTTTACATACATTTTTTAATAAATACACATATATTTTTAAATTTTAAATCACAGCATGGTATTAAAATGACTTATGATGTTTTAAGTCTACAAGATCGTTAACTGAGTACATCTATTCATTAAAAAGAAGACAGACACAGTAAGTCCGAAAGACACATAAAAGGAATACTTGCAAAAACTGTAAATAAAACACATGCATGAGGAGTTGACATCTACTTACCACTGGACCTGTTTTTGCGGTTTGACTTCCCTCCTGTAAGAAGCATCTTGAGACTGTTTCGAAACATGGCGATCCTGTTCCGCTGTGTGTATCCCAAAACTGTGTAAAGCAAAAAAACAACAGATGTAAAAAAATCAACACTGCAATTTGGTCAACAGAAAAACATTACAGAGAAGTGGTAAGAAAGCGCTAAAAACAAGATAAAAACTTAGAATGACGAAAAACTGTTTTGCCAATACATTTCCTAACAAGAGGAATCAACAGCCATGTAAAGCCTACCAGTCTGTTTGCTTTCGTTCATCCAGGCTATTTCCAGAACAGCACAATTCCAGTGCTGCTAGCACAACCCACCTATTTTGTCAAATTATTTGACCAAATTATTATTACTCTAAACTGGGAAAGACATTGCATTTAGCAAACCGTCTCCATTTGCCGTTGCTATTAAAGCCAAACCTATCAGGAAGAGTTGCTACCCTTCACGTTGCTCAGAAGAAGAAAGAAAAAAAAAAAAAAAAAAAAAAAAAAATCAATCTTGCTGACAACCCACAGACTACAAAAACTGTTGTCTTTAGCTCCTGGGCTAGTTGACTGTCAAATTCTTCTGTGAGTTGAATAAATTGTCATGTGGAGGAAAGCCACTCAAACCCGGAGTTAACTGATGCAAAAAATCAAACAGAAACATTATCCATATATTTTCCTTGCTCTGTATGTCTGGGGGAAAAAAAAAAAAAGTTGTCTCTGTGCTGTTGAAGATGAAAGAATGAGCTTCTGGGTTCACCAGACACACTGACAGCTTGTTCTGGTGGAACATCCTCTTATTAAAGTAGGTAAACCATCAAAACAGCAACAACAAAAGCAGCTCCTAACTAGACCAAAAGAATAGTAACGAGTCTTTGATCAGGACATACAATAAACCACAACCTTCGTTCTATTGTAAACACAATATTCCATAGTTACAAGGGACACATTCATCTTACACAGATGTATCAAGTTTTTTTCCTGTAACAATATTAGGTTCTTCTTGGTGGATGCTCAATAAATGCGATCTTGAGTTTCCTCACACTTATCTAATATGTTCAAGTATATTAATACAGTAATACCTAGTTCAAAGAGCTTTACGTTCATATTTAAAGCCACTGGAAGTCCTTTTAATATGACTTACTCAGAGATACTAACATTCCAAGGCAGCAGCTCAGCGCACCCCCGTAACACCAGTAAGCAGGCACAGATGACATGAACTTCAGCCCTTCCTGACGTTCAGAAGTTCCCATTCACTTCTTGGATTCTACGAACAGATTTTGGGGTACGCTTGTCTGCATGCACGTATGTAGGCGTGCATGAATATTAAACAGAAAATACAGCACCAGTATTTCCTTTGCATCTATGAATTGCTTGAGTGTCATCTGGCATCTTTCTGAGGCCTTGCATAATGACATCAAAGCACAACGAGCCAGTATTTAGGCTTATTCCCAGGGCTCCTAAACAAAGCTTAAGCCCCTCCTCGAAGCATCCTACTGTTACATGACTAGAAAAAAACAATTTCCACCTGGGCACAAACATAATTGTCTTAAATTTGAATTCTGTTTATTTAGTTTCTTTAGATGGCTGTTATGTTCCAGCTCACAGCATAGAAGGAAAACTTCTGGGTTTACATATCCTTCCTCTCTTACAACCTGTTACTAACAGACTCCTTCATCTACAACACCCATTGCGCAACAGAGGGAGAAAATATGAAGTGGACGTTAAACATAAAAAGCAGGCAACCAAACTCAAAGTGTCATTTATTTTGGAACATGTTAATATTACAATCCCTCCAACATCCCACTAATCCAAATGTACTTATCTAGACTTTGAGCAAGACAACAAGAAGGCAGTAAACACCTCCTGCTACTATTTGGAGAACTGCTTGACTCTGAATGTGACTCCTCTACGGTACTGAGCAGTATGCTGGTAACATAATGTGTACATTTGATTGATCAATTTTCGTTATTTTTTTTTTTTTTTTTACGAAAAAGCAGACTCAAATGGTTGTTATCTTAAGCCAAGTTGTCATAGCCACAATGAGGTTAATTTTTTCCTAAAAGTTTATGAACAGAAAAACATAAGTATCACCTAGCAACATTTTTCCAAGACAGGCAAAACAAGAAGAGGTAGTTTCTTTGTGCTCGGTGATAGTAATATGTAAAAATACGGAGAAAAAGTTTCACCAGCTATTGGGGTTAATAACGATTCACACTAACATCTCAAGCTTGCAAGAATACACAGCTGTGTTTCAGCAAGCAAGTTGAGGTACTTCTGGAAGCGTAGCTCGCGAGGCAGGGAGCCAAGGGGAGGCTAACCGACTGACAACTTATCCCTTCCGCGGGCAGATAACGCAGCCTGCACCGAGCTCCTCTACCCCAGCCCGACTTACCTGCCCTAACTATCCCAGCACAGCGACTGTAGTGCCACAGGTCTGAGTAGGATCTTGGAAGCGCTTCCACAGAAGTCATACTCAGAGCGTGCAACTCCAGCAAATTACGCCATGACATCACCTGCAACCTGCGGACTTAAGTTATAGGTTTGGTTTTCTATTCACGCTAAAGCAAATGAGACTCTGTCATCAGCAGTGGAGGTGATTAACATCAGACTTTGACTATCACCAGCCAAAAATAACATCCTATTTTTCATCTTTTACCCACAGCATTAAGTGTGCTAGTTAGCCAATGCAGGTGGAAGGGCAAAAGGGGATTCTAAAGTTCTAAATTTCTAAATTTCTAAAGATTCTAAAGCTTGCTATTTCAGATTTAGGTAAAAAGAGGGTAAATAAACAACAATCTTACAGCATTAGGTGACACTAGGGTAGAAGAGAAAGATCCTGATAAAATCTCACTAAATAGGAGTGTAGGGTATTTTCTTCTTCGATTGTTTATTTGTTCGTGTTAAAAAAGCAGCTCCCCAGGTATCCCTTTTGAGTCCCATCTAAGTCTGGAAGGACAATCTATCTTTATAATGGCAGAATCAAACTCTCATGGTAGCAGTGGACAGCCCAAAACTTCAAAGTTCCTATGAATCAAGAAGGAGGTTTGGGACTACCCCCACGTCAGCTTGCACTGAGAACTGAGTGGAGCCGTGCCATCAGTGCTGAGGTATAACCTCATTAAACCTCATTATGCTAATGAAGCCAAGGGGACTGAGCCTGAACAGTGCCAAAGGTGAGGATGACAGTTTGCTGATGATGTTTACCTCTAGTCTCCACATGGCAAACTGTGCCAGAAATTGCTGTGCTGCTACTGGCATTACATTAAGTCTCTGCGCAGAGCATACATGGGGCCTCCACGAATTTGCTCCGAAGAACCATGGAGTAGAGAAATAATTGATGTCTTGCATTAAGACCCTGAGTTACCAGCCATGGGATGACTCAAGGATTAATTCCATATTCTCAGAGCTCACCTAGAAGTCTCAGAGGACTGCTACATCTTTAGCGACCTGCACAGGCAGGAGATGGAAAGAAAGGACTTTTAGTAATAGACCTAGTTTAGCCTCAACTCGTGACATGGTTTCATTGCATCTTACAGACAATGGTGTAGTACTCTAAGTGTAAGTACTCACTGAATTTATATCCTGATTAGTTAAGGTTTTCACAATATAGAGTAGCAGAATCAGCAGGTCACCAAAATCAACTGCTGTTTTTCTTTTGCGTGCACAACTCCATTATTTTGTGGCTTTAAGGAAATGTGGTCACAGCTCTTCCTCTGTTTAGCTAATACTAAGCCAGAAATAATATTTAACAATAAGCACTCTAAATTAAAAATTCTGTTGGTCATATTAGTTCATGGAATTAGAAGGATTAAGTAGCAAATGGTATTACAGTATTAGGAGGAGCTGGATCAGGCATTTTTTCATACCCTCAGTGAGGTCCTCAACACATCTTACAGTCCAGGTTAATTCTCCTCTCCAGTCTCACAAGCTGCTGTGTCAGCAGAAGCTAAAGACGCAGTATGCTGATGGGATCCTTCACACTCCCACTGCCACGGGACACTACTGTCATCGAATCAGGCCACCAAGAGCCACTACACTTGTCATTTAGCTTGTCATTTGTGTCTTTACCAAATCTAACAAAGACATTACACGAGCAAAAGTCTCCCAAGACTATCAGCAGGTAAATAAAAAGATATTGTCTCTATGAACTCTGTTTTATAGCGTCAATGGCACTTCACAAAAGTAGCCTTTTTTTAAAAACAGCTCAAGAATCTTCTGGTTTATGTATAGACAGACTCTGCCACATGTTGTTTTATCTTCTAACAAAGCTAGATTTCAATGAAATACACAAACAAAACCAGTTTCTGGAGCATGAGAAAGCAGCAGTACAAACACAATAAGAGAAAAAAAACAAAGGCAAGGGAGTAGAGACAGACTGAATGCTGCAAGCTGCAACTTTACACCAAATGCTAAGCTTGAACAAGTCCGTAATATCTCATGAAATCCTCCTGGATGACTAAGGCCTACTTCTTTGTTTTCTTAATTTTAAGACAGAATTTGTAGACAGGCTGTGAAAACTACTTCAGATTTTGGGTGGCTACACATTATTACAGCCCACAGAAGTCATTTTTGCTTCTTTTTAGAGATTTCCTAGGGAAAGATACTGTCTGTCAGACACAGCATTTCAAAATCAAAGTGAATTATTTTGCCCCATATACCACCACTAAAAGGGCTAGATGCCAATATTTTCCTCTTCTATGATCACCTCACTAAAAATAAAACTATTTTTTAAGCTGATTAATAAAGCTAAGTGCTTTTTTCAAAAAGTATTAGATGTCCAATGAGACATACAAACATTGCTTGGCCACTGCTGTCAAGCTTTGTGCAAGTCAGGATTGGAAGTTATTAAATATATACTTTTCGGAGTAGAACTCTAACCTCTGTTTTTTCCAATAACGAAAACTTTCTAAGTACAAAAGTATTAAGGGAATGCAATCTAAGTCATATGTGCAATGCACATTTCTTAAGAATTTTATTTCCCCCTTCAATTCCTTCCTTGCCTCCATAGTGCAAACACCTACATAAAAGGACAAGCATTTCAGAAGTTGTTTCTAGAAAGTAAAATAACCATAAACATTTTGGTCTTTCAAACGTTTTAGAAGAAATTGATTTCTTTATACATGTTCACAGTTTTCCTCCTTGAAATCTCAGTTAGGAGAAAGCCCAATTAGGCTGCCTGTGCATTTCGGTGATGTTCACTGATGTGAGTAGCTCAAAGCAGCAGACTAGTGAGTACAGTCAGAGCTTGGCCAGGACAGAGCTTTAACTGAATGTGTGAACAGGGCAACTTAAAAAAAATTGCCCATACTTCCAAATTGGAGGTGGTTCAACAATTCTGTCAGCTGCCCCTTCGTATATTAATTTGTGGTTGAAAAGTGAGTGAAGTAAAAGCCTGTAAACAAGAACAGCTCTGTGCCAGACCATGAGATGCCATTAGCTCCTTGTCCAGGTTAGGCAGCAGCTCGTACTGTAGCAAATTAAGACAGAATTTACTCCCAGAACCTTCACAATATTCAGCAGAAGTTTATGAACATGATCTAGTCAAAAATTCTCAAACATTATCTCTATAGATAGATAGACATAAGTAAGGTATTTGCAAACTTCTCTCAAAACACATTTTTCGGTGAGAAATGACTACATCTATCAGTGACAAACCCCTTCCAAAATTCAGAAGAGCATAAAACGTGTAAATCTTACAGCATCCTACCTCCACACGACGCTTTGCCAGGCTGTCGAGGAGAACATTACAATATTGCTTAGCAGTATAGTCTCTCCCAAATGTGCACGCTCAGAGCCCCCTGTGACAAACCACCCCTGATCACTGGGTGCAGAAGGCAGACAGGCATTCCTACGCCATTTCTGCCGGAGTTTATCATTAAAGATGAAACAAAACTTTGTAAATTGGAATCAAGACTTGGCAGCACCAAGTCAATGGATTACACTCAGAAGATCATGACAAATAAAGTTTCAAAAACAAACTCATTAGATAAGCCTAAATTCCTGTACTTTTACTGCTGACAAATACCATGACAATATTCTGTATTGACAAGCAGGGAAATAGCCCATATCTCACTGCTTATGCCTTTATTCATCTGCTTCTGTCTATCTCAGAAGATCCTGAGGCATCACATTTCTTTAGTACATCTTCCCTTAATTCCCAATAGGGCTGATGGAAAGAAGATTTCTTAAAAAGCATAATTCCTTATATGTTTTTCTGAAAAACAAGGTCCTCTGACAGAAAATATACAGTCAGTTATGCAAAATAACAGAAAAGCTTGTTACTCATAAAATATTCTATTTTAAAAGTCCCTGGTAGCACCAGATTATCTCTTTGGTGAGGGAAGCTGAACTCACTACAATAGAAATGAAGAAGTGGGCAGAATAAGAAGCGTATGTTAAGATGCCAAAAAAAGGTACCTTTCTGAATATTAGTTTTCAGGATTTAACAACATGTAAAGACTAAATTAACATTTATGAACAAAAAACATCTAACCTTTCACAAATTATTGAACTGTTTTGAAAGAGCATTCCAACTTCAGACAGAAATAGGTAACAAGGACTTTTTTAAAACAAGTGACAGATTTATAAAGCTAATTATCACAAGATGAAAGAAATTGAAAAGTGAAAGGAAGACACCCAACACAAACGGAGTCAGGCTGTCAAGCATTTACTCCATGTATAACATATATTGTACACAGAAATCTGTTCCACATTCGTTTGCAACAGCTGCTAGACTGAAACTTCCCATGCTGCTCAACTAAATTATTCAAAGCTTAACCTATACTCTTATTTTAAATTGCCCTGAAATCCAAGAGGACATTTTGAGAGACAACCTAATGACAAGGACTAGTAGCCCAGGAAAGCACATTTAAGCAGCGCTGCGACGTTCTCAGGAAGACCAGACTGCCACACGTCATAACTGATAATTGTCAGTGTATGTCAGAAGCTCCACAAACTTCATGAAGATCAAATGCATTAAACTCTCTGCCTCACTTAACAGCTCTGACTCACAACAGGAGTGTGAATAACTGATTACAACTCTGAAGTCAAAGGAAACCTATATTTATAAGCTTGGTCCATGCACATTTAAAAACACAGGAGCAGAATTTAGAGATTAAATATTTCCAGGAACTTTAGGAATGAAAAAAGCATTGTTGTAATCTAGCAAAAATGCCAAGAACTTCTAGGATTATTTGGAAAAAGGAAAACAAAAAAGGAATTAAAAGGACTAAACCCTATCAATTACAGGTTTTTAAGCAATTAAGAGTTTATTAGACAAAGTTCTCTAATAGGCTTTAGAACAACTTAATATGAACAAAATATAATCATTTTATGTTCCCTGACGAAAGCCTAAACATTCATCATTAGGATGGGGGGGCTTGATGGGAAGGTCTATCTGTCCATCCCCTCCGGCCCCTCCTCATCGAAATACTTAGAGATCTCTTGACTACCCCTCTTACAGATCCTCCCACTAATCCCCGTAACTCGAGAGCCCCTGTGTTTGTTCTCTCTCCTTTCCTCCTGTGAGCAGCTAGATATGCCCCTACTGTTTTTGCTTCTCCAGCTATCCCTGATGGAGATACATAAAATCATATTAAAATAACTAACAGCATTCACACTGGACAAGCACGCAGCAGGTCAACGTGACAACATTTCACAAGGAAGCAGGAAGTCAGCTTCAATCTCTGCTTTTATTTTAGCAAAATAAAGCAGCCTTTAATGATAGAGTTGAAAAGTAATTCTGAGAGCACAACACAGTAATATTCCCACGTACGTGGAGTTCCCAGCAACAGCCCTAAGGTGAACGTGGCCAAACATATCTCTGGATGAGTCTGTGGTGTTTATGTTCAGAGGTAACTTGTATACAGTTAAAGCCCGAGAGGCATGAGACAAGTACGGTGCTATTATGAAAACCCATACAACTTACTCTGAGGAACAGCTTATTTTGGTACCGTGCTTGGAAAACAGCACTTCCAGAGAGCTAATTAGTTGGGCAACAGTGCCAGACTGCAGCAGCTGTTTGCTTCTGGAGCTGTAAGGCAGCAGGAGGACACCACCAGAAAGGTGCAATCCCCCATCACTCAGCACTGATGTACTCTGTGTAGGCTTGAGTTCCCTCTCCTCCATTAACAGGAAACATTTGGTTTTCATTTTGTCCAAAACATACATCCTAGTAAGAAGGATGAAGAATAAAAGCACGACTGCTAGAAGAGCGAGATGCCACTGACAGACAGCTAATGATTCACGCGGAATCTAGATAACCTCACCATTCTCAAACAACAATTCTGGTGAGATAAGCTTGCTGATCACAGAATACTAACTAATATACTTTGCAACCTTAACTTGTCGGTCAAGGTTTGAATTTATTCTTCTGGGAAAAAAAATTCTCCAACGATACTTTTTTATTTAAGTGTTGGGATTTAACACCAGAAAAACTAACAAGAAACACTACTGAAAGAATGCAATCACTCACTAGAAGAAAGTCAAAAGTCAGAACCAGTTCTCTCTTGAACATGAAAATGCAGTGACCTTGAAATTAAGGAAATTTAATTTTGAACGGGGCTTTATCATTCTGCATAACCTGGTTTCTAATTCTAGATTAATGATACAGACTGAATTCATAAGGGACACTTACGTTCTCCATATACAATGTCACTTACACTGCCTCTGAGAAAAATGACAACCCCAGGAAAGTTCGGAATATGATCACCTCACTTTCATCAACTCATCTTCAGTGCTTTTAGTGCCTTCTGTGCTGCCCATCACAGTTAAAATTACTGCTTTGGTTTTAAATACTATTAGTAGCTGCCACCATCAACAACCGTTTGAACTCGGTATTTAAGCTTGAAACAAAACGTGGTGCTATTCTGCAGAAGTTGAGTCGAGATAAACTGTCTGCCTTGGAAGAAACTTTAGGGCGCTTTTTACAGCTGGAATCAACAAGCCTTGTTCTGCCAGGACCAACAATCCTGATTCTGCCCCAAACCACTAGAAGATTGAAGCGCAGCAAGTTTCTCCATCAGGAACGGCTTGCACTTCAACTTCTAGCTATGACACGAAGCAGCCAAAAACCTGTCACTCAAAAAAACCACCAGCTACACACTCCATGTTCTATTTGAGGCTCCTATCAATCTTAAGTTAATTTTGAAGATACAGTGGTATGAGAGAAAATGAAAACAAAAAACTAGGTAGTGTATATGAAGTGGCAGGAAATGTTACAGCACTTGACTACTTCGAGAGATAAAAGAAAACTTGAATTATTTTCTTAACTTTTAAATGATCAAAAATACATATTAAAATACAGACCTAATCAAGGAGCTGCTGTAAGTCTGTTCTGCAAACCTGCTCAAGTCTCAAGAATATTCAATATGGAACTGAAGTTCAATCCATTAGTAAGTACTGGAGATTTTCTCAAAACACAGAAGATTTTGGATTTTACAAAAAAAACTTGAAAAAGTAAACCAGCAAATTATATTTATATAGAATGCTGTGCACTCATATATTTTGTGTATCAAAAGGTATAAATATTGTAATTACCAGTTAGAATGAACTCAATAAATAACATAGAACCCTACAGAAAGAAGTATTTTTATTACATCAGTTTTCCTGTTGATCACCTCCAGTAGGAAAAGATAAGAGAATGATCAAACACTAATATATGAAAGCTATTACACCTTTTCCTCTAAATACAGAAACAATCAGGTTAAAAATTAGTAAAACTGATATAGGAAGACAGTGCCCATGCTCCATGTTCCAAATCTAGGCGATCACAGATTAACAAAGAAACCACAGAGGTCAACTTCAGTTCTATTTAAACAAATAACTACTGCAAAGAAAATGTGGGATCATGGAAAACACAAATTTCTCCTACCTTGATATCTTTAAACAAGTTAAATCTCTAGTAAAAAGTGTCTTCTTCCATTCACTGAAAATCCTGAAAGACATAAAAAAAAATAGAATTTAGCAGCATCTTCTCAACACACTACAGTGTCCCATGCTGTCTAGCTGCGCGCACAGAACTGAATCTCATCGCAGGAGTAAACTCAACTTTTTCCAGAGTATTATTGTATAAGTTATCAGACAGCCCCCACTCTATCATCACAGTTAAGAAGTTAATGTTCATGCTTTTAAGTCTCTGTTAATCAATACTAATTTCAGTCACTTAACTCTTCCCTCTCAGCACTTTTCAAATAGGAGAAGAAAAGCAGATAACATTTTCCTTTGATACACATCACAGAGCACACTATTTAAAAGGTAGTATGTTACTTCCAAATATTTTCCTTCAGCCCAGCAAGCTTTCCTGCTAAAATCCTGCAACCTCCCTTCAGTGTTTTTTTTAAACCCAGTCCTTACATAAACACAACTCCCATGAAGGGATTCGACACTAAATCAAGAGTTCGGTACTTGGCCCTTTGCTCTGTCACCACATACTTATAAAAAGTTCATCAACAAAGAGCCCTGAAAAACATATCTTGCTATTTATTGAAAAAGACCAGAGCACCCCTTTTAGTACCAGCATGTGTGTTTATCTGTGCTGATGATATTGTGTTACAGGCTTTACCAATCTATTCTTTTAGAAATCTCATTTGAGAAACAGCAAATAGAAGGAAATACAGACACATCTCATTTGTCAAACAAAACAAAAAAAAATATCAAAGTAAATTGGGACCACCTTAAATTTACAAGTTTAAAGCAAAGTAGAATAATGCTCAGCCACTTCAGTCGGGTTTTTTTATTCTACTGCAAGAGGATACTGAAAAGGAATTGACAGCTTAACTTGTAATTCACACCGCCCTCCAGAACCTTAACTGAAACTTCTCAGATAGTCTTATATGAATAATTTTGTATATAAAACTGTAAGACATTCCATAAATTCATGAAGCGATCCTATCTTACTTCCCAGGGTTGCCAATTACCTCCCTGCTTTCAATTTTTCACTTCTGTGGAAAAATAACTAAAAAGCTAGTAACCAGCAGATGATGCTCACCAGGATGGTGGCTGTTTCAATCAGCCAAGCAAGGAAAGCATGCAAACGCAGCTCTAACCCCACAGCACTAGGAGTGATTCTTGCCACAGCACAGAGGAAGGCTCTGATCTCTGCTTGGCTGATGCCTCCCTGGCTACCTGGCCTCTGCCGAGCCGCCGCCAGCTCCTGCACAGCCGTGACCCGGACTCGCACCACCGGCTGCCTTGCGCCGCGCTGCAAGATGACGCCCCTTCTTCAAACTCCCCTGCTGGGTTCTGCAAACTTCTGCTTGCGCTCTAAATCATCCAACGGCCTGAGCTTTGCAGTCAGTAGGAACTACATTGTTAGAAAGACCCAGCTGAAAACTTCTGAATGAGCGTCCAACCACACAGTTATGGAACTTATTTTAACTGAGCCCACATGGAGGCCAAGCCCAGACACGTTCAGATCAAGGAAGATTTTCATTAGGCCTTACTTCACAAAAAACCCTATATTCCTTAGATCCTAAAGAAACAGAAGAAGAAAGGATCTTAAAACATTTGTTTGGCATTCTTTACAATTCTTTTGTACTTGCAAACACCTCCAGTGAGTGAGTGAAGAGAGGTTTTTTTCCTTTCAAAAGCAATGTTACAATTTTTGGAAAACTGAAAACAAGCACGCAGGTTTGGAATAACTAAAAATAACTCCTTATAAATGTTTCAGTTTGCTGCCATCTATCTTCTTAATAGATCTCTTTTAATATGATACCCTGTAAAACAAAGAGTAGAATACAGCTTATGCGGTGTAGGCTGTAGATGAGTGCTGACTACCCATAATTTGCTCAATAACTTTCCATCTGTATTCAGAGAGCACATTTGATGAATATGCTCTGCATTGAGCTTTTAAATAGCAGAGCTTTCATCTGCTCATATTATTACATTAGAAATCTTTATGTGAATGCAGCAGATATTAGTGGTTGTCAATAAAAACTGAATGTCATTAAAGTGCTTTTATTCTTTAAACGTCTTTAACCCTCTAATTATATTTGTAAATTCCGCTATTTAACTGTATGAAAGTTATAAATTCTGACATGTTGTATCACAACAAATATATTATATTTAGAGACTAATATACAAACAGTTTGTGGGGGGGAAAATCAATTTTAGATTATTCCCTCTTGATTAAACACATAAATCACAGCTATGCTGTGTTTCAATCAGAAGCAACGTACAGTCAGGATTTCTCCAGATATTCTAAGAGTTTGGGGTTTTAAAACCTCTGTCCTGTGGTATGGCTGCAAGTAATAATGTATTTTTTTAAATTACTCCTTTTATTTTTTTTTTAAATTATTATATCAGCATAGTTTTTCCAAGCCAGTTCTCTTGGACTCGGCAGAAAGAGGGTAATAGTCCTACTTCTTTAACTCTTATTCATCGCCAAAACCAACACGTTCGCTGCCCACAAGCACAAGGTGGGGTAGTGGTGGCACAAGCAGTCACAAAACAACTGTCCAGCACTGCCCTACCACCCACAAAAAGTGGTTCGGTCTTCATGTTCATTCTGCTGTTGGCCATCAGTGAAGAAGCCAATCACTGTCAACTGAGATTTTTGCCCATAAAAGCCAGCTAGGAACAGCCAGCTGATGACTTCCAACTGCCATCCAAGTTTGCAAAACATTACCAAGGAATAGGAATATTCCTAAATTCCACAATGCCAAAACCAAAAATCTAAGCAATGCTTTTTGTCAACAGAATCAGGTAATTTATGTCAGGAACAACACAAACAGAAACAAGAAACACGGAGAATCTCACACAGCCTTTCTGTGATACAAAATGGCACAACAAAACGCCTCACCCACCAGTCCCATTCGCTGACATGGCATCCAACTGTTCACGTCTGTTCTTCTGAACGATCACCAGCCCAGCACAGTATCGATTCACCTGTACATCTCCTATATTGTGTTTACTGTTCCAGTATACTCATCACTTTATTCAACTTCAGCCAGTGCAACAGAAATCATCCCCTTTAAATAGTTTTTGATAATTCTTTGCATATGGGACCTTTTCACAGATTCAGACAATTTCTGAATGAACACACTGTGGACAAAGCTCCTCAATCAGTAGTGAAAGGACATTATGTAATTTCCAAACGAAGAAAACAAAGAAGTGCTGGTAAAAGGTACAAGTTAGTAATAATGTCACAAAGCCAAGTAAACAAAAAGTTAAGAAATAGAAGAATTAAGGTTTAGCATGCTCAGATGAGGTAAGTAATTCAGACACGAAGCAGTCAATCTGCAGCCTTGGAGTCCCAAATAATTTCTTGGTTATACATGTGTAGGTAATAACTGTACTGAATTCTTCTGTAGAAAAACACGTTAAAAAACAACCAACGTGTAAAACTGCAAAGAGACGCACATTTCCCATACCTCTAACATCCTTCACATCTAGCTTCAAATGATTTCTTAAAAAGAAATTTTCTTATCTTCTGTTAAACATGTAAGTACAGGGCCACAAATTAAGCTCAGTTTCTAAATATCTACCCCCTAGTGCATGAACGCACCAAAAAAGGCACAAAATAAAAGCTGGCTAAATTGACTACCCTAAAGAAGGGCTCCTAGTTAAGAGTTACTGAAAGAGGTAAGAACAGTTTATGAAAAAAAAAAAAAAAAAATCACAATATTGTCAACATTTTTATCTGACAGAATTAAGCACCCTCCCATTGTTCTAACCCAGAAGACAAGCACCTACAAAAGGAACGAACACTTTTGGGTACAGCAATACATGTTCCAGCTGCAATGTTCTCCTGTCAAACTAAAATCCATGACAGAAAGATGACTCAAAGCTTTAAGGTTTAAGAAACGAAAGAGAAAATCTGCCTTCCATAGAAACTTGACTACAGCTGTACAGAAATGATATGAAATGATACTAGGAGGTTTGAATTCACAGTAACGAGTTTGAGAAGTCTGTTGAGATGAATACCACCCGTTCTATAGATGAAAATATCCAACATCAGTACTGAGCAAACTTCCAATTAACAGGAGGAAATATAAGACTAGTTTTCTATTCATCCTAGAGCAAACAAAGCAATCTTTTTTCCCATAATCAAAGCAAGCAGACGTTGCATTTGAGCAGGTAAAAATTCACAGCAATTTTGCAAAGCTAATTGAATTTGAAGCCTCTAAACCAAATGTAGCATAGGTCACATGTACCCTGATCTCAACAGTTTAATTATATTTTCCCAGAGAAATTAACAACTTACTCATACTTTTATCAACAGAACATTAATACACAGACATTAAACACAATGACCATCTGTCTTTGAAAACCATACACTACATCAGCGATCAGAACATGCTGCTCAACCAGTTCTGCTGGAAAGAAAAAGCTCTGAGATGGTCTCATGAATAGGGATTTCCATCTTTAAATGAGGTTATTTTTCTAGTTTTGGCTGTCAGTTGCACCAGCTGGTATTCATCTGATAAATTGAGTAAGCTTGGATGGTATTCTAAAAATCAAATAAAAATCACAGTTTCAATTCTTTGCACATACATACATGTTGGAAACAAAATACATACTGACAAAAAAACAGTCTTAATTCTAGTTCTAACTCACATAAATTCACGTTTAAGCAAAATGTATGTTTTAATGATGGCTATCATCTAACAAATCAAAGATCAGGAAAATGGCAATATTCTCTAAATTACAGTAATGTAAATATGGCTGGCCTAACTTTATTAGGGACTAATGTGGAAAACAAGTCTCATGTTTCTATCTTGACGAAGAGTTTGTCTTCTCAACTTATTCTCTGATTAAAAGTAAGATTTGAATCATATGTTACCATACATAATTACTGTACTTACAGAGTTCATTACATAGGAATGTATACCATTGATAAATCAAGAATTCCACAAATAAAACCATACAACATAACACTTCAGTCCATAATTAGATACATCTTGGATGATTTTCAACAGTATTAAGCAAGCATCCACTCTACCATATTCTAAGTTGGCAACAGTTTCTTCATGATCATCACTCTAAATAACTATGGGAAAGCATCCAGACATCAATGGAATTATGGAAAAGAAAAAAAAAAAACAAACCAGAAAATTGTCCATGCTTTAAATTAAGATTTTTTGATTCACCCCATGTGCCTTAAATAAAAAACAAAAACAAATCAAAACCAGCACCCCCCACAAAAAACCCACCACTCTGTGTGTTAATACAGATGATGTTTACATTCTACAACTCAGATTCCTGATTTTATATGAAAATTATGATGAGCTTCCATTTTATTTCCTGCTTAACAAACAAATGGTTCCAAGCTATTAATGGTGTATCCCATTTTTCAGCATCTTAATAACATTTATCAAAATTTACAAACTTATCTACTAGCAGAGTGATTTGGGGGGCAGGAGCTCATCGTTTTGTTGTTACAATGACCAGTGCTACAAAGCTCTCACCTTTCTAATGCCTTCAGATGCTAATTACCATAACGTGTTTAATAACATTAAATACAACCTGTTTGTTACTCCCTCTGCTCTATCTACAGATTGGTCATTATTTATTAACTAGTTGTTTTGGGTACTGCACTCATAATACACATGCCAACATGACCATAAAATGATGGGTTATGTTAAGTATGCACCAAGAAAAAAATATCTTCCTTCCAGAGTAATTCAAGGTTAGGAGACTTATTGTAATTATCTGACATTTTAATAGATGTCAGCAAATAACTAGAAGAGGAGACTTAATGGCCCACAGATCCCACAGCAGTCATTCTGACCATCCCAGACCTATTCCAATCTTCCCAGTGCTGCTGAAAGCTTTGCCAGCGATTTCAGTAAGAACCAAACAAAAAATTCTGACAACGTTGCTCAAATGTATGCAATCTAACAAATTTAAGGATCAAATCACTGAAATGCCAAGAGTGTTATTCACAGCACAGCTTCATCCCAAGGACCATGTTTACATTCCTGTGTCCATACACCACCATCACGGCTAATGCTGCTTCAGACACTGCTGTAAGAAAGCAGCCCGAGAAGCAGCAAGGGCCAGCCAGTGCCTTCTGGAGATGGCTGCCAGAACAGACTTTGAGAGATTCCCTCCTCCCCCTGTTCTTTTTCTTTAAACTCCTGGTAGAACTGTGCTCAATTTTCACAAGTTTGCCTCGCTTGACTTTTCTCTGGAGTGTGAAAAGGACACTTGCACAGGACCTCCTCTAGCAGGACAACTTCTGTTGCTCCTAACTTAATGCAGCACCTAACAGCTGCTGCTGTGTTATCTCAGAAGACTCCCCAATATTGAGGACACAAAATAACCACTCCAACTTTCACAACCAGCTCCTACAGAACAAACAAATTCCAAAGTCAGTCAGTGAAAGCCTTTTTTCTGCTCCTTCAGAAGCATGCAACCAGAACTTAAGTACTCAGAAACACAACTGTTCTTCCCAGCCTGTTTTCCCTTTTGTATCCCCATATACCCATGTGGAAATGGTGTGGAAAAATGTGAAGATGAAAACAATTACCAGGAGAGGGAAGCAAGTGCAGATGGGGGAAGAAACTGGAAAAATGAAACAGAGGGCGGGGGAGAAAAAGAATGGAATCTCTCAAGGAGAGACAGGGTGGAAGTGTCACAGAATATAAGAAAGACTGAAAAAAACACCAGGTAAGTGGTAAAAGTGAAAAATGAAGGCTAGAAGACAAGAAATACAAGTAATGATGACCAAAAAAAAGTTTCTGGAAAGAGAATCTAGGAAAAAAACTTGCAAGAAATAAAAGGTGCATTTGCACATGTCAGTGACTGCGTGTGACACTGAGACCTTCTCCTGCATCACACCCAGCAGAGGCAGCTGGTACTGGCGCCAGCTGACCTCCTCAGAGCTCTGTAATTCAGCACCCAAAGCTACGGAGAGAAGGAGCACGACGATGCTCTCGCTGCAGTGCACGTCCATGATGGCACTACCGACAGGTCCGTAACCACATGTGCTGTAAGCGGGTGACATGAAACGTGACAGTCAGGGAACACAGATAACTGCAGGCGGGGGGGGGGGGAGGGGGGAATCACAGCAATAAAAACACTGAATGAGGCATTTTGGGTCTTGTTTTTTTAAAAGTATTACAAGTAGCTTGAATATTTTATTTGAATTCATTTGGTTTTATATTGCCAGAGGACAGAATTACCTACAGTCGAATGAAACAAAAGTAATATCCTACTGACAGTTTTCTTAGTGAAAAGTATGTGTTCCTATAAAAAGTCAATTACTCAAACATATTGCATAGTTAGATTTCTTTTTCAAACATTTCTTGTACTTGGTATAATCAATAATAGTAAGATTTAACATAAACAACTTGGGCTTTGGGTTAAAAACAAAAGAAGAAAGACGGAAAGAAAGAACAAACAGACCTTATAAATTACAAAGGATTTTTCATGTGTGAAACCATACTTACATTAAAAAGAACAGCATTTTTTGTGTTATCTGCTAACACTACAGACCGTATCTTAAGATTCTCTGTGAAATACAGCAATGAAAAGGGGATTAAGTGATAATTCGTTTGACTTGGCTTTCATTTTTTTTCATAGCTGGCTAACTATATTCCATGCAGGAAAACTGTGACTTAGCAGAAGTGGATATTCCGCTTTTAGTCACTTCTTCAAACCTTACAACAAGGGAACACATATATGAGTAAGTACTTGAAGCAAAGGGCATATTTATACACCTTTTATCTTTTATGAAGCATAAAAGTGATATTTAAAATAGGCCTGACTACTTAAGACAATGTGTTTAAACTACAAGCAGTTATAAATGAAGCCATTGTATGAGGACACTTGAAATTACAGCACATCACATGCTTCAGAAGGGTTCAGTGTTGGATATACGAGCTCTGCTTCATGCTGTTCTTGTTAGCTAACAACTCAGAGGTTTCTGATTTCATCCTGCAATGGGCAGCGAAAATGTAGATATGAAGACTTACAGTTCTGGTATGAAGAACTGCAGTTCCTCAGCTTTACGCAAGTGAGAGCTGAAAGCCCAGCGGGGTAATTTTTTTTACCTGGAGAAACCAGGTAACTAAAGCAAACTGTTACGAGTCCATAAAGAACTCGAGCCACAAGGAACTAAACAGCAGCAGGCAGAAAATGGTCATAGCAAGAGTACCAAAGTGAGCTGGGTACTTCCCAAACTCCAGACTTAGTTACTTTTGATGTGACTCCTGAAATCTACTGCATTACGACGGCTGGAAAAGCCAGCTGAGAACACCGACTATCCTCCTAACTTCTCCCAATTGCAAAATAAAACACGTTCGCTCACAGGAGCCATTGCCTTTGGCTCAGGTGTACCTAAGTCACTTCCCAAGACTGGTACAGAAGCATTTGAAAAACCTGACCTGAAATCTGTTTGCTCTGCTCAGAGTGTATCTCATGTCCCTTCTACCTGCTCTTCTGCTTGGTCCATTCATTGTGTTTCAGAGAGCCAAGTAAAGATGAGTGGTGGTGACACTACGGTACGGGTGCTTTTCTGAGTCTCTAGTACTGGAATGCTTGGGGACACTCTTCTCTTTCATTTTGGGAAAGGAAATGCTCTATCCATGACTCATGGATAGAGTCAAGAGAGTATCAAAAGTATGTATCAAAGCTTAACGATAATGCAGCAGAACTGAACACAGCAGTATTGGTTTGGTTTTATTTTTACAAGTTGTTTTAGACAAGTTGTTCACTCCCTCATTTAGCTTTAGTAAAACTTCAGCACTGAAGGGTGAGATTTCTTCAAAGTTGCATAACTATAAAAACAATTTGATTTTTTAGCTACTATCTATAGTCTGTCATATGGAGGAAATCTAAATGCCTTCTGGAGACAGAGAGAGACAGGATGTATGTTTTTCCCTAAGTTAGGAATGTAAATGAATGCAACTGCCATGTATAATCTAGAACAATTTATGTCATCATTCATTGAGGCAAATCCCAAGTCCCACCCATTTCTAAATGAAAACCCTTGTCATTAGAGTGTGCACAACCAAGGAAACCAGGAAGAAAGAGCAAAAATAACTGGCTTGCTCTCCTTCTGAATCTTATCAGTACCTGAATACTTCTCAAACAACAGAAAAGATCAGTCAAGAAATAATACATATCTACTCAAACTTGTTTTCTCTCTAAAGCCATGAGGTAGATTTGCTGGTGAGAGCAGGGAGGTCTAAGCCTTACTACCCTCAGCTACGCCTCCTTTCTGCTGTGGCACCATCACTACTCACAACACTACCCTGGCAGTAAGTACCTGGAAGGAGGATCAGAATAGAAGCGTTATCAGGGGTCCGAAGCTTCCCTTTGTAGAGAAGTTTCTGTATGGGGATATATTCCACAGCAGCACTTGCATACTATATCCATATATATACACACCCCTCTCATACATACACTCCACTTCCACCCATACTCTTACTCCAGAGTTGGAAGAATTTAAGGCCTGAGGAATCCCCTCCTCCCTCTCGGGATACATTCCCACTTCTTTTGTTTTAGGCCTAAAAAGCAGCATATTCTCACCCTCACTGCAGCACAACAAAGCCACAGTCTCTGATTCACCTTTATTACACTCTGGAACAATGTCTATTAAGAAAGAATGGTCTGAAATTTCCTCAGGCAAGTTCTGCAGGAAAACATTTCTGACATCAAGATGTGTTACAGAAAAGACAGTAATCTCTAGTGTTGTATTATCATCCGTATCAGGAAGCCTTTTTTCTTTAACAAGAATGATCTGAAAAAGAAAAATAGTTTAACATTCACAGCGTTGTAGCTAGATTGGATTATCTTAAATCTAAATTGGGTATGAATATCACATTTTCCAAAGTTTATTGCTTTTAAAGCAGAATAATGCAAACGATACTGCAGAAACCTCTTAAGATCAGTCTTACCACAAGTCCAAAAAAAGGCATATTTCCTCAACTACCACAGAAAGCTCTTTTATGTTGTATAAACACATACAAGGAAAGGGAAGGAGGAAGAACTCTGCTGTTGGCTTTTGGAAGCTTGCTATTAAAGCAATATTCATTATCCCGATTGCCCAGTTATGTGATATGTTCACATTAGCCTTTAAAGATCACAAGACCCATGAACAAATCCCTGATTAACCCACAAGTGAAGCAACTCACTGGCTCAGTAACACCTCCCAGGAATGCAGCCACATCAAGAAGATGGACATGTATATGGAACAATCCAAAAAAACTGCCAGGACTGTACTTTTGGCAGTGACTTACAAGGGCATATTGCAAATGAGGATTTAAGGGTGTATGCAGAAGTGTTCCAAGAGATGCACATGGTATTTGCTTGCATTTCACTGGAAATTTGCACTTAATTTACTCTTTTCCAAGTAGCTGTTCCTAAAAGGCATCTCTTTCCCCTACTAGATAGTTCCTGTCTACTCAAGCACTCCTCTTCTGCAGACGTCCTTCCATACCTTTGATCATCCTTGTTGCCCCGCTCTGAATCATCTGCAGCTCTAAAGTATCTTCTAGAAAATGAGCAGACCAAACCTCACAGTCTTTAAGACGTGGCCATTCCACAAATCTCTAAGATGGCTCTGTGATGCTTTGCTTTATTCACTATTCCTTCCCTATTAATCCCTAAGACTTCAAATTAAGTTTTTTGTTTGTTTGTTTTGATTTTTAAAGCTGCTGAGCACTGAGATGAGCTCTACTAGTCATTAGCCCAAGGTTTCTCTACTGAGCGGTAATAGTCAGTGCAGAACCATCATTTTCTATGATAACTTGGATTTGTTTTTCCTGCACATGCAACACTTGTATTTATCTACCTTGTATTTCATTGACTGTTATTAAACATAAATATGCCCTTCAGTCAATCCTTGCTTTTACTGCACTGTCTGTATCACTGGCGACACTGATTATGTCCAGCCTACTTTGTGTTTGAGTCCATTAATTAGCATGGATCCTCACTACAAAGTGTAGTGCAGAATTCTACAGGTGATTTACTTCTACCCTCATTTTTAATCTTAACTCGTAATTCTCCATGACAGGACTCACTCTCTCATGCCACACCTGCTCAGTTTTCTAAAATGTCTTCAGTGAAAAACTTCTGAAAAGCCAAGTGGGTTATATCAACTGGATCTTCTCTTCCATGATTTGCTGGCCCCTTCAGCAGAACTTCATGCAGTCCCTAAAGCAGGAATTGCTCCTACAAAAGCCATGGCAACTCTTCCTGTATTTATCCAGCTGTCATCTAAGCATGAAGTGTGACTGCATGTAGCACGAAGTAATACACAAACGGGAAGGCAGTACAATGCAACCCCCATCTTTCTAAGCCAACAAGCCAGACAAACAGTTTGCATTTGCTAACTTCCAGTTTCCCTGGAAGAAACTGGTAAAAACCAAAAGAATTTCTTTTAAGGCTTTTAACACTTGACTACGAAAAGCCAAAAAAACCTGTTATCCACCCAGCGTCCCGTCCACAGAATCCACTGTCCTAATGGCTGCTCACAGTGATTGCGCTTGCAGAATTCAAGCAAAGCAATGGAAGCATTATGACTTAGCTAATTAAAACTGATATTTTGGCCCCCTTAACATTACAATAATGTAGGTCTTCATTTAAAAAAAAAAAAACAGTTAAGAAGTTTAAAACCTTAACTCCATCAGGAGACATTCAGATACTCACATTGAGCTCCTTCACTTATCCTCATCAACACTATTTGACCCTGGTAAATACACTATATTCTCTCCTTCAGACCTAAAACAAGTAAGGTACTCCTTGCTTACACAGTGTGTAGCTTTGGTGGTGCCTGCCATGCCTCATACACTACCTGAGGTAGAAAAATCAAAAAGCAAGCCTTGAGGGACAACATACTGCTCTCGGCACTGCCAGTGCTACATGGAAATCAAATCACAGAATGGTTTGGGTTGGAAAGGACCTTAATGCCTATCCAGTCCCACCCCCCTGCCACGGGCAGGGACACCTTCCACTAGCCCAGGTTGCCCAAAGCCCCGTCCAATCTGGCCTTGAACCCTTCCAGGGAGGGGGCAGACACAGATTCTCTGGGCAACCTGTGCCAGGGCCTCACCACCCTCACAGGGAAGAATTTCTTCCTTAGATCTAACCTAAATTTGCCCTCTTGCAGTTTAAAACTGTTACCCCTTGTCCTATCCCTACCCCCCTGATGAAGAGTCCCTCCCCCCTTTCCTGTAGCCCCTTTCAGTCCTGGGAGGCCACTCTAAGGTCTCCCCGGAGCCTTCTCTCCTCCAGCTGAACCCCCCCAACTCTCTCAGCCTGTCCTCACAGGGGGGTGCTCCAGCCCCCTGAGCATCTTCGTGGCCTCCTCTGGCCCCGCTCGAGCAGGTCCGTGTCCTTCTGATGTTGGTGCCCCCAGAGCTGGACCCAGCACTGCAGGGGGGTCTCCTGAGAGCGGAGCAGAGGGGGAGAATCCCCCCCTCGCCCTGCTGCCCACACTGCTCTGGGTGCAGCCCAGCACACGGTGGCTTTCTGGGCTGCCAGCGCACGTTGCTGGCTCACGTCATTTTTCCATCCACCAACACCCCCAAGTCCTTCTCCTTGGGGCTGCTCTACTCCTCACCCAGCCTGGATTTGTGCTTGGGATAGGTTCTCACACGTCACAGATGGGTGTGCGAGAGATTTTTTTTTTTTTTCCAAAGGAAAACCAACAAAAACGTAATTCTTTCACACCAAGTTTCACTTAAAACGCAAATGCAGAATTTTTCTAAATCAAGCAAGCATGTCATTGAAAGTCCCGCAAAATAACTGAAAAGGCATAAAAGTAACTCTTATGAAAATTTCTTGCTTTTATTTATTTATAAGATCAAGTCATTTTAGATTAACCAAACCACTGAGCCACTACAATATACCTCCATAATAACTGATACGTATCTCAGAAATTCCTTTAAGGTGAAACCATTAAAGCAATAAGGCAAAACACAGGAAAACTGCCAACTAAGAAATAATTTCTCTCCTCTATAAAGTCCAGGCAGTTAAGATTATCATAAATAAAGCTCGCAGAAAGAAAAATCTTCCTTCTCCCAGTTAGCTTATTCTGCAGAGCCGATAGCACCGTGTTTGCATTTGGTTTTCCGGGTATAGTGAATCCATTTCCTCAGCTGTTCTCGCAGCCCCTTATAGGAGATACTCACATAGCAACAATAACAGAAAAAAGAAGAGAAAAAAGGAAATCTCAACTGGGTCAACACTGAACCTAAAATTACATTTTCAGTGTCAAGCTGAGGTATCCTCCCGTTAGAAGGTCTCTCCACTCACGAGTGACATTTGTATAATAATTACTTTTCATACACTAATACATATAGGCACAAGTAGTAAGGTTTCACTGTAGCGCCTGTGCTCAGCTTTGAAGAAAAACATGTATCACTTCACTTACATCAGAATAAAGAGGCTTCCTGAAACATACTTCATATTTATAGGTGAAAGACAAAATGGCTGAAACATCAACATTTCCAAAGTCCAAAATGCTGCTAAGGCATGGACCAAAAGATATTCCTAAATACCAATTTAGGACAGTCAGGACATACATAAGGACTGTCTAAATACCAATTTTAGACAGTCCTTATGCAAATATCTAGTTCCCCTGGAAGTTCAGAGTAATTCCAGTTGACTGGTTGGAGGGGTTGGGTTTTGTTTTAAATTCAGTAAAGAAGCTACTTATTAAAAATAAAAATTACCACCGTTCTATCATAGCTATCCTTAGCAAGGAAAAAATGCACAACATATATTAAATAACACACCAGGTAACTAATTATTTTAAAAAGTAGAATTATTCTAAAAACTAGAATTTAAAGTTGTAAGAGCATTCAATCTACTTCTATGTGTAACTACCGGCTAGTTGAGAAAAAAAAGTTAGTAGGAATTTGGAATTGGTAACTGGTACTCCATTTTTAATGATGGTACATACCCACACACACAAAAAAGCTTAATTTACTTTTGGAACAATATTCTACCATTTTGAGTTTTTTCTCTGCAATTTAATTGTTTAACTGTCATGGGTAACATACTTTTAGATTAACATTTTTTTTTTTTTAAGCAAAAACAAGTAATATGGGAGGACAATTTAAATAACTTTCCTCAACAACAGCATCTGAATCTGCTTCATTATGGTCCCTACTTCTCTCTTTTCCTTTTTAATTGTTCTTCCTCTCCAAGTCTCTGCTTTAATCCTCCACTACAGGTAGTCAGCAGTTCCCTTTGGAGCCCATATCAAGACTATTCAAGCTATCAAACAGGCTAAATGTTTTCAACAAGTTTTTGTTTTCCCCCAAATATATCTAAGCCTGTCTTTGGGAAGCCCATAGAAAGGACAATGCAAAATTTAACAGGACAAGCATGAAACCACGGCCACACCGAAATACAACCGGTGCAAAGACACACAATGATGTCAAACACCACCATTCTGATCTCCTGTGCCCTACAAGTCAGCTCTTTTAAATGACAGTGAAATACCATAAAGAATAATATTTCAGATGTAAAATTATAATGGTTTCTGTAACTTCCAATTCTGATCACATCTTCCCTTTCTCATGCTGAAGACTAATAGAGACATGTGAATGAAGTACTTCCTGGGAACTGCACTATGTAAAATTGGTTAAGTTTCCATGAAACTTTATCTGGTTAAAATACAAGAGCACAGCACCATTCTGTCCACTTAGACGACCCTCCATCCAAACTCATCCCCGCAGACATAATCTGTGTAAGAAAAGCAACATTTTAAATGGCTTTAAAAGGTTCTAATGCAATGCACTGTGAGCTTTAAAAAACATTTCTCTTTCACGCTGAGAATATCTTTTCTTCAGATTCAACCAGCTTGCTTGTTTCAGAAATACTACTGCCAGAGAATATAACAAATTCTTTGCACTCTCTGTTTTTAAAGGTGCAATTAAATGTTGCCACTTTCTCTTTACATATAATGCGAACCGTTATCTGGCATAACTAACTGTATGAAACCATTTCCATCCATCTGCAGCTGCAGTCTGTCATCACATTAGTACATGAATCCTACCCAAATCCTAGAATACACATTGTTAATGTTGAATATCATCTTTAAAAGAGTAATACAAGACACTTGATGTTCCAGACATGCATAAAATAAGCCTGGAAATAGCCCAGCTTTGCGTACACTAAGATGCAGATATTTCATTAGCAGCACAGTACATTCGATTACCTGGAACAGTACAGGGATGGAGGCAACAAAACTTTATAGGAGATGAGTATTATCTCCCTGGCTAAAGACAAATAAGTTTTTCTTTTATACAACAGCTCTGACCACAGCACCAAAACCAATAGAAAAAAGAACTTTTGAATTATTTCTGCTTGTGTCAAATTTGTGTAGACTGGGTTCACAAGCTATACCCAGAGGTATACTTTCCCTACATAGTTTTGAATAACGTATCAAAATGCAAAAAATACAGATTCAGTGTTAGTTCTGGGTCATTTGACTAGGGAATTAGATCCATAACTTGAAATCCTTCTAGAAAGTGATTACTACTACAAAATTACTATTATATGACTCTATTGCATCAATTAATAAATAAGATCTGTCAGCAGGTTCAGAAAAACTTTCTTCAGAGGTTGTTTCTGCTACAAACTCCACGTGCTTTAAGCGCTCATACTATACTTGGCAGTAAAGTTGAACACCTAGCTTAATTTATGTAAGCAAAATTAAAATAACTACACCACTGAAGTAATTAAAACAGAGGAAGATAAGGAATGAATTTCAATACTATTAGCAATACCCCTTCCTTCTAATTCTTAATTATATTTGTATAAAAATATTTGTGTCAGGGTACTTTTTATTAGTTTATTCTAAAATATCTGTAGAAGACTCAGACAGCAATTAGACGGATTAATGTCTACTACTGAAGAGTAATTTACTACATTCCATGCTGCCATCTAGGAAGTGCTATTTAGTCCTCTCTAAATGTGCCCTTGTTACATTGTTCTAAGTCTACAGTGAAATATAAATTATGGCTGTAAATACGTACACATATATACACATATAAAATTTTAAACAAAGTGAGTAGATCAATTTGCTAGAAAAAGGGAAGTCATGTGAAATTCTGTATTAAAGTTTGCAATCAACCTAGTCACCGAGTCCCAAAGATCTTAACACCGATATACATAAACAATATGGTAAATTCAGAACAACTCGGAAAAAAAAAAAATACAGTCAAGAAGATTTACCAGGTTCTAAATACTGAGCTAATAATTACATATGTGAAAATCCACTGAAAATCCACTGAAAAGATGCTGCTTGAAGCAAAATGTGACATATAGAATCTTTACTACCAGGATGTCTACAGAAATAACGCTGCTTCACATTCTAGTTCAATCTCAAGCTTGTCTACCTTGCAGATGAACGAAACGCATCTGTAATATCTGCCAATATTCATCTGAAATAAATACATGAACATATTCCTTACAAGTCTTTGAAATACTCAGTCCTAGCAGCATAAAACCATACCTACTCCCCTCACCTACTGCCCCACGTACATAATGCTGATATAAATGTTTATTAAAATAATGTTTAGAATATTTTTCCTCACATTTCTTTGAATATTAAAATAATTATTTTCAAAATTTTTAATCCAAGCTGTCACAAAAGGCTAATATATATGCATTCAAGGAGAAAAAGCAGCTGCACACTCATTCACCTTTGGACAACCAGTCACCCTAAGTGCAATCATCTGTTCTATTCAGAAGGATGTTGACTGCCATTTGTAGTAGCACAGGTATAAATGCGTCAAAATCCTGTTTGACTTTTAAACCACTCAACCAAGTCAGTCTTAATCCTCAGATAAGCTTTTGTTATCTCTAACCTCTTCATTATGAGATTGGTAGCCTTTTTCATGCAAGCTTTTCAAAACACATTACTACTAAGTTCACCACTTTCCAGTTACTCTTCCCACCAGTCCATCTGCATACTTATTTACATGCAATTATCTATTCAGGAAGCACATTTACAAATTCAGAAACATCTTACTGCCGTTCTGTTTCTCAATTTAATCTTCACTAATTTAGTTCTCCTCCAATAATTTATTTTCACATCTTCCTTCATCCTCAGGATTCATAAGATAGTTTTGAGAAACATAAAAACCTGGTATTTACAGATTTACACCTACACTAGTAACTCACAGCAAGGGAGAAGCAAATAACACCGCTCTTATGTACAGGCAACACACTGACCACTCAGCACACGCAGATCCAGGGTCACCACGACGCAGACTGTACCTCATGAGGCAGGGTTCCCAAGGGACACTGGAAAAAGATGGAGTTGCCATCCTAGAAAAAGATTTCCTTTCAGCCGACTGAAAGACGTGGAGCAGAAGTCAGAGCTCCCAGGAGACAGTTCCCCTTGGAAGGGGGATGCCAACCAGACATCCTTCTGGGAGATTGGAGCTGTTGCAGCTAACAGTATGAAAGACAATCAGCACAGATTTGCTGAGGCCAAAGATGTTTTGCAACGTGATACTGCAAATAGCAAACACACTGCTCGTGGCCTCCCAATCCCGTACACCAGCAAAGACTGGTGCCTCTCTGGAGGAAGAATGATTTCCCATACACTTACTAATTGTCTCAAGACCAGGTAGAGACACTTTCTCATGGCTGCTATTGCCTCTTTTTTAATGATCTAAAAGCTTACAGCAACCTTTCCACATTGATGGAAAAGAGAAGTGGGAAGGTGTGTCTGTGTGTGTGATCATTTACTCAAATCCTTCTCATTACTAATGAGAAGTATCATAAAAATTGCCTAAGCAGGGAAAGGTGGGGGGCTTAATTTCATACAAAAGATTTCATTTCAGAAGATTTCACCACATGTGAACAGAAATCAATGGTGTTTGTGAACCGGATCCTACTCAAGCCTTTGCTAAAACCAGCACACAGCTCATGCTAAACTCGAGGGACGAGAGATCAATTTCTGGCCCTGCTACTCAAACCCAACAACGCTGCAAAGATAAAACAACAGCAGGATGAGAAGGGGGAGGGAGGAGGAAGCGGAAGAGCACAAATAAAGGAAGGAAAATCAACCTGATGTTCCTATAATGAGTAATATGCAAAAGCTCACCATCTGATATCTATACCAGAGGTAAACACAACCCTAGTAGAAAAACAAACAAAACACATTTGAAAAAATATCAGCTTTTCTCTCTAGCTTTCTTACAATATTTCCAGAGTGTTTCACATTTTTGCCTACAGTATTTCTAAACATTATTTAGTAAAACCCTGCGAGCAAGCTGCATACAGATAAAAGCAATTTCCTAAAGGAAAACACTGAATTCACAGAGGTATACAAATAACACAATATGAAACCTGGAGACTTTTTTCCTTTATCTAAAAAGCAACTAACTATAAATATTGAATCTTTCAATCAAACTAGGCACATCAAACATGTAAACACTGATTAGTATTTTAAGTGGTTTCTTACTTGGAAGATTATCATAAACTTAAATTTCACTAAGTATTTATACTTCAATAACCATTTCCTATTTGTGTTTTATTAAAAAAAAAAATCAGGTCAACTCCCAATAGCACAAGCACTTCAGATGCAACAACTCTTAACACCAGGAACAAACATGAAGGAATGTAAACTCAGTCTTTACAAGAGAGAGCACTGACACACAGTGCTTTCTACTGGGCTCTTTCTAGTTGTATTTTAATGATGTGTTACAGAGCATCTTAAAAATACAAAAAAAAAAAATCCTCCTACATAACAATTACGCTGTTCCTTTGAATTATCCGAAATAATTCCAGACTGAGACTGAACTTTCCTTCCTACACAGGCACTCCAGAAAACTTGAAAACGATGTTATTTGCCTTAATGTACACAAGCACCTACTACATCAAACTAAAAGCTATTTCTCCCCAAACACAACGAAGATTTGTCCAAGATTATTTTACATATAACATTATATGTTACTGTGGGCTTATTTTTTAAACTCTTCTGAGCTTGGTCTGGCCACATCTGTTATTCCATACACTGAAGTGTTGCAGCCAGACTCTGTGCCCTTGCACACAGTCAGAAAAGGCTGCAGAATGTATTTCCTCTGATGTTGTTTATGAAATACAGGATATTCTTTTGGATTACTTTAATCAATGCTTCATATTAGTAAATTATAGCTTTAGCATTTATAAGCATTTTTATGGGTCAAAGCGCCCAAATAAACTGTTGTAAATCAGTTTCGTTAGAAGAAGAAAATGGACACAAGTGAACAAATTTCAGCTTGCTTTTCCATTTTATGCTGGTGTCACAACATAATAAAAATTTTCAGAAAACTGAAACCATTTGAAGGTTCAGCCCAGGTTTGGGAAATCCTGCAAACAAAACCAGCCTTGACAGTCAGGAAACAAATACTTTGTGGCAGCCATAGCTTTATCAGCCATAGTTTCAAGGTAATTTGGGGTTTGTTTCTTGTAGAGAACTCAACAGTCACTATATACTGCCTATGTGAAACCAAAATAATTCTTTCCTCTGAGAGGGATGTCCAAGAGCAAAAAAAGCAAGAATCTTTATTAAAAAACATTACTTTATGTATTGCTTCTATAAAGTTCTAAAATAGGACAACGTATCAAAAATATTACTCGAGTCAAACTAATTGCAAAAATCAGATGTTCTTTCTAATGACAATAAATGATAAACAACAAAGCACAGCTATTATCAAAAGGAAATATATATATATATATATATATACAGTTCTCATGGCATTCTGACCCACTCCAACTAACAGCCACTACTTCTGCTCCTAAACTGCAGCAATAGGGAGGCTCAACGTGGAGCCTGTTCTCCAAAGTGACCCCCATGCACTGTTCGATCTTATTTTTAATCACATCCTGCAGTTCACACCAGAACCAGCCACACGGCATCATTTCTTAAACATAACATTAATATTTATTCAAATTTTATTGCAAAACTTATCTAGAAATCAGTCAGCCAACAACTTGTCACACTTTATGCTTGCTTTTTTTTTTTTTTTCCTTCTGACAATCCACAAAGAGCCTGAAATCAGAATATGGAATAGCGGGACTGCTGCCAGCAGACTTCCTGCACTCAGAGCTTGTAGCATATGGATAAACTCTTAATACAATACAGAAAAACGACTTCTTGAATGTAAGCAGTCAGGACTAGCTTCACGCAGAAGTTCAGCATGAGTGTCTAGACTATGAGCAAACTGTCACCAGATATAAATCTGGGGATTTATAGTACAGACGTTTGACAAGTATAGATTTAAGCTGCCCAAATTCCAAAACTGCAGATTTCAGTAAGCGCTCGCATGCATCAGATGCAAGAACACAGGTGGCAGCATGTGACATTTGAGAAGGGTAAATCCCCCACATATGTCAGAGTCAGCTCTAGTATATCCATAGCTAAATGGGTAATAATTAATACAACAAGATTTACGCTGCATATAGTATTACAATTTAACTGAAGAAAACAAACCCAAACCATACTCATGTAAAACAGAGTAAAGACAGACTCATCACTTGGAAAATTATTACAGTTGCTCTGTTTCCTGATAATGATGAATAACTAAATAATCTTATGTCATATGATCTAATCTTTCTTTAAAGATGGTTTTATCCAAACTTGGAGAGATTTTCATTCACCTCCATTTATGAAGAACGCTAATTTGCATCTATGATTTTTCAGTGTTTATGCCAGAGCGAAAAACCTTGACTACACAAAAAAGCATAGCACATGCAAAGCGGTAAACACAGCCTGTAGTAGTGCCTTATCTGCTTTTCTGACTACAAAACTGTTTGGCTATGGAGACAAATGCAATGCAAGAGTTTTAAGTTAACCATAATAGCTTGCTTTATTGCAAAATTTTAATTGTAACCAACACACATAAGAGAATACACCGTATACACTTACATCAGGTATGTAAAAATCATATAATGGATCTGGTTTATATAAATGCTGAAATTCCTCACAAAAAATATCTAATTGAGGCAACTATTTCAAATACAGTGCCTTAGTATCTATCTGACTTAAAACTATATTTCTAAATAGAAATAGCTTGGTAAACAGATTAAACAACCATATTCAAGCACTTACTAAATAATATTCATTAACCCACTTTAAAAATGTGTGTATGTATCCACCAACTTCAATGCTGATCTCCACTCCCGAAGATCAAAACTACAGCAACACACATGGAAAGCTAACTCAATGAAAGGAATACGAACATGTTCAGTAGACTTAGACAAAGTCTTTATTGACTAGATTTGTTAGGTAGTCTTATGGACATTTACAAGAGGAAGAAGCAGTAAAAAAAAAAAAAAAAAATCCACAAAGAACTAAGAGTCCAATGCAAAGCTTATCTACTTGATGAGGACCCCTGCAGTTATCACTGTGCTGGAGGGAGGAAGGATACTGGCAACGTCCCCTAGCAGGGAGACAACATCTGCTGACAGAGCAGCTAAACCATCTACCCAAATAACTTAAGAACAAAAAAAGCCCTCTTTGAAAATCTCTCTGTGTCTGTGCATGAATTTTGTCCACACTGATAGTATTTTCAGGGTCTGAGCAAGTTGCAGTAAGAACCCAGACCTGAAAAAAGTCACAAATTCACAATTCCCTCTGAATTTCCCTTGCTCTGTGTGCATGCAAGCATGTATGCATGCAAATGACATTGAGTTTTTTTAATTTTCTTTTTGGACGTTTTATAGAGCTTTGCTCTGTTCCCATTTTTCTGTATTTATATTACTGACCATTCTTTTTATTCAGAAAAAACTCAGAAATTAATGTGCTCATATTTTAAGTTTCTAATTTTTCAAGATCCTGTCAAATCTAATCCTTTCCTCCTACCCCTGCAACCCCTTGAGTGCTTTTGTCATCCACAGGTTTTACTAGTACATTCTCAATTCTATCATCCAGGTTACTAAGCAACTTGCTAACCAGTCTTGCATCCACTTTAGAGCAGTTTTGATTAAGCTGTGTCTAACTTTTCAGCCACAAATGTCACAGGCCACCATATCAAAGTGTTACCAAAAGCAAGATCAGGAATTTTTCACCTAATTACAAAGTTCTTCTCATCTTACATCAGGTAGCAGCAATTTGCTCAAGACTAGTTAGTAGTGCCAAAGGATGAAGAACTGAGATCTGAAAGATCTGGCAAAGTCAACATCAAATCAAGAGACCACTCTGCTACTCATTCTTTTCAAATAATGCCTCAGTTTCAGCCTTGCATGTACTAACCAAGTTGCGGCTTACATAATACAAAAAAAGCCAACTTTTTTTAGTGCCTAGAAGATGGTCTAGCAGGCATCACAGCCCATATTCCCCGGACTTACTCCCCTCACACGTTCTTTCAGATGCTAGCAACCAAAACCTCAGCATAGACCCCCATGACTGAAAATACTTCTCAAGTTCGCAAAAATAAATACTTGCATCTCTTTCTCTTTGGAAACGTACACTAATTTAGAACTACACCATTTGGCTTGTGATCACAACTTGTAACTGGCAAGAACTCCCACTGTTATTACTTTTTGGGATAACTACTACCCACATAGTGCCAGATGGTATATTCCACCTCTGCTGAGGAGGTGTAGCAGCACTGCCTGCTGTCAGCATTGCGTTTTCTTTATTTTTCTTTAAATCAAGACATAGATAATATTACCAGTCTGAAGAGAAAGAGGGTGGGCTCCATTACAGCTTAAGCCTTCAAAGAACAATATTCCTTTCTTTAATGGTTCCTGTTACACTAAGTCTCCACTCCTGAAGACAAAAAAGCAAGGGATGCCTTGACACAGGCCCAAGCATTAACTGAAGGCTGGTGCCAATGGAGAGCTGCTCACAAAGATTTCAAGCAAACACTAATGTTCTAATTGAGAAGCTGAGTATCTCATAATAATAACTGTGGAACAGCAGAAAATTGAGTTGGGGTCCTCTAATCAAATCTTACATTGAAAATTAAAGGAAGAATTATTTGAACAAGAGGAAAAAAATCCCCATTAAATTAGCAAATGGGAGATTTCTCCCTTCATAAAATATAAATTAGCTATTAAACTAAGATTATTTAGAAATGCAAAAGCTGCTAGAAAAGCTAATAAGCATTAGACGCTAACTTAAGCAACTACAGAAAGTAACAAATTAAGCAACATACAGCTGTATGTACAGAATAACTGCCTGAACCAGTATCATTCTGCAAATATCCTTAAAAATAAAGTCACATTTAGACCAATGTGGACTGAAAGCTTGGGGCAAGCCAGCAAAATCCACAAGCAAGAACACTTATTCGGATCATTCAAATCACTATATCCTCTCACATTTGCACCCCTCCACAGGCCCTGTTGTACAACTCTCCTAGAAGTTCCACACACACGCTTCCTTCTCGCTCTTTCCTCCAAACATCACGTATTTCTAAACTCTATCCTCATGATATTTTACTTTGGTTTTCCCTCTCTCAGAATCCTTCCACACTCTATTCCATAAAATCTCTGAAGGAAAGTGGTTTATCTGTTTGCCCACTAATCTCCCCTTTGCTGAAGACTTTCTTCTGCAGCACTTACAAGAAACAGCCTGGCTAAGCCTATCCCAATTATCTACTCAGCAACAGGCCCCTTCTGTTCACAGACATGCACTGACCACTGAGAAAAGAGCCAAGACATGAAACTAAGAATCTGCGTACTATTAAGGGAGCCTAGAGAAAGAGGAGTGGGCACAGGGGGCTTAGGCCTGAAAGGATATAACCATTTTGACCAACTTCTTTCGAGTTACAAGCACCACGCTGCCATACCCCTAGTGACTCCCTAAATCCTGATGAACTACAGAACTTGTAGGCCCTCCTGTTGACATCTCTCAGCATTAAAATCATGTACCTCATTTCTACAAATGCACTGTGCACCTTTATCTTCCAGTCATAAGGCCTCTTCAAAGCATTATTTGGAACATTAAGAGCACCCTACTATCAAAAATAGTTTCTCGACACAGAAGAATCCCACAGGACAGAATGGGAGATAAGGCAAAAGGGAAAATCATCTGTTATTAAAGAGGTAAATAAAAGGACCAACAACAGGAGATATGCACGCCTCATTGTTCGTTGCACTCCGGTTGCATATTGTTCCTTTACTTTCTCATAATATTTCTTCATTAAAAACGCTAACTTTATGGGATCACAACCCGAGAAGAGAAGATGGCAGAAACTCATTTTTATTGATGGAAAAAGGCATCACCAGAATCTGCTGTGCCAGACTGGTGGGACAAAACAGGACTATTAGCTCCACCTGATCAGCACCACCTGTAAATAATTTCTGGGCAGGAACACCAGAAGAAAGGCTGTAAAATGGGATTATTTTTTTTTTACCTTACACCCAGACATCTGGTTCAGCACAGCTGAAAGACCAGCAGCTTTCAGCAGGGAGATGAAGAGAGCAGGAACCAACAGCTGGGTGATGGCACAGACAGGTAAAACTTTAAAGAGCAATACAAGATAAGCCTTTCTCTTTTTTTGTTTGTTTCCCTAAAATAATAAAGCAAATAATCCAGTTTCTAGTTGACAACCACAAAAAGAATACAAATCCTCTAACATTTATACCTCTAGAACACGACCAGAAAGCTACTCAATTCACATTTGTTTCTCCTTACAGTCTTCTCCCAGTTTTCCTTGTAATTCTTCTCAAATTCTTTGGAAATAATAATATTTCACACACTCAGAAGCAACCCACTGACAATGCTAAGCATGACAGAAGAGACCATAAATACGGCTTACCAATATTTAAGCCAACCATTAAAACACTGACCACAGGATCTAGCTCAATCAGCTGAATACGCTGCAATTCAAGGATGGAAAATTCACCTGCAGGGAACTTCAGATTACCATCAAGGTGACTGGCAGTGAACTGAAGAGACCATAATTGTTTCCAGGTTAAGGATATTAAGACACTTTCAAGAGTATCAGTTAATGCTTTTCAGCAATTGGAATCAATGCACAACTGCTTTCTGGAACCACAAACTCTATAAATATTCATATTCCCATTCTGAAGAGATATTTTACATTCTCTTTAATTTTCATACTTTTCATATACACCGATGGTTTCTCTTTTTCAAATGGGTTCATCAAGTTTCTCACCCAAACTAAGAAGGAAATCCAAATTTTGAAGACAGCCAGCTGAAAAGAACATGTTAAAAAGGGGGGGAACCATTCACACACATGCACAAGCCTCACTCCTTAAGGCATGTAAAAATATAAATTGCAGCAGTGATGTTTCCTACTGCCTGTTTTATAAAAGAATCTTACTTAAATAATCTGAATACAGAAAAGTAGCAACAATCTGCCAAAATATTATTCTGCCTACCCTGGAAAGCATACAGGCATGAAGGGAAAAATGAAATAAACACCCGAAATAGCTAAAAGTAAACAGGAAGATCCCCCATCATTAAAATACAAATTCACCATCTCTTTTCTCACTTTGCTAATTAATAACAAATTTCCAGTGTGACTTGTATTGCAAATAAGAATCCACCTATCCAAAATACTTTTTTCATTAATGAGATCATTACAGATCTCAAATTTGAGATCACTACAATTTAACCATAATTAGCAATTAAAGCTGATGTAAGTAAAAATCAGACAAAAGAATATTCACCATTAAATTGAGGGACTCAGAGAAAACACACATTTACCCTATTCACAGCTATTTGGGAATTTTACCTCAACTGCTCTGCCAAGCTATTCCATATTTTAATCTTAAAAATATCCCCTACAGTAAAAGATGCAGTTCAACTGAATTTCATTAGTGATGCACTTACACAAGCTTCAGGTTTTAGGTACTACACAACGGAAATCTGCAAAGTGTCACTGATCTCTGAAAACCAAGTCATCCATCGCAATGGCAAAAAAACAGAAGATACGGAAAACAGGACGTAAAGACAAATAACTCATCATGACGACCAAATCTCTGCTGTCTTGCATGCAACCTACTCTAAAAGAAACGATCACAAACTTCCAGACTAAAAAATTTGAGGAAAGACACGCAAGAAAGCTTGCCTCCATCTTGCCAAGCTTTGGAAAGGCTTGGATAATGGAAGATCCACATTTGCTATCTGCATACACTTACAGCTCAGCACAGGAACAAACACAGCTTTGAGCTTTCTCTGCTTTGATCAGCATAATAAGGGCAGAAACGCTCATCAGATGACTTTTCAGTAACTTATTGAAATGGGGCAACATGAATGGAACTGCTTGTGGTGCAAGAAAGGATAATTCATACATACCAGGATCTCCACTTTGGACATAGAGCACTCACTCTATTCTTTCTCATTAAGTACAAGCGAACATCTAACGAGCAACAAGTTGCCCCAAGACTTCGAAATTATGACTATGAAAGATCTCTAACAACAAATCACTCCCCAGCCAAACAGAAAAATTAACAGCAACTCTAGCCTTCACACCACAGAGCCATCAGTCTGCTCTGGAAGATATTCCTTCAGTCACCAGTATGTTCTGTTCATAAAGGACAAATAAATAACAAATACTGGTAATAGCTGAAATGTCAACATGCATGATTCATCACTCTCTTCATTAGTTATGCCAGTTCAAAAGAGAACACCACTCTAACAGATTACTTCCCTACCCATTAGCTCATACAACATCATTCCTCATCAGCATGAGGGCCCCAGCTCAGGAAGGCGGCGGCATGTGGAGACTTGCCTGCATAGGAATAGTAACATGAACTCACCAGGATTCTTCGTGTTCCTGAAGTATCTACGTGTGCCTTTGCCAAACTGGCTCTTAAGGATTACTACCCAAGGTTACTTCCTCGGTAGAGCTAAATAATTCTCATCTTTACGAAGCAACAGGGTTGGTGGGAGGGGAAAAAAAAAAAAAAAAAAAGCTCCAATTTTTAAATTCAAAAAAAGCAACATTTTTAGCAAATAAGCCTTCCACTCAGGACAAGAAAAAGCTTTACCAAAAAAATTGTAAAAATGACTAAGGAAACAAAACTTCAGACCAATAGACCATTACCCAGAATACATACAAACCCAATTATTATATGTATTTTATCCACAACATGAATAAGTAATGATTCCTTTGGAATCAAACAATCGTGCAATGTGGCACAAAACCAAATTTGAGTCAAAAAAGCATACTATACTTTTTATAGCATTACTAATTAATGTTCTCTTAAAGAGTATTTTTCAAGATGGAGTTTTTCACACCAGACTATGAATTAACTTATTTGACACATTTTGGAAAGATAGGTAATAAATGCTGCTCGGGAAGAAAAACAGACTACTCAGGGAAATCTACAGATTAATCAAAATTTCTCTTCCTAAAGATCTGAAACACCACAGTTCCACCACCACAGCTCCCCAAAGATACAGCATTTCTATTCAACATCTGCTGAAGTAACTTATGCTCTTTCATCAGAATCCCACAGCCAATTCCACACTAGGACAACAACCTAAATTCCTCTCAAATTTATCCATCACCCTCAACATTAAAATAAATCCTTTCGTCACAGGTCGCTTAAGTAGAACCTCAACAAACTGAACTGAATTGAATGGGGCAGCTTCACATGGGACAATTTTGAGACTGGGCTCTAAATGCTCAGTTTCTCCCTTCTGAATGTAAGTACACAGAGCAAGCCACTATCTCCTCTAATTAATGCAGGGTCTGTATTTAAAGTAATTACTTTTTAAATGAGCGTAAAACTGCATTTTAGCCCCATAAAATAACGGGACTGGAATAATCCTAAGTAACACAGCTAGAATTTGTTTTTTAAAGCTCATAAAGTCCAGTTGGCAAATAAACCAGAAATGAATAGTCTAGTTCACTCTACCACTACAAATATTTGCAGCTGCAGTGAGCTTTTAACACTAATTTATCTCCAGTGAATGCAACAGGCCTACTCTCCACCTTGAAGTTAAAATGAATACGTTATTCCGAGATGAAGACTTCAAACTGTAAGAGTCAGAAACAAGCAGTGGGCTCAGCTCTGCTCTCTCCGATGACCGTGGTAACCTCATGGGTAACACCTCTAGGTCCTGTGTGACCACACAGCTGCTGCTGGAAAATGTTCCTAGAGGTTGGCACATGGTTATTATACTGGAAGCAAAGTGCAAGACAACCTGAAAGTACTCACCAGGCTGACCACAAGGATTATAATCAATGACGTAAGTAAGGCTGTAAGACTGTGAGTATTTTTCATGTATTACTAAGCATAAACAAAACATACACTCACTGAAAGGCACTCACTGTACACACACAGGTACCATTTTAAGGCTTCAGGCAAGTGCTCCAGTCACAACTGGCATCAACCATCCAAAAAGCTCAGAGCTGCCATGAA